>NC_137085.1:31762194-32323297 GCF_951640355.1 Cnephaeus nilssonii
AGCTCCCAAGAGAGAGCTGGGCAGACCCCCAGTCCCCAGGAGGGATGAACACCTCCTGATTTCTCCTCTTGTACCCAGCACTTCTGACCACAGCTCCCACACAGAACTCTACCCCTCAGCAGATTCTGCAATGCCAATGGGATTAATATCTTCCTAAATTTAAACGGAGTGATGGAAATTGTTTTAGTCCATCTGGGGAAAAGGCATCAGTTTTAGAATTAGACAGACTTGGATTAGAATCCTGGCTCTGACACTTATTAACAGTAATCCTGGGCAAGTAATCCTTCCCTGAACCTCACTTTCCTTGTCTGCGAAATGGAAATAATAATACCAATCTCTTGATGGGCTTACATGAAATGATGTAGGTCTCATCTATTCTTCTGGGGGTCACACTGTTTGGTACATATCAGGTGTTCAATAACAAATAGTAATTTCCTACCCCTTTTCTGGAACTTCCATCTTTTATTCCATCAGCCACTTGATGAGCTAACTTCTCATTTGGACACTGCACTTTCTTTCACAATATCTGAGCAAAATGTATTTTCACTCTAACTTCAGAAAGTGTTTAAGGACTGGCATCACTAACCCCAAACCCCGTTCCCAGGCATTGGCTGTTACAAAGGCACATGGTTTTTCTGGCCAAGGAGAACACCTTGAATGTGTGTTCCATCCAATGGGCAGTTACTTAGCCTGTGGCCATGCCAGGCATTGTGCTGGGTACTTAGGGATGCAAAAAGGCATCAGAGACACATTAATGAGAGAAGCTCATGTTCTGGTATAATATCAAGCCATGTCCATTATTTCCTCACAATCATTGTCTCTTCACCAGCTTGCATTATCGTAGAGTAATCCAGACTTGCATGAACTCAAATTTAGAAAATCTGCAATCATTAAGGAAGGGAAGGCCCTTTACTGGCCTGCTATTTGGCAAGTGATGGGAGTAGGTGGGGAGATACTGCAATGAATGCAATTCCCTTTTTACTCCCATTGACACACTAAGTCTCTTGATGTGCTTAGAAAGCTAAGATATATAACGTGCAGCAGGACAGAAGTGATTACCATGGAAGTGTCCACCATTTTCCTCACTTCCCTCTGCAGAACCAAAGAGGAGAGAGGGAGGGATGGAGACTGATTTAAGGGAGAAAAGCCCATCGAAGCAGAGAAAGAGGGAAGATGCACTTAAATGGTTTGCTCGGAAAGGATCCCGTTCATCAGGCTGCCTTTGCATAAGTCCAACCGACTTACATATTGCTCATCTGTTCTGTAAGGTTGGCAAAGTCCTTTTCCCTTCTCAAATAGAAAATGTTATCTTGTCTAAAAGAAGCAAACCTGAAGCTGTGGAAGTTCAAGGTTCAATTTCTGTTAAAAATAAACACCTCATGTTATTTAAGTGAAAGCTAAAATTAGGTAGATCGGTCCTTCCATGCCTACTTTTTTACACTGTGGACACTTGAACCCATGAATGCCCTGAGCCACAGAGCAGCCTCCAGAAGAGCTGAGCTCTTTGTTCGTAGACCAGACCCAAATCCACACCAGAGCTTTGTGGTCCCTCAGCAATGGGCATTTACAGAAACTCACATGCATACATGTGACAAGCACACAGTAAAGGCTAGAGGGTTCCAAATTTTTTTAATTTATCCTAAAAATTTTAAGTTCTCTTTGTAGAATAGTACTTATGTAATAATTACTTGCCCATGGCAAACAATATATTTTTTCATTACTGGAAGTAATAGAGTGAATTTGCCTGTATGACTTCTGCTAATCCACTGTAGAAAAGATTTTTTTTTCAAACAAAGCCTTTCTCCATGTCTTTGCTCTTAGACATAAAGCAGTTAGCACACAGCTAAAGACAGAAGCATCCCCTTGCTTCCTGTGTGCCTGCACAGAAACCCTCCCCTCCCCCAAGTCCCTAGGATCTTCCTTCACCATCCTTCCCTTGGCAGAGTCCAACAAGAGTGGGCACATGGCCTGGGTTCACTGAAGAAGATGAAGCGAGGCTGATAAATGGCATTGTTATCACTGTTGTGCAGGCTGGAGCAACTAGTCATGTCTGCACATTGCACAATAGATACAATTAGCAGCCCTTTGAATCACCAGCAGTGGGCTTGGCCCACCCCAGGCTGAGGCACCTCACGTGGTGCTGGTCCTTAATTCCCCAGGGGTCAGCCAGCTCTCAGTTACAGCAGTGGTTTACACCACTGAGGGTGAGCCAAGCCCTTTTCTTCTTTGTCTCCCACCACTATCTAATCCTTTGCTTGATGCACACATTGTATGCCTCCCCAGAAACGTGAAAAGTCCAGCTGAGGACCTGGAACCACCCAATCTTGCTGCTTGTACTTTGCAATTGTTCTCATTTTTTCTTAGTGGATGTCCAGTTTATTTGAAAATAATGATCATAGTGGATGTCCAGTTTATTTGAAAATAATGAAAAAAAGCATTTGATATATTATCCCAGTTGTCCATGGATTATTATCTAAATGCCTAACAAGGGTACGTTAGAATTCTACCTATTTTATGAATGTGCGTTTTCTAGAGTAAAAGTGAATGATTTCTCCAGGTTCATAGACAGAGAAAGTGGCAGAGCCAAGTCGCAAACCCAGGTCTGATTCCAAACCCAGTGGCCTTTTTTATTACGCTCTTCTTTTTTTCTTTATCTTGTAATGAAGGTGAAATTCACATTAACATAGAAGTATCCATTTTAAAGTGTAAACTCAGGTAGCATTTGTTTACGTGCGCAATGTTGTGCAACTACCACATTTGTCAAGTTCCAAACACTTTCTTTCTTTTTTCTTTTTTTAAAATTTCTTTATTGATTAAGGTATCTATCACATATTTGTCCTCATCCCCCCATTCCCATCCCACACCCTTCCACATACATGCCCCCACCCCCCTGTTGTCCTTAACCGCTGGTTAGGCTCATATGCTTGCACACAAGTCCTTTGGTTGATCTCTCCCCTTTACCCCCACCCTTCCCTACCCTCCCTCTGAGGCCCGACAGTCTGATCCATGCCTCCTTGTTTCTGAACAACATAGACCGATGAACAAGAACAGACCCAGAAACCAAACACTTTCATCACCCCAAAAACCACTAGTCTGTTTTCTGTCTCTCTGGATTACTTACGCAGGATTTTCATATAGATGGAATCATATGATATGTGACCTTCTGTGTATGGCTTATTTCACTTAACACAACTTCTTGAGGTTCACCTATGTTGTAGAATATATCAGCACTTCTTTCTGTTTTAGAATTGAATCACATTGCATTATGTATCCATTCTTTCATCAATGGACACTTAGGTTGTTTCCATGTTTGGCTACTGTGAATAATGCTGCTATGAACATGAGTGTACATGGAATTTGTTTGAGTCCCTGTTTTCAATTCATTGGAGTATATACCTAAAAGAAGTGGGATCTCTGGATTATGTGGTGATACTACATTTAACTGTCCGAGGAACCACCAAGCTGTTTTCCACGGCGACTGAATCATTTTACATTCCTATCAGCAATGAATGAGGGTTCCAATTTCCCCACATCCTCCCCAACAGTTGTCCTTTTTCTTTTCTCCTTTTTTATTATAGCCACTCCTAGTTGGTATAAAGTGATATCTCATATGGTTTTGATATGCATTTCCCTAATGACTAATGACATTGAGCATCTTTTCATATACTTGTTAGTCACTTAGACATCTTCTTTGAAGAACTATCTATTCAAGTCCTTTATCTCCCTTTTAATTGGATTATTTGTCTTTTCCTTGTTGAGTTTCTTGTTCTTGTTTCTTTATATTCTGACTAATAGACTCTTATCAAATCTATGATTTGAAAATATGTTCTCTCATTCTCTAGGCTGTCTTTTCATTTTCTTGATAATGTCCTTTGATGTGCAAAAGTGTTTAATTTTGAAGAAGTCCAATGTACCTATGTTTTTCTTCTGGTGTCACTTTATTCCTCTGTCACCCAGAGCACCTAGATTAGTACTATGTACCAAGTAAAGTCAACAAATGTTTGTCATATGTTTTACTGTATCTATTTGGCTGAAGAGAATCATCTCTAACTTCCCATACAACTCAAACATTACAGAACTCTAAGGCCATTTGAAATCATTTTCAGACTATATTATCATTTCTCCAAACCAACAGATTGCTCTCATTAGACTCTTAGAAAAAAACATAAAGCTTTAAATTGGCTTTGGTATAAATGTTTTTAGATGTTTACATGGCATACGTGACATTGCATGTTTGCATAACATACATGTTTTTCATGGTATACATGTTTTCATATGTTTACATTATATATATGTTTTTCTTTCTAAGAAAAGAAAGATGGCAAGTTGCTAGTCTTCTGTTCAGGAATCTTTAATGTCTTTTTGTTGTTCTTGGCTACTTGACAGCTCTGCCCTCCTTTTTGAAAATACAGACTTTTCGATCCACTTTTCTCAGGCATAAATCATGAGGGGCAGGGAGGAACCTGAACATTTAATTGTGTTATAATTGCTCTTGGACTGCTACACCACCTCTAGCTTATTATTCCCAAGGAAATGATACCGTTTTAATCTTCTGTGCTGATTGATGGCTACGCTTTGCTGGAAAGTAATTTACGTGGCTAATAAATCCAAGATGAATTTTCCAGGCACATGACAGAGAGGACTGTCAACATTTGCTTTGTCCTTTGTTATTCCCCAACCTCGAGTGGCTGGCGTGGACACCCATTACTGCCGAGGGCAAGCTCTACCTTCCACCCCACCATTCCTTCCTACCTTTCCAGCTCCTAACTACAGCTTCACAAGAGTTTTCAGCATAATTCTCATGCAAATCGCAATTACAACTTAGATCCAGTGGCTTCTAATCTGGCGACCAGTTTGGTATGCTCACATTCATATATGCCAGTTCTTTAAAAAGGGATGTCTCAATTATTTGTGCAAGCCAGTTCAAAGAATACATGATCTACCTTTCAGGAGGGGGGTTGGGGGAGCATACTGTGTAACTACCATACCTCTGAAATAATGAGGGGAAAAACTACTCCTTATTATGAGAGAGAGTTGTACTGTGAAGCACTACATCTGAGATATGGAAAGCCAGATATCTGGGAATATTTTACAAAATCATAATTATTAGTTTCTGAGGAAGTAGAGGGCCTCACATCTAAGAATGTATTTCTTAGATATGGACCAATCACATTTTAATGACAGTAAAGGAATTTCTAATCTAAAAAAAATAAAACATACAAAACCTTAAATAAGTGAATGTGTGTAACACATTTAAAACAATAACTAGCACATAATAAGTACTTCATAATTTCTGGCTCCTTTTTTTACACCCTTATCTTAGTAACACAATAGCGAGTAGACAAAAGGGAGGCAGAACATGGCTCTTTTGAACTGCAGCTCTTCTTTCTTCCTCCCTCCTCTCTGTCATTTCTCCTACATGCATGACTTCTTTTATGTCCCTCTCTAGAAAGCTTTCACTCTTGTGCACATGTGTGCACCAGCTCGTGTGTCCATGAAAGTGGGGGGTGAATAATGTGATTCTGACAACTACGTCTCATCAGAATGGCCAAATACTACAGATACCAGAATTTATAGCCAATTCAGCAACAACTAGGAAAACAATTTCCTTAAAATCAATCACATGTGTCATATTTCATACTACTCCACCATTAACTCCAGCCTAGTACTTACCACGCGGTCATGACTTGTTCATTGAATCTCTCTCCACACCCATCCTCACCTCATATCTGTTGACTGAGACAGAGACACCATCTCATACTTTCTGGTATCTCAGACCCACACAACCACACAAATTGGAATGAGCAAGTTAAGAAAGAACTACCCCTGAAATAGTCCTCTGTTACTGAAGTGATGAAACACTGCTGGTCACCGTCATTGGAGGAATCCCTTTATGCCTGGAAAGTACTTTCACTAGCTTCCCACAGAATCAGACTCCCAACTTACTGGATCAGAAATGGTATGGCACTAGAGTGTTGGGGAAATTATATACTTTTAGTGGAATACAAGAGTCAGATGGGCCTTAAACTTATCTAAGCCAGCTCACTTTATAAAAGGGGAAAGTAAGAGCCAAAAGATTAAGTGCTTTGCTTATGGCCAGGCAGCTAGTTAATCTCAGAGCTAAAAACAGAATGTGTAATGTTACCACACATTTGATTGAACATCTCCAGTCCTATTATGAACGTTAATAAACTTTATTTTTATTACTGACCTTCCAGGGCACAATCCTAATGTTTTTTCTCATCTGTAAAAATCCTCAGAGAGTCAATTTGGCAAATTACTAAGCATTTATATTCTCAATTCAACTATGAAAAACTGAATGGTAACTCACAAGTGGAAGAGCATGCTGGCTGTCCAATCACCTTTATATTTTAAGCAGAAATAATAAAACCTGCTTCAATTTCACTAAAGGAATCAGAGCTGTAAAAAATCCAGACATCCTTATGGATTTAATGAATTCAAAAAGAGAAGTGACGAAAACATCAAGAGAAATCTGGGAAAAAAGAGACATATGTAATACTTTAAACAATAAAATAATAATAATAAAATAATTTCAAAAAGTAAAAAAAAAAAAACAGCATAGACACACTAAATAAATAAATAATAAAACAACCCTTAACACACACACACAATAAGACACAAAATCCCACCCTTCCTTATGACAAAAGACCACTCTCTAATTAAAACCATATTGCTTTTCCATCAGTTTTTTTTAAACTGAGATCTACATGTAGATAGGTAGGTAGATACATAGATACCTAGATCTTAATCATAGCCTGGCACAAAAGACTACAAGTATTTTTAAGTGTTTTCAATGAAAAACTTTGCATTCCCTCCTCACAGCTCACTTCCACTGAGCATTCCATCACCACCTGCTTCTGTTTAAGCAGAGTTGCCCAATTCCTCCCCACCCCAACCCCCAAACTGGGTTCAATTTAATTATGGCTTTTGTTTTAACCCACACCATTTGGTGATTAAGGAACAACAGAATCCAAAAGAACCAAAAAAAGCTGCCATAAAGTTTTGTTTCAAATAATTTTAGAAGTACCCTTATATATTTTTTGTCCTGTAATACTGCCAGCTGTGACATTAAAGACTCCAGGAAAGGGGAGAAAAATGGTGATGGAAGGAGACTTGACTTGGGGTGGTGAACTCACAATACAATATACAGATGATGTATTATAGAATTGTACACATGAAACCTATATAATTTTATTAACCAATGTCACCTCAACAAATTCAATAAAAAAGAAAAAATATATAAAGACGCCAGGGAAAATAGACATGTTATGACCACTTACAGATAAGATGATAGCATGCCTTCCCTTTGGACACTTAAAAAGACCCTCAAAGGTCGCTAAATACTGTAAATCAATCTGGCTTTTGCTGATTACTTATGAGTTACATCAGAACTATCTAAAATTCCATGGCAAAGACATGGTGGAAATGAGCTTCTGTGTGCAGCTGGTTAATGCTCATGGATTATTCATGAAGTACCACCATTCCAAATTGGTCCAAAGGAAACAACAGGACAAAAGACTCAGCAACCAGGTTGACTAGCTGGAAATCTGATCAGATGAAGTCAGCACAGTCATCAGAACTAAGGGCCTCATCAGATCTGATTTCCGATGAGTTTCAGCTGAATCTGAGCAGCAAATACAAAGCAGCTGTTACTGCTAATGCTATGATGGTAGAATCTAAGAGATGCATTCCTGCAAGATCTCCGAGTGTTGGGTAGTAAAGGACACTTAGTGACATGTCCTAAGAAATTCTTGGATCTTAGCTCTCTTACTATGGCCTTTAATAGATAGACCACTTGTTTTTAGAAGGGCCAAAGACTAGGAACATTGCAATATATGCACATTTGAGGATGGATCCCGACAAAACCCTAGGCTTTCTTGAAGGAAATGGCAAAGTTGAGCATCGAAGACAGCATGTGGCTTTTGGGTCTGCCTTATTTCAAATCCAAGCTGGATTTGAGTGTTCTCTTTTTGTAAAAAGAGGCTGAGATACACAGAAAGGTGATGGCCTTGGTCAGAAGAAGGTGTGTGCGTGGCACATACCCTGAGGCTACAAGGAACACAGAGCATTGGATCAGCACTCAAAACCCAACTCTCAAACCAGGGTCCAATGTGGATGGAGCCTCTGAATGCTAGCACAGATGTTAATAGCTCTGCATTCTGCCAGCTAGATGCTGGGTGGAGAAGTATCTCAAAAGGCAGAAGAGAAAAGACAGAGAGCTAGAGAAGATAAGAAGAAGAGAGGAAGAGGGAAGTCCCCAGTGCAAAGTGGGGAGTGGTGCAAAATCACACTGATTTGTTTTTTGCCAGCATGTATTGGCACATGGATGGAGTACCATCTGTATCTACAGTGTACATAAAGATGGCCCGCCAAGCCCCCTTCAACGAAGGACTTGCTCAGCCACCAGGAGCACAAAGAGTTCACCATCAGCTCCTCCCAGGACTGTCTCAGCAGCAGAAGCCACCTGGTCCAAAGTCATGCCCCTTCCTGGGATGGCCCATATCCAATCATGATCCATCTCAGCTCAACTCTGGGCAACACTGAAGGGCCATTCTAGTTCCAGAGCTCCCATGGAGTCATCTGAGACTGCCATGAGCCTGCATTCTGCCCAGTCCCGATTCCTTTTCCTCCTGTACAGCTGTCTCCTTCCCAAGGGTCCTTAATAAACCCACACGCCAAACTCCATCCTAGGATCTGCCTCCCAACCCGTGACACCATCTGTATCTGGGATTGTCTTGACAACTTTCTAGGGTAAACTTGCTAAATCTCCAGCTGAACTATTGCATGATGCTTAGACAATTAATTTCTCATGCCTGAAAAATAATCCACAGGAAACTCGAATCATCAATTTGTTGAGGCATTTGACCCAAGAACCTGGATTTCTTGGGTACAAGGATTATTAACATTAGTACAAACTGTTATAACATTTTTTTAAAAGGCAGTATAAAGACCCGTGTGGATAATTTGGTGAGGGGGAGTTAGCTCTGTTGTTTTGTTTTTCAGTTGTGTGGATCATTTGGCATGGATACCTGACTAAAAATGGTGATCTTTCATAAATCCTTTTAATTAAAAGCCAGATGAGGACTGCTGTTCAGATATTATGAGCCATGAATCACCCTTTCTCTCCCCTCAGAGCAGAGAAGGAGGGACCTGTATTGTAAAATAAGAGCACACCTTTTCGTCCTTTACTCCCCTTGCCCTCTTTTAGAAGTACAAACCTGAGTACTAACGCCAGAGTTCTGAGAAGCTCAGCCCCTCATTTACCTGGCTCTCTCATAACAAGTTCCAAATGAAGCTTCCTTGACTGTTGACTAATGTGACTAGCATAGAAGAGGCAAAGCTCCATCTCTGAGCTCAAACCTGCTCTCACCTGCCAGGATACAGGCACAGGAGCCTGGTTTTGAACCAACAGGAACTCCTGAAGACCACTGGCAGATAAGCTGAGCATCCCTGAAATGAGAATAAATCTGGAATCTGAGGGGCTCTCTGTATTCAGATGCTGAGATCAGCATTGTTGGAAAACTGAGAGGCTAGAAAGGACCAATAATTGACCCTTGTTCTTGGAATATCCCGGCGTCTCTGGGCCCAGCCCAGTCACCACCTGTCACTTTCAAAAAGGAGACCTCAGGACATGCTGCCTTTTCAGCACTTTGTTTTAGAGACCATGTGTCTCAGCCATCTTTTCAACAAAGGTGGTCTTCTTGACCAACACTCTCAGAAGGACCACTGTCAACCTGAGATGATACAACCCAACAGTGGTGCACAAGTCATGGGCCTTGCTGCCAGGAGAGAGCGGGTGGAGAAAGACCATGAAAGAAGGATATGGAAACCAGAAGGCATAGCAGGAAATGGCAGATCAAATTGCATTTCCACTCCAGCTGGAATGTCAGTGTACCCGGAACTTCCAAGGGCTGGGCACAGTTTAGTAAGGGCAGTGGATCCAGACTGACAAAGACGACGGTCTACCAGGAAGAATGCTGAGGAATGAGACCGTCTATAGCACAGACTCTGAGATGTCAGATGCCAGTTCCGGGGCCTGTCTGGGAAGAGTCTTCTGATTGTTAAAAGCCCTTGCTCGCCGCTTTTCGACTTTCAGGTATATGAGGATTACTAACAGTACTTGTTTAACAAGTTGATCATAGATCCTGCTCCTAGAGTTTCTGATTTGATGAGTACAGGAATGAGAGCCAGGAATCCAATTTATTGATTTAATTATTTTTAAAGTGAGCCACAGGTCATTCAGATGCATGGACCACAATTTAAGGAACAGCGCTCAGACCTACAGGGAGATGTTTCCTTTCATGGTTTGCCATATGCTTCCTGCTAACAAGCCAGTCTGGATTATTTGCATAAAGGGCAATCATAAGTTCCGAAAAGGTTGGTTGGAGTTGAACAAGCATCCTCGTTCAATAGGGAGTAGGGTGGGAAGTAACAAATATTAAGATCTGACTACATGTTAGAAACTGTATTGGCAGCTTAACCTACCAGCAGTTTATTTTATTCTTACAAGACCCCTGAGTAAAGAACCATCTCAGTTTTATAAATGGAGAAACTGAGGCTTCAAAAAGTTAAGTAAGTAATTTGCCAAGGATCAACAAGCTACGGTAACAAGCCAGGAATTAAACCCATATAGCCCGTTTGGAGGCAACCTTGTCTGAACATGAGAATCATCCAGGGAGTTTGTTCAAAATCTGATTCACAGTCCGTTTCCCTGTTGATTCCGATTCCGCATCTTTGGGGTAGAACCCTGGAATCTATATCTTTGGCAATTACCCCCAGGTGATTCTCACCTGTGAGTGCACATACTTATGGGTCCCTTCCAGTGGGATTAGATGTCTCAAATAATCCAAGTTTTCACCCTTTGCCTTCAGGGCAAACGTGTTGCCTTTGAAAAGACCTGATAAAAAAAATTTTTTAACTTGTCTCAAAAAATAAATGTGCATTGCTATTCAGATGTTTTCCTTCCCTACATTGTTTCTCTTTTTAGAGAAAAACACTGGATTGGGATGAAGGGATTTCCAAAGCTATATAATAACATTTGAGGGTGGGCAACATTTTTCACATGACTCCCTGTAATAAAAAACAGCAAGTGGTTGAGAAAATAGCCACAGAATTAGAACAACTGCTGTGAGCCTTCCAGAGATTAATTAACTTGGTTGGAGGATCAGATTTCCACCCTCCAACATCCCCATATTCTCTAGTTGTTCACAAACTTTAGGGTGCATAAGAATCATGTACTGTGGGGGAGGCTAGAGATTCCAATTTGGTAGGTTCATGGTGGGGCTCAAAATCTACATTTTGAAAGAGCCCCTGGAGTTATTCTAATGCCTATATCCACAAACCAAAAAGCTGTGGCAATATATCAAGACCACCTTGAGTTATTTTTGGAAGTAAGTAGAGGTGGATGGATGGATGGACAATAGAATAACAACGAAAACCAATAGCCCTTGGCATTTAGTAGAAACACTGCTGTATTAGCATCACTCATTAGTAATCCCACTAGTTAATATAAACAATTTAATGGTTTATACAAAGCATTGTTGAATATCTAAGAGCTATGACTGCATACATCTGAAAAAATTTTTTATTATTTTTATTTATTAAATTGATTGGGTGACATTAGTCAACATGAACATACAGGTTTCAGGTGTGGGTTTCTATGTTACAAGATCCACCATCCAGAGTCAAATCTTTTCCTGTCGTCTTATATAGAATTTTTGTTCTTGTCTGTTTGTTTTAATCTTTATTGTTGAAAGCATATATATGTCTCCCTTCTTCCCCCATTTACCTCTTTATATGAAATTTTTTAAGTGTGACACACCATTAGTTCATGGTGTCTCTAACATCTCTCATTTATGCAATAGCATTGCAAGAAACTATCATGAGACAGTGAAAATCCTATCTTACTATCAATGTCCATAATAACATTGAACTGTGCTCTGAGAGAAATAATATCCTTGGAATATAATAAAATAGAAATGGATAATACAATCTGAAACTTCTGGCATTTGGGCAATACAAGAATATTTAACAATTTAACAGTAACCCTGCTTTGTGTTTTTACACACTGTATGACAGGTATACACCATTATATTATCATACAGAATATTTTCACTGCCCTAAAAAATCCTCTATGTTCCGCCTAGTCATCTCTCCCTCCCTCCCTCCAACCCCTAGCAACAAGTGATTATTTTACAGTCTCCATAGTTTTGGCTTTTCCAGAATGTCATTTGGTTGGAATCACACAGTATGTAGCCTTTTCAGATTAACTCCTTTCCTTAGTAATATGCATTTAAGTTTCTTCCACTGAGTAATATTCTATTGCCTGGATATAGCACAATTCATTAATCCATTCACCTACTAAAGAATGTTGGTTTTGATAATTATAAATAAAGCTGTTACAAACAGCCATGTGTAGATTTTTGTATGGACGTAAGATTTTTACTTTTTTGGGTAAATACCAAGGAGCATGATTGCTGGATTGTATGGTAAGAGTATGTTTAGTTTTATAAGAAACTGCCATACTACCTTCCAAAGCGGTTGTAAGTGGCATTAAGTACATTCACATTATTGTGCAACCATCACCCTTATCCATCTTCAGAACTTTTTCATTATCACAAACTGAAATTTGTACCCATTAAACAATAACTCCCTATTCCATTCCTCCCTCCAACCCCTGGCAACCACCGTTCTACTTTCTGTCTCTATGAGTTTGACTAATCTAAGTACCACATACAAGTGAAATCATATACAGTGTCCTTTTGTGACTGGTTTATTTCACTTAGCATGTTGGCCCATGTTATAGCATGTGTCAGGACTTCCTTCCTTTTTAAGGCTGAATGATATTCCATTGTATGGAAATACTACATTTTGTTTATCCATTCATCCATTGATGGCCTGCTGGTGTAAACAAACCTACTGCACTGCCAGTCATATAAAAGTACAGCACATACACATACACAGTCCATAAGATTTGATGACGATAAACAATTACTGGTTTTATGTGTTCATTATAATTTTTATCGTTATTTTAGAGTGTCTTTTTTCTATTTATAAAAATGTTTGCTCTAAAACAGTATGCTGTGTTATGTGGGCAGCAGCCTCAGAAATCTCGTGTCTTGATTGCATCATTTTCTCTGGTGCTTGATTTAATCTCATGTTGTTTAGTACAGTAACATGCTGTACAGGCTTGTAGCCTAGGAGCAATGGGCTATACCATATAGCCGAGGTGGGTAATAGGCTATACCATCTAGATTTAGTAAGTGCCCTCTATGAGCTTCTCACAATGACAAAATCGCCTAATGATGCATTTCTCAGAACATATCCCCGTGGTTAAAAGGCACATGACTATAAATCTGTTTGTTGAAGGAATAAGTGCATGAATTAATGGATTTGTTCCCTGCATGTCAAAATAAAGTTCAAGAAGGACAGCTTTTTTCATTGATAGCATTAAGATTCTAAATTCAAGTATCATTATAATAGCTTTATAAATAAGAGGTTGTATTTTTATTTTTATTTTTATTTTTAAGAGGCTATAGTTGAATGTCTTTTTAAAGGTACAGTACATGAGGAAAAGTAGTATTCCTGAAGCTCATTCCTGCTTGTCAAATCCATATAGTCCATCTGGCTCTGGTTTAATCAGATCTTTGGTGCTACTTTTTTTTTCATTTCTTTTTTTTTCTGAAATATTCCTACATGTTTCCATTATGCCATATGTTTTGTAACTTTAGCTTAACTATCTGATTTCTTTAAAACCTCTGGGCCAGCAAATCTGGTTTTCCTAGATGAGGCTCAGATTTGTAAATCAATGATATGATGGATGCACCTAGGGACCCCCTTCTTCCTGTCTTCCCCGTCTACAAAGAAAACTTTCACCAAGTTTCCAGAACACAAAGACTCCTTTTTCCAAAATATTATGCAAATACTGAAGAAGCCTTCCCCCCCTCAAGGTCCTATGAATGTTTGCAGACACTGGAGATTCCTACAGTATTCCTTTGTAACAATCAAGAGCCAGAGATTTGGGAGAGGAATGAGGTACTGAGAGTCCGGAACCAGGACATGAGTGCATTTAGGAAAACACTCCGAGAGTGAACCTCTGAGCAAAGCAGCTTCTCCCAACATGCAAAAGGCTTTGCCAGTCCCCTGGGCCGAGAAGAAGGTGCCCAATAGCCCCTGTGTGTGTCCTTGTACAGATGTGTGCTTTCCCACCGTGTAGCCTTTGCTCAGATCTTCCAGGTTTACTCTAGAAGGGGAGTTAACGTACTTCTTCTGGAAAGGGCCAGTAGAAAGCACAGTAAATATTTTATTTACTCTATTTTAAATATACATGTAAAAAATCATAAATATTTTAAGCTTTGTGAGCCACATACAGTCTCTGTCATATCTTCCTTATTTGTTCGCTTTTTAGAATCCTTTATAAATGTAAAAATGTCTCCTAGCTTGAGAATGTATGAAACAGACCACAAGCTGGATTTGACTCACTAACTAGAGTTTGCCAACGCCTGACCTAGAGGATGCGAGGGAAGAGAGGATATGGATCATGCTTCTCATGGTTTCCTTTATGGTCTCTCACCTGAACCTTACTATCTGTCTTCTCCCAATAACACTACTTACCCACTCATTGGTGTGTGCCAGACCTTGTATCTGGTACTTTAAATTATTGCAGACTCTCATTGAACAACATTTTGAGATTAGTACTGTAATTATCCCCATTTTATAGATGGGAAAACTGAGGCTTAGGGAATTTAAGTAACCTTCCCAAGATCATACTGCTAATAAGACACAGTGTCAAGAACCGAAATTAAGTCTGTCTGATTCCAAATCTCTCATTTGCTCTTTCCACTAGAACCTGACAATAGCAGTTCTCCCTTCCGTCTACCTACCTCCACTCCATCTTACATATGTTTTTCCATCTCTCTCTAAAACATCAGTTTGATCATGACATTTGCCTGCTCAGAATCTTTCAGTGGCTCTTTATTATTTATCCAATACAGCAAAAGCTCCTCTGTTTAGCTCTTGCTATGACCCCAACTTAACTTCCCAGCTTTATCCCCATTCCCTGTGTTTCTCCAGTCCCTCAGGTTGGCTGAGTTAGCCCTTTAGTTCTGCCACCAGGCAGCATGGCAGTTTTCCACCAAATCATTTTCCTCATGTCAACCCCTCTCCGAAAACATTCTCCCTTCCCACCTCTCATCTCCACTTACCCACCTTCTGCCCTCTGCATCTGCTACACCAAACACCCTTCGGGTGAAAAAGTGTGTGCACACATACACATACATACATATCCTATATAATAATCCTATATAATAAAAGGCTAATATGCAAATCGACCAAATGGCAGAACGACCGGTTGCTATGATATGCACTGACCACCAGGGGGGAGATGTTCAACATAGAAGCTGCCCCCTGGTGGTCAGTGTGCTCCCACAGGGGGAGCGCTGCTCAGCTGGCTCATGGCTGGCAAGCGCAGCAGCGGTGGCAGGAGCCTCTCCTGCCTCCACTGTAGGCAGGTGGTAAGGAGCGAGAGGTCCCGGACTGCGAGAGGGTGCAGGCCAGGCTGAGGACCCCCGCCCCCTCCCAGTGCATGAATGTCATGCACCAGGCCTCTAGTCTATATATTATAGCTCATGGGAAAATGACATAAAGTTACTCTGCAAAGTGCACGTAATTGTCACATGGTATTGATTACACATATTAAATATTTTAAAAGTACAAAAAAGATGTGGCTATTTTAAAAAAAACACACACAAATTTAAACGTAAAAGAAAAAGGCAACCAAGAATGAGGTAGGGACTGACAATATTTAAATGCTCATTCAGACAAATTAGGTCAACCTCCAGACCTAGAGACAAGACATGAGACAGGTGTGGGTTTAGGAGGATTGACATGGATGGCCTGGTTGCCACAGTTTCCAGCTAAGAACTTCCCTTCAGCATATCATAAAGCGGTTTACAATCCCTGATGGGCTTGTCCTTACTCAAAATTATCAAGTGGGTAAATTTTATCTTTGGGAAAATTCTCTTAAGTCATTTCTGAAGTCGTTTCATCCATTCAGAAAAAAATATTTATTGACTTCCTGCTATGATTCAAGCAATCTGTTAGGTGCTAGAGAGGTAAAACTGATAGAGAGTTAATCCATTAGAGAGACTGGTACTCACCATGCATAAGAGAAGCAACAGCAACCGTTTGTTAAATGTGCCTTCCATACTAGAGACAGTAAAAACCAGTTTTCTATTGGTGATTGATTGAATCCTTTTCTCTGTGTTCTTTCATCATAGTGTTACTGTAGGCAGCCACTGGGAGTGCTGGGGAGTCTCCCCTTTGGTTAAGGTGACAGCAGGGGGAGGTTCTTACACTCAGCATGTCAAAAGCCAGGAAGATGAATGGATAGAAAAAAAGCCCTCCCCTCCCTATCCCTATAAGAATGGTGGAGGACTTGGATAGGGAGATGAGATGATCTTTGAGATGGAGGGAGGGGAGATTGGTCTTTGAGACCTGAAGTCCACCAATCTCCCAGATCTTGTGGCTCCTGAATAAATCTCTTTCCTTTTGCACCAGCGCCTGCCTCATGAGTTTGGCTTTCATTCCGCAGGCAGTCATATCTCCATTTATGTTGTTCCATTACCATAGTTTAAATGTCTCATTATAGTCTTAACTGGGTTACTTCACTTGTAGCTATTCGTATTTTAAAACTCACCTATTAACCAATGTCACCCCAATAAATTTAATTAAAAAGTAATCCTACCTAATAAAATGGTAATATGTAAATTACCATCACTCCGCTACACCCCCGATTGGGCCAGAGGGAGGCGCAGGGGGCGGGACTCGGGGTGGCCGGGGTAGCCGATTGGGCCTGCAGGACGCTGAGCTCGCGTCACCAGTGGCGGCGCGAGCTCAGCGTCTGCGCCATGGCTGTGCTGCGGAACAGAAGGGGCCTCTGGGGCAGCGAGCTCACATCCCGCCACGGACCATCAAAAGCGGGGGAGCTGGGTGCCTGTCTGCTCCGGCACCAGGCCTTTCAGAAGCCTCCGCCAAGCCGGAAGCTTCTGAAAGGCCTGGTGCACCAGCGGACAGGCACCCAGCTCCCCCGCGATCGAAAGCGAAAGCGTGTAGGGGACCCTACATGTGCATGATTCAATCATGCACTGGGCCTCTAGTAAATAAATAAAAAGATTGCTGTCTTTTTTTGAAAAATAAAACTCACCAGTCAAAGGGGTAATCTAAAAGAATTGTAATTTCAGCAGTGTGGGGAGAGGTGGGGGAGATATCTCAGAACAAAAATTAACCTGGTATTTTCTCTGAAAGATTACAAGCTTAGTGCTATACACAGGGACTGATTTTTTTAAATTTAAAGTTCCACTTTTGCTGTGTTGGTTGTTGTTGCTAAGTGATGGCTTTTTTCCAGAAACTCCAAGCTTCCCTCTGGTTTGTGACTCTACAAGTCTCCCTATTTTCATTTGAAACAAGGTACCCAAAGAGGTATCCTGCAAATACTTGGTTACTTGTAAGAAAATATAAACACTTCAAAAATAAGTGCACTGCCAACATTTCAGAGCTGCAACAGTTGTGCCTAGAACTGTCAAATGTCAAAAATAATTACCAGACAGAAAGTTACTCACACATCTAGCAGGCATGATCAAAACTAATCCTTCCTGCCTTCATCTGTCTGGACAGAGTCAGGTAGGAAAGCTGCCCAGCCCAGCTCCTTGAGCCTTCATGGATTTGGAGAGGGAGAGAATCCTTAACCTGAATCTGGAACATTCTCTTTAGCTGTCAGGGGTAATTTTATATACCCAATGATCCACTGCTGTTTTTACTTGTGTGTTTTGTTTATCCTCACCAGAGGATATGTTTATTGATTTTAGAGAGAGAGGCAGGAAGAAAGAGAGAGAGAGAGAGACAGAGAAAGAGAGAATATCAATGTGAGAGAGAAACATCAATGTGTTACATCCTGTATGCACCCCAACCAGGAATCAAACCCAAAACCTAGATCTGTGCCCTGACCAGAAATCGAACCCGCAAACATTTTGGTGCACAGGATGACACTCCAACCAACTGAGTCACCCGACAGGGCTTGTATTGCTTAAATGCACAGATTGATTGTATCACACCTACCAGTTTTGTTAACCTTTTCATTGCAAAGTAAAATATAATATAACATGGATTCAGAAAACTATTCAACACAAATGTAAATCTTAATAAATTATTATAAACAACACTGAGATCAAGAAATAGAACTTTGAGCCACCTTAGAAATTCCTGTCATATGCTCCATCCCAGCCACTACCTGTCTCTTCCTTAAAGTAATTACTGTGGGGACTTATATAATAACTAGAGGCCCAGTGCATGAGATTCATGCATGGGGGGCATGTCCCTCAACCCGACCTGCACCCGCTCCAATCTGGGACCCCTCGGGGGATGTCTGACTCCTGGTTTAGCCCCGATCCCAAACCAGCAGTCAGATATCCCTCTCACAATCCAGGACTGCTGGCTCCTAACTGCTCGTCTGCCTGCCTACCTGATCACCCCTAACCACCTCTGCTTGCCAACCTGATCGCCACCTAACTGCTCCCCTGCTGGCCTGATCGCCCCCAACTGCCCTCCCCTGCCAGCCTGCTCCCCATGCCAGCCTAATCTCACCCCTAATTGCTTGCCCCCCACCCCCGACCGGCCTGATCGCCCCTAACTGCCTCTGCCTCGGCCCCCACCACCGTGGCTTTGTCCAGAAGGAAGTCAGATGTCTGGAAGATATCCGGTCTACCCGGTCTAATTAGCATATTACCCTTTTATTAGTATAGATTCCTTCCTGGTGTTGCTTGTTAATAGTCTTGTCATGCAAGTGTGAAATCCTAGACACTATAGAGTAGTCTTGCCCATTTTTAAAAAATGTAAAGTCTTCATTTCTTCCTGTCATAAGTTCCTTCTCCATCCTTTTCTTTTCTTTACAGATTACCTGCCAAAGAACACAGCATACTGTGTATAAAAGCTTTTGGAGGTTTTTTCCATATGTTATGCCCATCACACCTCATGCTTTTCTCCCCTACCCTCACCCATATCCCACAACTTTTCTCCCCTGCTCTGCACCAAGTCACTCATGTTGACAACCAACTGTGTACCCTTCAGTATTTTCCTCCAGGCTTATATAGCAGCAGTCGCCAACCGGTGGTCCACGGACCCTTGGTGGTCCCTGAGGTCCAAAAGGTGGGCGACCACTGTCATATAGCACATATGCAGGCTGTTTATTTGAGAGATGAGCCCAGAGAGCAGGAGTCAGAGAGCAGAAGAAAGAAACAAGGAAGAAGGAAAGAAGGTGCTGTCGAGCTGGACACCACTGTGGGCACCTGGCTCAAAGGACCTGCGTAGACAATGTCTCGGAGCTGCCTCCTTGAGGGAAGGGAGGCTGGAGCATGGGTGCCCCAACTCTCGTCCCCCTGGGCTGGGGGCTGCCTGCCAGAGTGGGGCGCTCCTGTAGGCAGGCCACGTGCTCTCCTGGACTCTAGAGGCAGCCCCAAGCCAGAGGGACACTGAGGCATGCACATGAGGGTGCTGCCCGCATGCATCCACCAGAGGCGCCAAAATCACAAGAAGGCCACAGGGAAGTGACACAAGGCACAGAGAGCGCCTGCTACTGTCCCTCCAAAACGAGCCTTGTATCTGGCTTCCCACAACATCTCTCTGTTCTTCCCAAATTCCTCCCTAACCTTCCTGTTTTCACCACCTGCCTAATGCTTTTTCTTCCCTGTCCAGTGACCCCACACACACACTTTAATCTGAGCCTAAAATAATCCTACCAACTTTCAAAGCCCCACTTCGAATATCACCTTTGGGGAGGCAGTATCGTGGGGGAACAGTTTGGGGTCTAATGTTGGTGTCAAGTCCCGACTCAGCCTTTTCCTATGGCATCAGAGACTTAAGCTGCTCTGGGTCTTGCCGAGGTGGGGGCATTCCCGAGCACGGACCCACGAGAACCAGGCTCCACCAGAGCCTCGGCTGAAGCCAGCAGCACTCCTGCACCAAAGGTCTTGATGAAGCAAATGCCCAGGATGTTCTGGCCATGGAAACAAGAAAACGCCTGCATGAAAGAAAGCAGCAGAGGGTGGAAGGGGCCGAACTGGCTTTGATAACTATACAAAACTGGTCTTCTGCACAACCCTTTAGCCTGGTTTCCTGTCCCCAAAGCCCCTCCAATTAGTATTCTCCCAATACCCTTTCTAGTGACTGTGGGAGAGAGAGAGAGAGAGAGAGAGAGAGAGAGAGAGAGACAGAGAGACAGAGAGACAGAGATTGAATCACCCAATCAAAGCAACCACCCGATCTATGCAAAACTCACGTTGCTTTCAGAATACGTTGGAAGATGACATTTTTTCCCCTCCACAGAAATACAAAGGAGGGCGGGGGAGGAAAGCATTCCCCTTCACTCACAAAAAGGGAACCGTCTGGATTTGACAAGCTGGAGACGATTCAGGTATGTGCCACTGTGGTCACATTGTGTAAATGTCATTTCCCACTCGCCTCTGAGGCTAAAATATCAAAACTGACACTATCTCACAGCTTGGGAGTTATTCCCTGCAAAATGACAACAAATAATTTTATCATAAACAAGTTAGCACAAAAGTCCTCCCCTCCTAATTTAATTTCAGGACAAATGAGGCTAATCCTTTAGTTATGCAGTATGTTTATCTGTCAAATTGACTTTCTGCTGAAAAGCACTTTGCTATTACAGAGGCTGCTGATAACTATCTGCTCAAAGAATTTATAGTATTACAGAAAAATCCCCTTTAAAAAAAAAAAAAAAGCAGAGACTGGGAAATCATTCTTTTAACAAAGAAAGCACTATAGAGGCTAAGTCATCACCGGCTTGGAGATGCTGCAGGCAGAGCCATTGGGAGCAGGGTCTCAGCGCTGGCCAGCCTGCAGTCAGCTACCAAGGGTATGTTTCCAAAAAGGTGTGTGAGGCTTCAATGGCATAGGAGCCACAAATAAAGTCTCAGATCCAGTTGAGGGTTGAAGGCTGAAGAATGAACGCCTAATGGTGAGGCTACTGTTGTATGAAAGATCCAGTATTAGCCCTGGACATGGGGTAGCTGTGGTTTTGGGGGAAGTGCCCTGAGAAGCTGGATGGAAGCCGATGTGGCGTGTGGGAGCTATATGATGCTAGCCGAATGCCAGAACCTCCATGAAAGTCACTTTCCGAAAAGAGGAACAGCAACCTCGACCTTATGAGATCGTTGTTAGGATTAATGAGATGGTGCACATGAAAGCACTTTGCCAAGTGTAAAATAAGTATATGATAGTAGTGGAATATTAGCTGGTTGCTCCAATGGGTTTCATTTAGAAATACACAGGCCCATGTGAGCAATTCCAGCTCATTTATCCCAGCCCACTTCCCATACCACAGGCTCCCTGAGTCCTGTGAGAACTCCAAGCAGGGGCAGTTTGACTCAAACAACCTGACGTAGGCGAATACATTCTAAAACTTAAAAATTAAACCTTTCTTGGGAGTGTAAGTACTTGTTATTAGGAGACTAGTCAAATAAGGTATGAAGTTTTCATACAATCAAATAACAGACTGCTATAAAAAGAATGAAAGAGAGCTATTTATACTGCCCAGAAAAAAATGTCCATATTTTGTCCACTGACAAAAGCTCACTTTGCAGAATAGTATGATTCATTAAGGTGACATCAAAGTATATATATACATATTCTTATAAGTACATAGAAAAGTCTGTAATTTTACATAAAGGGGAATGAAATTTAGAGGACTAGGGAGGGATAAAGGTTTTCAATTCAGTACTTACTTCCAATTTATATGTTGTGTAAATTTTTTTAACATGAGCGTGTATTATTTTCATAATATAAAATGGGAAAAATTACTGTATTATTCTATATACACAAATCCCAACAAGAGTAAATGAAGAACATTCTTGAAAATAAACTAGATACCTCTATGGTATATCCTGACTATAAAACTCACTAGAAGTATATGAATTCTTTACTTGGGGAACTAAAGAACATTAAAACTAGATAAATCATTAAAACCTTCAGAAAAACCTCCAAGCATAAATATATCTGGCTTGTAGGTTTTCCTAGGTATAATTGTTTCCTATTTTATTAATGTATTTAAGAATACTTCACCTATTTCCAAAAAAAATGAGGTTTATTAAAATGTGTGTAAATGTCTCTACAAGGTTAAAATAAGTAAGAAAAATCAAACAGGTGACAAATAGGAGGAGGCATAAATAAAGTTAGAAATAGGATTAGCAGAGGAAAAAATTTACACTGCAACATTCTCATGTCTCACTAGTTTGAGTGTCCTAACATCTCTGCAAAAGGGGCAAACAACAGTTTCAGACTTCACAGTGCCCATAAGATCAAAGCAAACCAATTACTTGTAGTGAGTCCAGTTATTCAGGGTGGTGAGTCTGAAGAGAAATTTCTTGCATGCGTCCTCATAAATTATATATATACTGCTACATTAACAGAGTTCTCAAAAATCCTAAAAAAATAAATTTTCATAGAGCAGTATTTATTTCAGTTATGGAAAAAAGAGGGGGGAAATATTATTGCTCTTTATTTTAAAGGATAGGATCTTCAAAAAAAAAAGAACAACAGACATTTACTCATCTACTTTAAAATCATGATATGCAATTTAGATCACTGAAGTCATAAAGAATGCTAAAAAGATTTTTGCATACCTGTTATCCCCAGCACCTAGCAGAGTGCCTTGTGTACAGTAAGCATTCAATAGAAGTGTGAAAACGTGATGAACCTGAACTTATGTAGACATTGGAAAGCAATTCGCTCTCCTGCTGCTTTCCACTATGCTTTCCATCAATGGCAGGAATGGACCATAAAGTGGGGGAAACACAATGGTGCTTAGAATTTTCTATTAAAACATACTCCTTACTTTCTCTACTTGCCCTTAGGAGTTGGGAGGTGGGTGCAAAATGTTAAGAGATAAGATTTCTGGCAGGAGACCAGGAACAGTTCAAAAGGTGCTATTGTACAGCTGTCAGTTCAAGGAACTGCGCTGCAGAACTCATAAGAATGATATGGGAAACCTGTGATTTAATCAGCTGCAGACTCGTTACCCACACAGGGAAGTCTCCATCCATCAGGGTGGCAGGTACATATTTCACAGTGGGGCTGCACTGAGGCGTTAGGGCAAAAGTTGAAGCTGGGAGCTAGAGTTTAACCTTGAGTGATTCTCGCTGGTAGGAGACTTTATGCTGGTGGCAGCTACCCGGCCTCTCACCTTTAAAGATCAAAAAGTTAACCTACCACGCCCTATGGTGAAACCCCACAGAGAACTGACATTAGCTGACTTAACTTATTCGCTGTGCCCTTTCACTCTCTGGCCACGAAACTCATTTCTGACAGCCATGTGTTTTATCCTCTAAAGAACTAATTTTGCACCCACGTACTAAGCGAGCTGTACTTCCGAAACAGAAGGCGAGGGGCACAGCCGTGTTCTGGACGTGCCCTAGCAGAGGCCTCTGGAGGAAAGGCAGGTGCATCAGAATGAGAGGGTTGCTCATGGAGACAGAAGACTGACAAGCACCTCAAACCAGCGAGTAGCCACCACCAACCGAGCCATGCCACCATCCCGGGGACCGTGAAAGAACTCAACTGAACTCCTGGCACCAGCTGGTGAAGCCAGGTCATGTGCCTACCCGTCTCCTCGGCCTGGAGGAAACACGGCCACACTGACACCCACCAGCCCCCCTCGAAGCTGCGCGAGGAGAGGGGTAGACAGCGCACTGATTATTCCAGCTTTTATTTTCCTACATGTTTCCTTCCCAGCGAGATTGCCAGTCTGTGCCTTCTCTTTCTTTTGTACCTGCATCATCACCAAAGAGTCCCCAGTGCGTGAAAGATCATCCATAAATGCTCGCGGATCAACTCAGTCCTATCTGAGCAACCAATGGAACATCATACAGACCAACCATGTAAAAAGGTCTCCTATTTAAGACAGACAAAGAACAAAATTCCACTTATTTTATTCTGCAATGCAATTAAAACCCTTAGATTGAAAAGACCAAAGTTGCAAAACCACATCACATCAGTAGGCAAGTATGCCAAGGGAGAGACTAGAGAGAGTAGAAGAATGCAATAAAAATGAGCGCCCTACCCCGGGAACAGTGAAGACTGCCTAGCTATTCCTTTACAGACGGAGAGAGTCCGCTACCGAAGACGGATTGGGAAAATGACTGCACAGAGAACGAGGTGTCAAGGGAGGGGCTGAGACCAGGACTGGGCGCTCTCTTCCCTCTACCTGAGACCTCAGAGGTGTCCCTGCTCCCAAACAAATTACAGATGCCCCAAGAAAGTTCCTCCTGCAAACAATATCTCTTGCTGGACATAAACACCTCCTTTCAAAGCTTGAAATTTATTAGCGCCCAAATGATGTTTATGACCCTGGGGCTTGTGATCCTGTCATGGATTCTATCAGCCAAGGAGACTGGATTAGCTCATGGGCCCAGGCATTTACGGCTCTGAAGTGAGCCACTGTTCAAAGAGTACGGAGGACAGATGGAACTGATCTGCCCGCAGGTGGATGAGCGCTCTCCAGCAGGAAGGGCAGGGGGCTGGCTGAGGGAACACCCAGGACCAAGGAGAGAACACAAAATAATAAAGTGGGAATCGGCACCCGCGGAGCCAGCAGCCAACCAGAAGCCATCACCAAAAGAAGGGAGCCAGGGGGAGGAGGGGGAGGGGGCAACCAAATGCTGGCACAGTATCAAAAGCAGCAAGATTTTTATTGAAATGAAAATGCAAAAGATGAATAAATGTCAATGGAATTTATTCCTCCGGGAACTTTCCGAATCACTACTACTGTATACAAATACAAGAGGAATGGTTTTTTGGTACATTGTGGTTTAACTTCATTTTAATATTTTTTATTTTTATAAAACTAGATATGTGTGCATTTTTTAAGTGCAGTTTTAAGGTCTGTGAATGTAACCAGAACACTTCAAGAGAAAAAGAAAATTTGGTTAAACACAGAAGGTTATTCACTCGGAATTCAGGGGAAGAGAAAGAAGCCGAGAGCCTGTTAAAATTTGTTGAAATTCTAATACCACCGCCCACAATAGAGGTGGAATAAAGAAATATTACTCCCTCAGGTTTTCTGTTATAATCTTCTGTGGTAGTTCTTTATTTTTGCTAACTGTTGCTCATTGATAAAAGGAATATACAATATGAGCGTGGTGAAGAAACACTTAAATTTTAAACTTGGGCTTGTATCTTTGGGCCCTGTCTCTGGAACAGAAGTAAGTGCATTGAGAGTCGTTGAGAAAGCCCTTTCAAAGCAAGACGTCTAGATTTATTTCCTGGGTGGCAGGCCCTGAAGGTCGGCCTCATCCTGAATGGTGCTTCAGAGCTTCCAGCCTCTTGAGAGCTGGGACTACACCTTTATTTACACATATTTGGATATCATTCCACAAATGAGAAGCAAAAATCTGTGCGAAATCTTGGGCAGGGTACAAAAGATGGTAAGAGCATGGTCCCTCCAGTTTCAAAGAGCTTGCCCTCTTATTAGGAAGTAAAAGATTCACACAAATAACTGAAACAGACACACACATGTAAAAGTTATAATGGAATAAATGTGCTCACTGTGTACTTGCTTATACACACTCATAGGTGAGAAATGTATAACCTATATATATGTCTGTGTGTATAGAATATGCGTATGTGTGTATTTACGTTTATACATCGCGCCCAAGATACATACAGAAGTGCTGTCTAAGAGTATGGGGAAGTCTTATAAGTGACATGTGTCCACATTCTGTCTTTGTAGTCTTTCTATTAGCTTGCCCACTTGCTGTCCCATTGTTGTAGATTTTAGGAAACTGGCCTGAAGTTGTTCACCAATTCTTGAGCTATAATAAAGCAGTTTCTAAAAAATTTACCACTCTCTGTTATCCTTCCCAAAACTTAGCCTATGCCTGACTAACAGCAAATGAAGGAATAAATGATATTTATTAAGATATTTCTCTTGACACTTTCCCTTACATATTTTTTCACCTATAGAATTCCGGCAATATTAACAACTCTACATCTGAGTGTTATAGGATTAGGACAAGTACACAGATGGACCCGATTACTCATTTCCAAGTTGCCCATCTATATTATTTTATATTTGTCACTCAATTTTCTCAACTCTCTGCTTTACATTTTAAAGCAGCATTCTGGGAAGGTGTTAAGCACCAGTATGATGAGAAGAGAACTTTTGTTTTAGTTTGAAATCTGGATTCTGCCAAGTCTTTGGAAAAGTAAAATTGCAAAATTATCAATATAGTTAAGAGACAAGCCCAACCCTCATAGCTCAGTGGTTGAGTGTCGACGTATGGGCCAGGAGGTTGCAGTTCGATTCCTGGTCAGGGCACATGCCTGGGTTGTGGGCTTGATCCCCAGTGGGGGGCATGCAGGAGGCAGCCAATCAATGATTCTCTCTCATCATTGATGTCTCTATCTCTCTCTCCCTCTCCCTTCCTCTCTGAAATCGATTTAAAAAAAAAAAAAAGAGGCAAGAAGGCTGCCTTTATGATCTGTGTAATCTGCCATAATTACCAGTATGTTCTTATTGAATGCCTACTGGTACATTGCACGTGGAAAGACATTCTCAGTCCTTGCCCTTAAACAATTAATGAGAATGTCTACACAGTCGAGTCACCTCACTGTGGCCCTGTTTCTCTACCTCTCTGTCCCAGTGGAGCTCTGCCCTTGGTTTTCCCAGGCCAGTGCCAGCCTCTGCAGGACAGGGACCATGCCCTGGATGGAGAGGAAGGCTGCTCAGGGTGGGCATGAGCCGAGCTGGTGAAGCCGAGCACTTCTGCTGTGGTGGAGGAATCAGTGTGCCTGCGGCAAAGCACTTAATCTATTTGTGTCTCCATCTCCCGTTTGTAAAACAGGGTAATTATAACCTCCTTGCCTTACACTGCTGCTGGGAAGCTTCATTAATGTTTGTAAATCACTTCGAAGATGAGAGTGATTGCGGTGGCAGGTGCAAGATCCCTGGCCTGCATCCTCCCTCCCTGGTTCCTGGCAGCTTGCTTCATTTCAGAGGAGGGAGAAAAAGTAATTCTCTTCCCGTCCCCTTTTTCTACTCACATTGAATATCCAAAGGGGAACATATTATCCCATTTTCCTAAATGTCTGTGTCCTCAGTTCTCCCTTTTTCATCACAACTCAGAAAGCATTAATATTTTTAGATGCAATCACTTAATATTAACATCTTGTAAAATTCTGCCCAGGTTATGGAATTATCATCAATCGTTATTTCTTTGCATCAATTTATGCCCATGTTATGTCCAAAGGTAGATGTCTATGAATTCAAAAACAAATGAATCTTAAAGTCTATCTCCTAGTGAGTCCAACATTTAAATCAATTAACCTTTCTTCAAAAAGAAAAAAAACATTTTTAAGTTGCACATAAAATACATACATGTTGAGATGATGACTTTACAAGTTGAAGGGAATCTCCAAGTCACCCGATGTAGAAGACCCTCCTCCCCCATCAACTCACATCAGTTTGCAGTGAGCAAGAAATATATCTCGGTTGTGATAAGCCACTGAGATTTCAGTTATTTGTTACAGCAGCATAACCTAGTCTATCCTAACTAAGTGTATTAACCATCATGGCATTTCTTCATACAAAAAGTATATAGTGAATGCCATCTATGTTTATGTCAGGTATCTTATAATAAGTGTACTGCAAAACTGCCAAAAAGTAAATAAAGAGGGATGAATAGCCTCAGTCATTTAAAGGAAAAGTACTGAAGCTGGGTGATTTTTGTCTTTGCAAGCCTAGTAATTACTTCAGAGGAAATTGTCCAAAAGTAAACTTAAATGCAAAAAAAATGCAAATTTGCCCAAATTAAGTAGTGTTTTATTTTTTAATGAGTCCATACTTTCCTAAAGACCAAGTGTTCTCTAAGTAAGACTGGAAAGCAATATGTCCAGAAATATTTCTGCTCTCCTTTTATATCTACAAAGGATTCTTAGCTTAAAAAAACTACAAATCTAAAAGGAATGCTGAAAGTGGCCTAATATATATTAAAAATTATCACCAGTCCTCATCAGTCAGTGCTCTTGTGCCTTTGTCATAATTAGGCAGTATGTCTATGAATTTTCTGGATTAGGGCTACGTGATAGATCAGGGCTCTTAAGAGATTCATGATCTCCCATCACAGAAATATTCACATGAGATAAAATTCCATTGCAGTTTATGTACTTGGATTCAACATCTATCCATCTGTAACTGCCTTGTGAAATGACAGCAAATTGGGAAGAAAGAAAAAAATATGAGGGGACATTGAGACAAAATGTAGGGGAAGCCTGTTAGTTCACTGTTCATCATTTTGAATGGAGAAAAGTCAGGATAATGGGAGCTACTCAGTGTTCATCTCTTTAAATCCCAAGGATGTCTTTTTAAAGATCAGCAGGATTTCAATAATCATAGTAATCCACAAGAATCTATAATCCCAACACAGGCTGTCAGACAAACCCCAAGCCGTGGGAAACGAAAATCTTTCATTAATTTCTGTCTAGTGCTCTAATCAGCTTCATGACTTTGCTAGTGGAATATCCATGGCCACGTAATAAGTACTGTGTGTCCCTCCCTTCCTCCTGCCACTCCTCCACCCACTGAAGCAAGAAGCATTTTTAGAGGATTGTCTGAGAAAGGTTGTTCCCAGGTCTCTGTGTACTGGCCTGGGTTTAACCTCAAGTTTATAGATCTCCTGGGACTCCTCATGGAAGCCACAATGACAGTCCAGTTTGGAATCTGGTGTCCTGGGCAAGAAAACCACAAACCCTGCCTAGGCACTTTATCTGCTGGACCATGCCTTTGAAAGATAAGCTGCTCTGAGGCAGAGGTCGGGGTTAGAATGAGCTATTGCAGCTTAGCTCTTCTGGCTGACGTTCTCAGGAACTGGGATGGGTCTGGCCCAAAGTGAGCTCAGATTACATGTACTCTTACCATGCTCATTCTTAGCTCACAGATACCTCCTTTAACATCGAGTTAATGCCCACGGAGGTAGCTAACCAGATTCTCTTCAACAGAATTATAAACTGCCTCTCAGCCTTTGATGGCCATTAACTCGACTTTGGTTTATTTTTCTTTCTTTGAAAAAATAAACTTTATTTTGAAATAATTATTTTCTCTATTAGATATTTTTTCAAATTACTAAAGTAATAAAAATTTATTTATTTTTCCAAATTTCCACAAGATGTATGAGAAAAACCCCATCCAACACGTTCATGCACCTCTTCTACAACATTCTCTAGGCATAAATACCTGTGGACAAGCACATGCAAATGCAAACATACCCATATGTAGGTGTGTGGACAAATGGGTTCATCCACAGTTGATTAGATAGCTTTTGTTTTGCAAACAAAAGTAATACTGTTCCCATTACTTTGATTTTTTTTCACTATACAGCATTTGTCCCTACAGTCAGTAGGTCGAGTTATAACTATTTCTATTTCTTTATATATGTACTAGAGGCCTGGTGCATGAAATTCGTGCATGGGGAGGGGGTGTCCCTCAGCCCAGCCTGCACCCTCTCCAATCTGGGACCCCTCAAGGGATGTCCGACTGCCCGTTTAGGCCCGATCCCTCTCATAATCCAGGACTGCTGGCTCCCAACCGCTCACCTGCCTCTGCCTGATTGCCCCTAACTGCTTCTGCCTGCCAGCCTGATCAACCCCTAACCACTCCCCTGCCAGCCTGATCAACACCTAACTGCTCCCCTGCCGGCCCAATTGTCCCTAACTGCCCTTCCCTGCTGACCTGGTCACCCCTAACTGCCCTCCCCTGCCAGTCTGGTCACCTCTAACTGTCCTTCCCTGCAGACCTGACCTGGTCTCCCCCAACTGCCCTCCTCTGCCGGCCTGGTCACACCTAACTGCCCTCTCTGCTGGCCTGATCACCCACAACTGCCCTCCCCTGCAGACCTGGGTCCCCCCAAATGTCATCCCCTGCAGGCCTGGTCCCCCCCCCCCAACTGCCCTCCCCTGCTGGCCTGGTCTACCCCAACTGCCCTCTTCTGCTGGCCCGGTCACCCCTAACTGCCCTCCCTGCTGGCCTGATTACCCACAACTGCCCTCCCCTGCAGGCCTGGTCCCCCCCAACTGTCCTCCCCTGCAGGCCTGGTCACCCCTAACTGCCCACAACTGCCCTCCCCTGCAGGCCATCTTGTGGCGGCCATCTTGTTTCCACATGGGGGCAGCCATCTTGTGTCTTGGAGTGACGGTCAATTTGCATATTACTCTTTTATTAGATAGGATGCACACATTAATTTTACATAAATAGAATGATACCCTATGATGGAGATCAGCTTAGTCTCTTTTTCACCTGCCCTCATTTTCTCTATCCACACAATTCATCAGTATCCCAAGATAGTAACCTAAAACTGTTGTCCTTTTTTATCTCTATGCTCATGTCATCATAAACACACACAGGCCTGTAATGTATTAGTCCCTGTTTACAAATTGGATCATTTTATACATATTTCTCTGTATCCTACAATTTCTCATTCTATAATACTTTGTCACCTATGATAGCTCTAATTGGTATTTTTAAAACCTAAAAATATACCTTGGGGAGGTGATACCAATTATTTTACCAGCCTTTTCCCTACAGCTCTGTTTCCAGCTGTTATCTGTTTGTTTGTGTTTTTGCTTTTTCCTTTACCAACAATGTTTCACTTATTGTCCTTGTAAATAGAACTTTTCATATTGGTGTTTTAATTTCCAAGGGATATAATCACAGGAATGGACTGCTAGGTTTGAAAGCATGTGCATTTGTTAATTTTAGTAGATCCTTTTAATGGCTAAATTCATTAGAGCTTGCCTGGTTGTTTCCATAAATACGGTGTTAATTCACCTTGATACTAGCCATACATAGGGATTACAATCTTTTAAATTTTTGCCCGTGGTATTTCGTGGTTTCTTTAATCTGAACTTTCCTAATTACCGGTGGGTTTGAGCACAATTCAAAACTCTCTTAATCATGTAGATTCATTCATCTATAAATTGCCAATATTTTTCCTGGATTGGTTGTCTTTTCCTGTGTTGCCTCTTAAGTGACACATCTTAAAGGTGAGCGGAACACAGGTGGCATTCACAAGGTCAGAATAACTGGGAGACAACTCTAGTTAGCAATACTGTGCTGCGTATTTGAAAATAGCTAAGAGAGTAGATCTTAAAAGTTTTTATCACAAGAAATGTATAACTATTTGTAAATTGAAGTGATAGATTTAACTAAACTTACTGCAGTGATCATTTTACTATATAAATCAAATAATTATGTTTTACACCTGAAACTAATACATAGTTATATGTCAATTATATCCCAATTAAAAGTAACTGAGAGGGATATATACAAGGAGAAGAAGAGGTGGAAATTGTAGTCAATTTTGCCAAAGGCCAATGATAACTAGAAGGATTCTACTTTGCATGTGGATCTGAGGGTGAGTATTAGGGCATTATCTCCTTTCTCTGCCATGGATCAGGTAGACTCTCTCAAGAGTGCAAGTGCTGAATTGGCCAAAATTGGGGAGGAGCAGTTTGGAAGGAAAGGGGACAGAAAACAAAGAAGGGAGGAGAGGAAAGTAGCATGTGGTTAAGTGTCTGCCTTGGGCCAGTTACTAGAGTAGCATTTTAGAGATATATTCTCATTTACTCCTTGCAATGAACCTATGAGATTAGTTGAGTTCTCATGTCTACAGAGTTCCAGAGATACCAAGTAACTTGTCCTACATCATTCAGTTAGTGAGGGACGGACCTAGGAGTGTGACATGGGTCTGTCTCACTCCCACATCCATGCTCTTTCCCAGCCACAGTGAAAATGCCAGGGGAACCTGAGCTGTGCACTGTGGCCTACACAGAAAAGTCAGGTGAAACGGCAAAACGTCCCATCATCACCACCCTGACTACATATCATTTCACACCTATAGATTGGCTACAATCTAAAAGTCAGATAACAACAAATGTTGGTGAAGATGTAGATAAACTGGAACCTTCATACACTGCTGGTAAGAATGTAAAATGATGTTTGGAAAACAATCTGGCAGTTCCTCTCAAACTTAAACATAGAGTTACACGTGACCCAGCCATTTCACTCCCAGTTATATACCTAAAAGAATAAATATATACACCCATGCAAAAAGTATGTACATAAATGTTTATAGCAATTTTATTCATAGTAATCAAAAGTGGAAACAACTCAGATGTCTATCAACTGATGAATGGATAAACAAAATGAGGTATATTTATACAGTGGAATATTATTTGGCCACAGACAGGAATAAAGACTTGATACACACTATAGCATAGATGAACCTTGAAAACATTATGCTAAGTGATACCAAATACATGTTATATTATTCTATTCATATAAACTACAAAAAAATGCTCACTAATGTACATAATAATACATGCATCTATATTCCTACATGTTTTCACTGGGATAGAGAAAAATTAGCACAGAAGGGTAAATAGCTGGCTTACTCTAGGAGGGAGAGGAAGGTGTGCGTTGGGAAGTGGTTATTAACATTTGTTTATATATCTCTACATTGTTTCATTTGTGACAACAATTGTGCATTACTTTCATAAGTAATAAGGATAATTGAAAATTATAAATAAGGAAGAGCACGGCAGGGCGGTATCTATGGCAATGAATCCATGCTTCAGATGCATGGTCCTTTGTGTTCCAGTTTAGTTCCATGTTCAGAGTTATGGGCTGACTGTCTAGACATGAACGCCCACCAATATACTGAGGAAGTTGCATAGAAATGGGAATCAGCTGTGGATGTGGAACTCTCAATAGCTGCTCAAAAGGAAACACAATAAAAATAGTTTTGTAACACTTGTGATAAGACAACTGTACAAAGATTGATCACTTGACGTCATTAAATCAAGTGACCTTTTGTGTGAGTTTCTGAGGACAAAGAAGTCCAGAGGTATTTTATGTGCAACATGAAAATTGAGATAAGAAATCAGCAGAGGTAAGATTTTAGTACTTTGATGGATTTTACTTATCCTCCCTAATTCCTAACCCAAATCGCAAGCATTTGCTTCAATCTGGAAGAGACTTGGAGCTAAGAGCCTTTTTTTTTTTTTTTTGGAAATGAATTGCACTTTATGTTTGCTGCTTCTCCTGGGCTCCCACAAATGTCGGCAGTATCAGAGCTTGAAAGACAGTGTGGGATTGTGGTTAAAGGCGCACAATGCCTGGTTTCAAACCTCAGCTCTGCCACTCACTGACGTGGACAACTCACTCAGCCTTCACATGTGTCCAGTTTCCCATCCATAAGGTAAGCATGACAATGCAAAGCACCCCTCGGGACAGTTGTGGGCAGTAAGTGTACTAATATAAGTAAAGCATGTAAAATTGTGCCTGCCATCAAACCATATCTTTTGTGCCTTAACAACTTCTTGCCACTTTGGTACAGTTTTCAAAAACTGTCTATGCCCTGGCTGGTTTTGCTCATGGATAGAGCGTCAGACTGTGGACTGAAGGGTCCCGGGTTCGATTCCAGTCAAGGGCACATGCCCGGGTTGCAGGCTCAATCCCCACTGTGAGGTGTGCAGGAGGCAGCCAATCAATGATTCTCTCTCATCATTGATGTTTCCATCTCTCTCTCCCTCTCCCTTTCTCTCTGAAATCAGTAAAAATATTTTTTTTAAAAAAACCTGTTTATAATGTGCTATTTTCTCTCCTCCACTCACACACATGCACTGATTGTCTCTTGCCTGCCAGGCCTTGTGCTAGGCATTCAGAATAATAAACGAACGAATAAATTTCAAAGTCTGTGTTAAATTGCACATTTCCAAATGTACATCTAATAACCTTCTTAATCACTCTATGTGTTCAAAGCAGAAAACAAACAGAAGTTATTACTATATAATTAGTGGTGAAAGAATACACAAGTGAGGCATAGGACAGCACTAACACTAATATGAGTCTCGCCACAGGGCTTGACACCCCAACTCAGCATCTGTGCTGTGACTGTAAATTATTGAGGCTAGATCCACAATCTGGAGCAGAAACTTGATCCTGTTACCAAAGGAGTGTGGTGAGTTACCCCAATGTTTGGTCAAGTTCAGAGCACTGTGTTCGCAGGTAATAGTCAAATTCACACTGGCCACTTGCACAGGCCTGAGAGAAAGCAGAGCTGACCTAGCAAGAACTAGAAAGTGGGTCAAACAAACAAAAAAAAATGCTAAATCATGTGACCCTCTTTCTTCATCTTTTCCTCCTGGGTTCCATAAAACAAGGGGAGAACAAAGAAAGAGATGGTGGTGGGAAAGCCCATTGACCACTGGAAATGCTATGTCAGCAGCAGCATTTTTTGTGGCTCCATGATTTCTCTGAACCAGCGACTTGACAACAATGCAGCAGACCCCATACAGTAAAATGCTTAGTGTACCTGAAAGCACTGGTGGTCATTCCAGTAAGTCACTTGCTTATTCATTCTGCAGATATAGCCCTTTCTATGTGCCTGATGGTGTGCTAAAAACTGGGATTACGAAGACTTTCTCTCAATTGAGAGCAAAAATCAGGTACAAACCTTCAAAGTTTATAAAGCTTCAATCAGGAAAAAAAAATTAAAGTCTTAACAAAACAAAAATACAACTTGGTGGTGCTTTTATGTGGGCAACCATCAGCCTAATATGTCATTATGTCAATTGACCGTGGTTCAAGTGCTAATTTCTCAAGAGCCGGTGCAAAGCAGAAGGCTCCGGAAGCCAGTAGAAAAGTGAACTTTCCTAGCGTTGCTCCTGAAGGAACACTAGTCAAAATGGTGTTTAGAAATGGTATTCCAATTGAGAATTAAAAATAATACCTACCTGGAAATATTGCCATAATGATGTGCATCTTTCTACTATTTGCAATGCAAAGTTCAGATTTAGGTAACATATTTCTCAGTAGACACCCCTCTCAGCAACTCATCTGAAGACATTCTTGTATGCCTAGACATCCCTTGGGGTCCCAGAGTCATATTATCACAAGACAACTATAAAATCTTTACAGCAACAAGAATTTATTAACCAGTAGGTAAACCGTGCATGCAGTAAAAATTCTGTGTGTCAGAATTCAGAAGCCAGGACAGAGTGGGTCATCTCGTTGCTTGGCTGCTGGTGTGAGTTTCTTAAGTCAGAAAAGCCTTTTGTGAGTATATTCCCACCTGTTCACTCACCTCCTCCCAGAAAAAAAATAATACATCAACAACTTAGAAATTAAATCAATGCAACCAGTTTAAAATTTTTCACTCAAAATAAAAAAATTAAAACAACAGAGAAGTCATGTTTATTTGAGGACTTAAAGAATCCAGCTACAGCCTGGCAGATGTGGCTCAGTGGTTAAGCACTGACCTACGAACCAAGAGGTCAGGGCACATGCCCAGGTTGCAGACTCGATCCCCGGTAGGGGGCATGCAGGAGGAAGCCGATTGATGATGTTCCACTCTCATTAATGTTTCTATCTCTATATACCTCTCCCTTCCCTTCTCTCTAAAAATCAATAAAAACATATTTTTTTAAAAAAATCCAAATATAATCCTTGAGTTGCCAAAAAAAAAACAAACGTGAAAATTGAGGAATTTGGAACATGGAAGGGAAAAATAATTCAAAATGGTTATAAGACTTTGTTGAGAGAGAAGGAATTGGGGTCTCTTTTTCAATGCAGGATAACTGCATTGTCATAGTTGCATTGTGAAAATAACAGATAATGCACAAGATGGGCCGATTCTGCTGTTTACAAAGAGCAGTTCCCTGAGGTTTATCTAGTACCCAACCTGTCCCAGGCTCACGCCCTGTCTAAACGAAGCTGGGTATTATCAGCAACCCCTAGGTATTAATCAAGAACCTACACTGACATGCCCAGCTAGGTTGGTGTAATAAAAGATGCAGGAGGAAGGAAAGATACTGTTCCACCTTCAAGTTTTCCATTGATTATAACTCTAAAATAAGGAACCCCTCAGGCTTGATGCTCTCCATTCCATCTGAGAGCCTGCTGACAGGTGCTTTTCAAGCCCTTGAACACAAGAATCCATTTTCTCTAACTGCTACTGAGCAATCTCTCTTACCCCGGATGGAAGGGAAGAAGACCTACCTCCCTGAGGGCTCACAATCAGTAAGGTCTATGGGTAAATCCAACTCTGTCTCATAGAAGCTCAACCACGCCCTCTTGCCCATGACTCCTAGGGTACGGAGAGAAGAGATCTGTTGGTGGTTACCTCTTCCCAGGCCCCTATGTAAGGTGTGCACCTCCTTAGAGATATGAGGTCAGCGCCAAAGAAATGATAAGTGGTCTCAGTTTTATTCCTCTTATTCGTAAGTGTTGGGAACAAGTAGTTCCAAAGGAAATTAACACTCTTAGGAAGAAGAGGCACTCAATTGAGAACCATGCCTAACATCCGACCTCTACCTCTGCTTCAAGCATGCCCTTATAGGGAGTTCCATGGCCACGGTGATGCAATGGTGCAGGGTGACCCAGCCCACGGGATGGGATGCCTAACCTAATCCATTGAACAAACACTCATTTACACATCTGCCAGAGATAGGACAGTCGGAAGCCAATAGCCTGTAGTAGCTCATTATCAACTCTCCCCCTGACAGATGCCCTAAGAATGAATGAATTGCTTCACTGGTTATTGCCTCAGTCTCTCCAACTGCAAAACGGTGACAGTAACGTTTCTCCTTGTTCTCTGCCTTGATATAGTCATTATAAGGAACAGGCTGAGCTCACTAAAGAGAGGTTGTAATATTTACACTATTTACACTAAAGGCTGTAATATTTATATTAAACATTAGACTTTATTTCTTCACTTTTGTCCTAAGAAAGTGCTACTTACTAGCTATGCATTATTCTATAATCAAAAAGAAAAATAAAACTACTTTGTAGTCCTTGCCAAGGAAAATTAATGGAAGCTCACTTCACGAGCTACACAATGGTCATGAGAAAAGCCTAGCTAGGCACTAGCTACACAGCTAAATGCCTAATCAGGGACCCAACAAAAGCTTCGGATCAATTCTTCATCAACTGTGCTCTCAAGTTTTATGTGGAAACAAAGGTCATAAACAAGGCTACAATTTTTGCAAAGAGATGGAGAAGAAAGGACTTTCTTTCCTTGAGGGCAGACAATGTGCCTTTCTCAGCCTTGAGTTTCAGGGCCTGAATTCAATAGCGGTTGCTCAATCAATATTTGTTGATACTTGTGCTGAGTGGCCCAAAGCAGGCTTCCAAGTGCCTGATCCTCCCCTTCAGGGGAAAGATGTAAATCCGGATACAGAATTAGGGTGGTCTTGAATAATTCATATAAATATAGACAATTTGGATAGTCCTTCAGAAAAGAGACTTCAATTCCCATGTTTAGAAACTTCCTGTATCTAACCTAAATCTTGCATGTCCCTCTTATTCCAGCATTAATGGAATCAGAAAACATGGCAATGAAGTCATCACTCTGATTCTCCTTATCAAGACAAAAATATTGACATTTTTAAAAGTTCAAATTTAACTGACTTAATATGCACTTCTGAATTACAGAGAGGTGTATCTTTCTAGGTAAAAATCTAAACAAATAACTGCTAGTGTCCTTAATTAGGTCATTCTATGACCACTCGCTCTAAGTGCAGTGCTTCTGAATTTCTTTCTCTCAATTCATGGTTCAGACTGTATTTTTAGCCTTGAAAGGCAATAGATAGCTTGCTTATTCTCTAACTTCACGAAAACCTCAAGACTGTAGTAAAGAGAAAGCAAGTCCTGTGGACTCCAGCTAGAGATCCATCCATTTCTGGTGGATAGCAGAACCTCATGGAATGAGGTCAAACTGCACTGCTGTTCTTTTGCTCGTATTTCCCTCCTGAGAGTTAAAGAAGCAATTTGCAGAGGGAGAGCCTCACAGCACTCACCCAGGCTTCAAATGTGTTTACTTTGCTTTCAATAGCATTGATTCCTACAGCACACACATTAAATAACACTTTGCCATTTAGTGGCTTCATTCTTTCCACGAGCAGATGGCTGCTTAGGAATGTATTTACCGCCACCTTGTGGGACAGAAACAAACTTATTTGTAAAAGGCCTGTTCTGTACAATTTTTTTGGTCACAGTTGAAATATCTTCCTGATTTTTGATCACTTTTTCTTCTCTAGCCTCAGTGCTGATCCTGCTACTGGAGAACCTCGTACCTGGAAGGGGGGAAGAAAACAAACCCTGCTTGCTTCGTGTGCTGTCCTTCTCCGTCAAAGGCAGCTATGACATAAAGAGAGCAAAAACTTCCATTCCCTGGAAAGCTCCTAAACCTCAATGACAGTGCCAGGAATTGAACCATAATCCCAGATAATTATATTTACAAGAAAGAGCCTACCCATAATCTCTCCAAAAAATAATGTTATTCACATATGTTTTATATAGAAATCCACATACATTGGCTTAGCCATGTTTGCATTCTGATCTTAGACTAGAAAATTAGCCTGACCTAACAGAAGTGTTTAAAATTGCCTGCCCTACAATATATCACATAAATGCAAGGCATGGCCTGGTGTGCTTTTTCATTACATTTTCCTGTTGCCAAGACATTTCTATAGCTGTATATATCTCTGTAGATGGCTCTGAGGGAAGGGCTGAGAAGTAAGACTATACCCATGTTTGGATAAACATATCTATCTGTTTTACCTCAGAGTGAACTATCTCATCGTGGGAAAGTTTATGTCTGTTAAATATACACCAAAAAATTTAAGGGTTTGATTATAAGGAATGTCTGTTTTTTAAAAATACATAAATTTTTCACTTGGAAAAGGCTAGTTTTTTGCAGTTCTTCTTAGCAGCTACTATTTCTAATACCTGAGTAGATAACTTACATTACTGCAACTTTGGCCTGATCCACCACAATGGTGACTAAAATTATACATGGACATTATATCTGAACAGACAAAATGTAGGAAGCAGCTAGAACCATCTTGCAACAGTTTCTTCTTTCATGAAACTTACTTTTTTTTTTACTGGAAAAGAGAATTGATTCTAACTAGAGTTGTGATTTTCACAACACAATTCCCTTTCCATGGCCTAAGAGATTCTGGGATTGAAAGTTCAGGAGAGGAGGGAAGGAGGCTCTCTCAGGAATGCTCAGGAATGTGATAACAGTAATGTATGAATATTGGGAGGGGAAAAATGTTACACAAGGCAGGACCCAGAAAGGGAGCCAAGCTGAATGCTTTTTCCCATTGTTGATCAAGAGCCCCATAAATTCCAGTGTCAGGTTTTCAGAGTATTGTCAAAGATAGAAGGGGAAATAACAGGTCAAACATCTCAGAAGTAATGCAAGGAAAATAAAGTTGAAAGTCAATTGAAAAAAATGAAATATATTCTTAATACTATGTGCTAGGTCCTATTTTTTTTTTCTCTAATTCCTCAAAAAGAGAAAAAAAAATTTAAATCCACTGGAAGTAAAAAAGACCCATAAGCTCTTTCTGAGAAAGGAAGGGAAATTAGTCACCAAATATTATTCACAAGGTTATGCTGTTCACCAAAGCAGCCAGGCTTAGGAAAGACTTGTACTTTCTTGCTCCCAGGTGGTTGGGTGAGGCATGTGACTAGTTTGGGTCAATGAATAGAGAGCAGAAATGGCATGTGTTACTTCCAGGATAGAACACTGAATTGTTGATGCAATACCACAAGATGGCTAGTCCCTGTGGCACAGTGACCTGTAATTCAATATAGTGGCTGCTTTGTCATTCTGGGTCCCTGGGAGAATGCCATGAGGACAGCCCCTTGGCCTATCTGCACTAAACATGCAATGAGCAGAACATGTCATGTAGGTGAGAAACAAACTGTTATGGGTTGGGCCACCAACATTTTTGGAAATGTTTGTTACTGCAGCATGACAAAGCCAATCCTGGCTGATACATACCTGCAGTTGGGAGGCAGTGTGCTTGTCTCTGAAGTGAACAGAAGTGTGTGACATGGTCCTTATGTTTAGGCAATGAGTGCCTGAAGCTTATAGTGGAAAGGTAAGGAGGGCATTGGCTGGTGTGAAAAAAATATATATTAGATTTCAAAGCAGTTTTCTGTCTTCTCAAAAGAAGATTGAATTCATCTTCCAGGCAATTGTTACTTTAGAAAACACACACACACACACACACACACACACACACACACACACACACAAATGTGCCCTTTGGTCACACTAATGCAAATCAAAAACACTCCCAATGGTTGTTTGGGGAGAAAAAAAAAGCCTCTAATTTAATTCACCTTTTCTAGAAGAGGAAGTTAAGCTTTGATTTGGAAATGTCGGTTGTCACAGAGTTGAGTCAGAGTTGTGACTCAGAGGCTTTCTTGCTTTCCTGAGTGACAGAAATTTAATTCCCTCTTTTGATCTCATCCAAACATGTCCTAGAGGTGGAGGTGAGCCAACGATTGTCCCCTAAGGACAGTCATAAAGACCCAGGGAGTATCTGGATCCCTGGGGTTGTAAGAGAACCACTTCTAGGAGCCACAGGACTCACTTTCTCTGTTGTTCTTTACTTCAGTTATTCCCAGGCCTAAGTAAGAGCCTATCAAAAGTTGTTGCTTCCCAGAGAGAGTTTAGGGCTATGCTCCCCACAAGGAAGACCCTCAAAGGGGGACTGAGAGGTGATGCAAGGCCCCTCAAAAGCCACAGGTGCACAAAGTGCCATCTATAGACAAAATACTAGATACTATGCCATGCTCATTTTTTCAATACGCATTACAGATAAAAACACATTCATAAATATGTCACTGAATTTAGTGTATCTTTGTGCCATTTTGTATCTTCTCGAGTAACAGACATTGAAAGTACAAGCCACAAGCACAAGAGGTTCATTAAATGGTCTGACGTTTAAAAGGAGTCCTCGGCCCAGCTGGTGTGGCTTAGTAGTGGTTCCATTTCCCATCAGGGCACATGCCCAATTGTGGGCTTGATCCCCAATAGGGGCATGCAGGAGGCAGCCAATTGATGACTCTCTCTCATCAATGTTTCTATCTCCTCTCCTTCTCCTCTTCTCTCAGAAATCAATAAAACTGTTTGTTCGTTTTGTAATAAATAAAAGGAATTCCCGCTCTACGATCACCGAGGAACCACTGCTTTTAAACAGTAGACTCCTGTTTCATTTCTGAGAAGCCTGGAACTCATAGCACAGTCAGTGTCCTGGACGCAGGATAGGGTGAGACCTCCTCCATAGAGCCCCACTCCTGCTTCATGCACTGCTGCCGTTCTGCTACCCCCATCAATACAAGTCAGCCCATCTTTGAATTTCCTGTCCTCATACTGCTTAATACCGACATATACATATACTCAGGGCCCTCCACACACATTCATCCCAGAGGTAGATTGTGAGATGATCAGAAATGAAACATATTTGAAAGACCATAGACAGACCTGCCCATGACAGGTAAGGTGCCACTTCAGTCTGAACCTTATTTCATGGAATTCAACACCGAAAGGCAATGCCTTCAGTCCTAACTCCAACTGGTCACGTGTAAGTGAACAAAGGCAAGATGCTGGCCTTCCACACTGAGTGAATGTGTTTAGAGCTTGGCACCAGCCAATTTCTGCTCTATTTTTCTAACCCAGTTTGTAAAACAGACCCTCCACTTGACCCAGGGTATAATAATATCTATAGCCAAAACTGCCAATCAGAGGAAGGTTCAAGGATTTCAGACCTAAGCAACCTATCATTTCGTTGGTTTTCTAAATTCACTGCTTGCTGTGATGAGTGTCTTTCTCATAAGAGGCACTACATTTGACTCCTACAAATGTCTTTATTATACACAACAATGCCTGTGAAGCACAAGATATTACTATACCCATTTGAAGAAAATGAGGCTTAAAGAGGTTAAGTAAACTGCCAAAGTAACTAGATAGTGTCTTAGCCAAGACTCACAGACAGGTCTGTCTATTTTCAAAGACTAGGCATGTATCTGAATACTCCACTCTATCTGACTCCTTCCCAAAAACTGTGGCCATCTAATTTGGATCATCATGGAACACTGATCTTTTATAAATATTTCCCATTTGGAAATGGTGACTATTACTCTCATGTTCAGATATAGGTATATCAGGGAAGTAAGAATCATGAAATAATAGACCTGAAAGGGCCTGAGAGCTAAACAATGGTGTGGTGGACTCCATCATGTACCAACGAGAGGTGTCAAGTCAGTAACCACAAGTCAGTGCAAACGTCTCAACAGCCAGCCGGACTAGACACCCAAACAAGTGTTGTCTTCCAAAGTGAACATGCACTAATGTATGAGTTCTAAGGTATTTATTTTTGTATATATATTTAATTGATTTTTAGATATAGAGGAAGAGAGAAGGAGAGAGAGAGAGAGAGATATGAGAGCAAAACATGGACCAGCTACCCCCTGCACACCCCTTATCAGGGATGGAGTCAACAACCCAGGCATGTGTCCTGACGGGGAAAGGAATCTCACAGGATGATGCCCAACCAACTGAGCCACACTGGCCAGGTCTAGGGTGTTTATTTTTTAAAGCCAACCACTTTACTATATCATCACACCTTGCATATGCATTATAATCAATTAATCCATCATTACTGGGATAAAACAGTCTTCATTGTTGTCCTATATTCATCTTATATATGTTTGCAATAAACAAAGCATTAAGTCTTTCAATATTGACTTATATATTTACATATATTTATTTTATGAATATTTCATTTGGTATATTTTTTCGTATTTTTAGTGATGAAGTCAATTTTTAAAATCAACAGTCTTTATTTATCTTCAAAGATGCCAGACAGCCCCCACACACTTGTCGTTACTCATGTGCTGAGATAGTTTGGTGCTCAGTTGTTCATGGTGACATCGGTACTCCACCGCAGTGTGCACAGTTTTACCTTCTCATCCATCAGAATTGTTAAGTTTAGTAGATTTTCAGTTTAAAATAAATGTTGATATTCTGTCCTTTTAAAAATAGTTATTTGCTTTGAATGAATCAGGTAATTCGTTTATTTTATTCTTACCCAAGTAATTTTTAAAAATACAATTCACTTAATATTTGTGATAAAATATGATAATCATGTTTTGAGTTTCTTTTTGTTTTGTTAAATCCTCACCCAAGGATATGTTTATTTATTTGAGAGAGAGAGAGAGAAACACTGATGGGATCTGTAACCAAGGTATGTGCCCTGGCCCAGAATCAAATCAAACCGGCAACCTTTTGTGTTCAGGATGATGCTCCAACCAATTGAGCCACCTGGCTAGGGCTGCTAATGCATTGTTTTATGTAGTCCCCACTGAGAAGTAAAATATTACTCAGTATATGAACAAATAATTACAGCCAAATTTTATGTTCAAAGTATTTGGTTAGGAACCAATAATAAGATACTAACCATCACCTTAAGCTTAAATGGATACCTAAATTTTATAGATTAAAATTCTATAGTAATAAATGCATACTATATGAATATGGGTCAAGTTTTTTACTTTCTTAAATTTCTCTCTTGAAACTTTCTAAATGTAAGATATTTGTTAAAGTATGTTAAAGCATGCTATTTTTCTCTTTTCTTGTAAATTATATTCAAATATATCATGTATAAGAAAAAGTGCACAGACCATAATAGATGCCTCAATGCATTTTCATAAAAGGAAGACACCCATATAACTGGCACACAGATCAAGAAACAAAGAAAGACCAGCACCCCCAAGACCCCATCTTGGCCCTCCCAGTCACAACCTTCTAAGAGTAACCACTAGGCTGATTTAACCCCATAGTTTAGTTTTATCGCTTTTTTTTCTTTTTTAATAAATCTTTATTGTTCAGATTATTATAATTGTTCCTCTTTTTTCCCCCATAGCTCCCCTCCACCCAGTTCCCACCCCATCCTCTGCCCTTACCCTGCCCCCAACTGTCCTCATCCATAGGTGTACGATTTTTGTCCAGTCTCTTCCCGCACTCCCCACACCCCTTTTCCCCCAAGAATTGTCAGTCCACTCCCTTACTTTGCCCCTGATTCTATTATATTCATCAGTTTATTCTGTTCATCAGATTTTTTATTCACTTGATTTTTAGATTCACTTGTTGATAGATATGTATTTGTTGTTCATAATTTTTATCTTTACCTTTTTCTTCTTCTTCCTCTTCTTAAAGAATACCATTCAGCATTTCATATAATACTGGTTTGGCAGTGATGAACTCCTTTAGCTTTTTCTTATCTATGAAGCTCTTTATTTGACCTTCAACTCTGAATGATAGCTTTGCTGGGTAGAGTAATCTTGGTTGTAGGTTCTTGCTATTCATCATTTTGAATATTTCTTGCCACTCCTGTCTGGCCTGCATAGTTTCTGTTGAGAAATCAGCTGACAATTGTATGGGTGCTCTCTTGTAGGTAACTAACTGTTTTTCTCTTGCTGCTTTTAATATTCTCTCTTTGTCTTTTGCTCTGAGCATTTTAGTTATGATGTGTCTTGGTGTGGTCCTCTTTGGATTCCTTTTGTTTGGGGTTCTCTGTGCTTCCTGGACTCGTAAGTCTATTTCTTTCATCAGGTGGGGGAAGTTTTCTGTCATTATTTCTTCTAATAGGTTTTCAGTATCTTGCTCTCTCTCTTCTTCTGGCACCCCATAATTCTGATGTTGGTACGCTTGAAGTTGTCCCAGAGGCTCCTTACACTATCTTCATATTTTTGGATTCTTTTTTCTTTTTTCTTTTCCGGTTCGGTGTTTTTTGCTTCTTTGTATTTCAAATCTTTTACTTGATTCTTGTGATCCTCTAGTCTGCTGTTGGATCTCTGTATAATATTTTTTATTTCAGTCAGTGTATGCTTAAGCCTTTGCACTCACTTGCTTTTTCCTCAATTCCTTTATTCTACTCGGGATTTAATTTTTTAAATACCCCAGATTTTACAAAGCGCAGCAATAGAATAAAAAACTGGAGTTTCTTTTCATACAAACTTATTTATTTGGATTTTTTATATTTCAAATTATTGATACATTCAAAGAGTAATTTTAATCTCGACATCTGAGTGCAAAAGGTTAATTTCTAGTTGGTCCTTTTTCATATCCTCGAGGGTCTCGCTAAATTTATCAGCCTTTACTAGAAAATTCTTGAAAAACCTTATAAGTGTGGTTTTGAACTCTATATCCAGTAGTTTGCTTCCCTCCATTTCTTTCATTTGTGACTGGTTTGTTTCCGCATTTTGGCTGCTTCCCTGAGTTGATAGAGTGGCTTTGTGTGCTAGATGTCCTATAGGGCCCAGTGGCTCAGCCTCCCCAGTTACCTGAGGTGGACACTCTTGGTGCACCCCTTTGTGGGCTGTGGGCACAGTCTTGTTGTAGTTAAGCCTTGATTGTTGTTGGTATCACTGGGAGGAATTAACCTCCAAGCCAATTGGCTGTGAGGATCAGCTGTGTCTACGCTGGGAGAACTTCTGTGCTGGAGACACCCTTATGAGACAAGACTTGCTTCAGTGGGGCTTTGGTGCTCACTGAGTCTGCCCCCTGAGTGTGTCCCTTATGGATCTGAGGAGTTGTAATCTTGATGGTCCTACTCTGACCCCTGGGTACACTGGCTCTTGGATCTCCAAGGAGGTGCTAATTTAGCCTCTGCCTGAGGCCACCCAGCAGGAGCTACAGAGAGATCTGCAGATTCCTCTTCTTTTTTTGGGTTTTGGAGGTGACCAGATGAGGCCCAGCTGTGAAGCAATGCAAGCTGCTGCAGGGCCTTGGGCCTTCTTTTGGATGTTCTGGGTCTCACTGACTCAGCTGCAGTTTGTTAGGTAAGTTTAGAATTCAAAGGACCCATTCATATGCAAAAGCCTCTGTGCTCAGCTTGGATGGGGCGGAGTCTCAGGGTGGAGCAACCAACAATGGCTTTGTGGGGCGGGATCTCAGGGCGGAGCAAACAGCTATGGCTTCCCTTCAGCCCTGCCCTAAGATGCCCCCCAGGTATCAGTGTCCCGTGGTAATCGCTGCAAGCACCTCTGAGAGAAAGACGCCCTCAAGTTTCGCCTGCTGCCAGACAGTCCAGTTTCTCTCGGTATGAGTCTGGGTCCCCAGAGTCTCGCCCGGAACTGGAATTCAGAGAGGTAGGGAGCTTTTGTCTCCCTCCTGATTGAGAAAGCCAGCCGCGTACTCAATTGCCAGCCCTCTCCGCGCCCGCGCCTCCGTACCTCTGCCTTCTGCAGCTCCTGTGAGTCTCAGTGTGCTTTTCTCTTTCCTTCTAGTTGTAGAATTTCCACTCAGCCAGCCTTCCTGTGGTTCTGGATGATGTCCATTTTGTCTTTTAGTTGTAGTTTTGAAATTGTGCAAGGCAGCAGTTTAGGTGTTTACCTATGCCGCCATCTTGGTTTCTCCTATCGCTTTTTAAACTTCATAAAAACGAAATGATATAGTATGTAGTCTTTGTGACTATTGCCTTCCTTCAATATTATGTTTTTGAAGTTCGTCCCTGTGGTTGTATGTAGCTGCAGTTTTTTAATTCTCATTGCTGAATGGTAGTCAATTGTAGGGATATACTATAATTTCTTTAACCACTATACGTTGCATGGGACTCGTGTACACTAAAACATTATTCCTTATTTATCTAAAATTCACATTTATCTGAGGCTCCTATGTTTTGTCTGGCTACCCTAATCTTTGCCAACACTTAGCATTGTCAGTAGAAGTGCCTATTTTATTTAAAAAACAAAAACGAACAAACAAACCAAAACCATTTGCTACCCTTGTAGAAGTTGATCTACAAAATAAAAGTGAAGATTTAACAGTCATTCAGTTCATCTAAATACCAAGAACAAGAAACTGGTTTATTCAAGATTACCTCCTCCTCCAGAAAAAAAAGAAAAAAAAAAAGTCCACTTTATGTAATAAAGAATGTCTTTCAGCTATGTACATTTATTAAATCAACTGGAACATGGCCAAGTCTTCACTTTGTTTTTTATGTATAAACAGCCTCAATTGTGTTGACAGTTTGCTTACAAACACAGAAGTTGTAGTTATAACAATGTTTATTATTTCTATGAACTCCTTTTATTCTTCAAAGCATATTACAAATTATAAGTTAATTAAGCTCTACAATGGCCCTCCACCCCCTCCACAGGAAAGAAGGGAATTACTGTGCTTATTTTAACACTTCCAATCTCAAATTCAAGATATAAAACAACTGGTCACAGAGTAAATTTCACCCTAAAACCAAAGATCTTAGCTCCATGTTCCAAACACTAAGCTTATGTCAATCAAAGGAAAACATTAATATTCTACCTAACAAAAATGATTGCCATTCTGCTTTCCCATTTTGAAACAGGAAAGAGTTGATCAGGAAACGCTGAACTTACCAAACAGTGCTAATTTTCATTCTTAGATATGAGCCTCATCAGCAAGGTTCCAACCTCAGCAAAGTTCTGACTTGTTTTTTGTTGGTTTTTTTAATATATTTTTTTTATTAATTTCAGAGAGGAAGGGAAAAGGAGAGAGAGATAGAAACATCAATGATGAGAGAGAATCATTGATTGGCTGCCTCCTGCACACCGCCTACTGGGGATCGAGCCCGCAACCCAGCCTTGTGCCCTTGGCCGGAATCGAACCTGCGACCCCTCAGTCTGCAGGCTAATGTTCTATCCACTGAGCCAAGCCGGATAGGGCCTGGCTTGTTTTTTTATTCTAAAAATGGGTACTCATCAAGAATACAAAGGATAGCGACAGAAAGGGGGGAAAGGGAGATGTAGATTTTGGAAAATCCAGTGTGGTTCAGAGGAAATTCTAAGATTATTCTGTTATTATCTCCCAGTGTCATTACCGAACAAGCACTGAAATTTACTGAGCTAGTACAATAAAAAACTTGTCTCAATTTCTCTTTTGACTTTTCCAGCCACAAAAATCTTGGCATGGGGGAACATTTGTCATAAAATGACTATTGTTCCATCCAGATCCTCAATGAAAGTGAGACTCTGAGGTCCTGTTGGGAACAGCTGGGATAATTCTGGGGAAAGCATTTCAATTTAATTCCATATTTGTCTGCAAGTATTAACCAATAATTTATGAAATTTTCCTTGACAACTAGTATTTAAAGAAATAGAAATTGTGTGTTTTTCGTAGCAATATTTCCCCTGAATTATTCCTTTAGTTCCCCCTGAAAATATCTCCATCAAATTGCTTACATTAAACATCTTTGTTTCTTTTTCTGCACTTCTTTTCTAATGAATGAAGAAAATGGTAATTGAAAGCATAAAATGTACTTATAACTATGATGGGTGGCTATGTACTGAAAAATAAAAGTGTGAGATCTAGAAGACATACTATTTATTGGTGATGATAAAAGATAAAGTTTAGTTCACAAGTGCAAAAAGTTAAACAAAATATATTATTTAATTTGAGTGTGCCAAAGATTACTATTGGAAGCACAAATCCTTAATAGGTAAGGAAGAAAGCTGGCAAAGAGTCACAAAAGAGAGAGAGAGAGATTTTTCAAATGAGTATCTTTCTACAATAATCAACTATGAACCAATGCAGACATAGAAAAATAAGTTTATCTCACTTAATAGAGTTGTTTAGCTGAAAGGGGGATTTTTTAAAGAGGTGAATTAGTCCATGAAAGGTTTGGAAGTTTCCTATTTACCCCACAAACCTGGTCATCCTCCCAAGACCCCTTCCCCTGCCATCTTCCTCATCTCATGCCATAAGCTTAGGAATCATTATTAACTCTCTTCCTCACTCCTCTTCTTATTGGCTATCTCCAAATTATATGGTAAATTCATGCACTCCTTCCCATCCTGACTGACACCACCCCTTGTTCAGACCCACAAGGATGGGGCAGTAGGCTCATAGGTGTTCTACCTGATTCACTCCTGCCATCTGCAGTCTATTCTCCAGGCAGCAGACAGGGGAGACCTTTTTAAACTCTTTTTTTTTAAAATTTCTTTATTAATTAAGGTATTACATATGTGTCCTTATCCTCCCATTGTCCCCCACCCCACCCCCATTCATGCCCTCACCCCCTGTGGTCTGTGTCCATTTGTTAGGCTTATATCCATGCATACAAGTCCTTTGGTTGATCTCTCCCCCTTACCCCCACCCTCCCCTACCTTCCCTCTGAGGTTTGACAGTCTGATTGATGCTACTCTGTCTCTGGATCTGTTTTTGTTCATCAGTTTATATTGTTCATTATATTCCATAAATAAGTGAGATAATGTGATATTTATCTTTCTCTGACTGGCTTATTTCACTTAGCATAATGCTCTCCAGTTCCATCCATGCTGTTGCAAATGGTAAGAACTCTTTCTTTTTTACCACAGCGTAGTATTCCATTGTGTAGATGTACTACAGTTTTTAATCCACTCATCTGCTGATGGGCACTTAGGCTGTTTCCAAATCTTAGCTATGGTGAATTGTGCTGCTATGAACATAGGGGTGAATATATCCTTTCTGATTGGTGTTTCCAGTTTCTTGGGATATATTCCTAGAAGTGGGATCACTGGGTCAAATGGGAGTTCCATTTTTAGTTTTTTGAGGAAACTCCATACTGTTCTCCACAGTGGCTGCACCAGTCTGCATTCCCACCAGCAGTGCACGAGGGTTCCTTTTTCTCTGCATCCTCGCCAGCACTTGTTTGTTGATTTGTTGATATAGCCATTCTGACAGGTGTGAGAAACTCTTATTGCTAAGTTATATCACTTCCTATTTTTTTTAATTTAAAAAACAAAACACTCTTCAATCAAACTTCTTAGTACAGCCCATAAGGAACTGCAACTAGCATCATCTGGGCACACAGGAACTGTTCAAGAAATACTTGTTGAATAAACAATTTAAAAAAAAAAAAAAACACTTTTAAGGGAGACTCCCAAGGAAAGAAGTAGCCCCAGCAAAGTAACAGTGAAGGAAGGGCAGGGTGGCAGCAATAAAGATGATGGTTCAAGCAGGTCAGGGCTCCACAGTAGCAGTTAGTTGCTTGGTCTTTGTGAACCTTCTCCAAAGAAGCCCCTGAAACTCTTCTTCCGTTGACAATGCATCTGCTTGCTCCCCCATCTCACCTTCCAGCTTCCACACGGTCTCATCATTTCAAGGCAACCACGGAGGAAGCCAGTGTCTCCTGGGGTCTTGTCAGCCAGTTCCCTGAGTACCAGGGTCTCTCCCTGCTGGTTGGCATCCAGCAAGGAGGCTCCTTGGTCTGTGGGGGCGGCAATCACTGGGCAGGGCCAGGCTCCTACTGGTGATGGCATGATCCTTCACAGGGCTGCAAGTAGATGAGGTAGAGTCAAGTGGGTCTTGAAAATTATAAAAACTTGGCCCAGAAAAACCATAAATAAGAGTCATAGAAGAATGGGATGAAAAAAGAACAGAATCAAGAGATTGTCAAGACGACATTTCGCTCAGCTACACCTTCACCAATTCACACTGAAGCAGGATTAGACAGTAACAGAACCATGTCATCTATTATTTGCCACCTGTTATTTATAATACACTTCCCATTCCTGACTGTGTGTTTAATTATTCTCAATTATCTCTTTGTTTCAGTTGAAGGATCCCTTCAAGTATGTCACTACAGATAGATATCTGAATTGGGAAAAACACCAATTTCAGTTAAATTTTGGGCAGCATCAGATCAACAATAAACTTTACAGAATGGTGCCTTGACAAGGTGTATTTCTATGTGAGTATACTATGTATTTTTAATGCCATCCAAGCAGCAGAAACATGACATATAGATGGTAGGACTAACAAACATAATTTGTGCAATGGGAAAGTATATAACAATTATATGATTTATTCGTTGACAACTACAGAAAGGCCTATTTCAGTTAAGAAAACAAAAGTTGATGAACAGCAGATCATTAGAACTAATGGAAAATTCCAAAACTAAAGAAAGACGTTGCAGAAAGAACTGATTGATAATCCCTAGTGCCAATTTGAAAATGTGTTTTCAATTCCTGGATGATCTCATAGAGACTACATAAGACCAACAACAAAATGAAGTAAACAGTTTTCAAGGTGATACTAATAAAATATGACATTGCCAGATATATTTTAAGTACTGTCAGAGAAAAGGACAATCTAATTATATTTATTTAAAATCAAAAGTTGCAACTTGAAATAATTGTATAACTATTAAATTGAAATAGCAGGAATCATAGGGTGTAATCACCTTATTTCTATTTCCTACTGTTCCTTTAAATGTGTTACAGGGCTATTTCTTCCCATGACAGCAGATGAAAACTTGGTCAACCCCTTTATATTTCTTGTCCCTTTTACATAATACAAACAATGTGCATTCGAAGTCACATAGCACAGCCCCAGTTTCAGACTTAAAATGCCCAGCATCATGTAACAGATAAAGCTTGCATCTTGTTTTAAATTGTAAAGAATATTTCACAGCCCCCAAGTGTGGTCCAGTAGAGAGAGGAAGCCCACCAGTGGAGGAAGAAGAGATGTAGTGGGCACATTCTCTCTTTCCCCCATCTAGATCTTCCGTTCCTCTTCCCTGTTAATCATGGTCTCTGGCCCTTCCAGGGTTGGAGTAGAAGGAAGAGAAGAGGAAAGGAGGCAGGGACATTCTTCCTTGACTGCTACTGTCCTGTAGTGTGAATGTGGTGATCTCTGGACTTGACAGGTGCTTAAAGCTTGAATGCTTTTGTGGGTTCTTCAGACACCCTTTCTATTGCTAGGGACTACATATTTTCAATTCCTTTGACCTGGGCAAATGATTCTCTGGTGCACCTGATGGCTGCAGGCTTTTCCTGCAGCAAGTAGACTTCCAGGGGCACTCCTCTAGTGTCTCTCTTTCTCTCATGAGAAAGCCTGGCCCTTAGGAAACACTCTGGAGCACAGGCTGATCCCGAGGAAGCAGGAAGCCCTCCTGTGGCCCACCATCACAGCGGCAGGTCAGCCGGTCACTCATCCTATAGATTTCTAGGTTTGAGTCCAACACCACTGCACTCTATCTACTGAACTGCAAGTGTTGCATATTAAGTTCTCCAGTGTCCCTGGGCTTTAGGTAAGAGGCACCACAGCTCTCCCCCAAGGTTGAAGAGGACTTGCAGAACATAGACAGATGGCTCCAAAAATCCTCTCGTCTAATCTCCAGAGTCTGCCTGTCATAACCTCAATGAGGGTGAGAAAGACAGAGAAATAATGAGACTGGGTTTTGCCCATATCCTTTAGAGATTCTGCAATCTGGTAATCTGGTCTCCATCCTCGCTTCGGGATGATTGATGTGGACAGATATAAAATATATTAATAAAAATATATATTATATGTATTATAATATGGGGTGAACTTTAACCAGGATTTCCATTTTAATAACCTGTTGCATTAATGTCTTTTAAGCATCCACTGCCAAGACTGGTTTGACTTCATAGGTGAGTCAGCTACTAAATATGCCTGGAAGGAAATATGCTACAATAACATACTAGAACAAGATTCCATAGGCCATCAAAATGTCAGCATATGTCTACTTGAGGCAAAAGGAGAAACTAGATTCTTAAACCACTCCCAACTCTAAAATGCTATAATCATGACCATGTGATTAATCAAACCCTGTTGAAGAGCTCAGGAGGCCTCTCTGTAACAGCACCAGGTACATTCCCATTCCATTCTTGACTGCTCTTTTCCCCTAACACTGGCAGCTTCCCCAGTATCTTTCTGAACATCCGCCTCTTTGCTGACCCTGAAGACAAGTTCACAGGCTGTGTCAGAATACTAAACATCTGAGCAAACAAAAGGATAACATTAGCAACAGTCACAAAAACTGGGAAACAGTGAATATTCTTATAGCCCTGGTACCCTCCTCAGGAGGCAAAAGGAAGTTCTAGTATATCTGAGCCCCGACTTATGTTTCTGAGAGTAAGACTCTAAACATTCGGTGGCCATGTAATTTATCATCCATCCTAAGCAGTTCTGGCATTAAAGCCATGCCAATAATCATTATGCTGGGACAGAAATTTACACACCTTCTTCTCCTTCTCTCCTTCCTGACAAAGTCTGTGCAGACAGGTCACCTCCTCACGGGGGCCATACACAAGCATGAACACATACCCACACTTGTCTTAGCTGCCAATTTGGTGCTTTAGTTTCCACTGGGGGTTAGCCCAATGAGAAGACTGATCACTTAGAGCACCTCTGTATAGGTCAGGTCTCGCCCTTAAAAAAACCGTTCCTGAGTTTTAAGTATCTCCCATGGTTTAGAATTTAAATGGTGTAGAGCAAATAGTGAACCTTCTCAGTGTTTTTAAGTCATTTTACAGAGTCTCCAAAGCATGCAAGTATTCATCATATGGACCTTCTTCATATGGAAACCCTCTACCCCATGAAAAAGAGCAAAGGAAAAGAACCAAAGCCTAGTCCTTTAATGAAGGATCTGCCATGAAAATACGGGTGCAAATGGTTTGACAGTCTGCATAATTCACTGCCAAACTCAATACGAAAACTCATGACTAAAAATGTCAATGTGAAAACCCTCACTGAATTTTTACACAAAACCACATGATTATAGGATTCCTTCCTCTTTGGAAAATATTAGCTCTTTCTAATTGATCTTTTTCTTCTAATGTAGAGAATTAGCATTGGTTTGAGTCTTCCACTTTTGACTGTTACAACCTTTATTAAAGAATTTAAGCCTAAGCTATTAACTCTGGCTGCAGAACATCAGCCTAAGAGATGGCAAGCAGAATATGCTTTATGTAATATCTCAAGTACATCAGAAGAAAACATTTCAAGCATAATACCCACCATAGTTAGCTCGTTCATTTCCTAAGCATTATCACACTTTGACAATCACCTCAAAAAAATCTGCTGGTGTTATATTTTTCATCATTATTTTCTTAAAATAAATATTACATTAATCATCTATTCCAGATGACCTCTAACATCAAGTTACTTTTTGCAATGCAATGTACGAATATCATTTAAGTTTCAAATTAAATTGGAGGGTTTTGATTAAGCGGCTCAAAGAGGAAATGTTTTGTCCTTTGAAAAGGAAGATAGTTTATTAATATCAATGGCTTGAACTATTAGTATAAAATAGTGTGAATATTTCACATATATACAGATTATTAAATAAATCAACCTAATCACCATTCCATATTAAAGTAGCAAAAGGTTGCCCAAAAAATAAAAATTCATTTCCTCACTTATTATCTTCCTCATCCTTTGTCTTTCAACTCTGCACATACCTTCTAATAACTTTGTTCTCCAGCATTAAGTTCCACTTCTTTCGCACACATGAGAAGAAAAAGTACCTTTACACTTAATTTTAACTAAAAAATTTACATTATACTTTACAATTTACAGAACATTGTTCATGGGAGTTTGCCCCACTTAAAATAGTTGTTTGTGAAGGTCAAAAACAGTTGAATGTTGGCAGTTTCCTACAGCTCAAGGTAGTAGATCTCATTGGTTCCTCACCATCAGAAAGATTAAGAAATTGGCACAAAACCTTTCCGTTAGAGCATGTCCATTATATAGGGCCCATATCTTCTGATTCCAAATTTTTTTTCTACCATCATGTGTTAAATGCAATACATAGCTCAAGGCCTTTCAGATGTCTTGTGTAGGATATTCAGGACCTAAACAATTTATTTTTCCTCTACCCACTGAGGTGTACTAAGGAGAAGATTCAAGCCCAAGAATGACTGAGATTGCCTTTATGTTTTAAAAGGCAATTTATAAGGACAAGGGAAAAAGAAGCAGAGGAATATGTATAAAGGGCCCTATTGTATTCTTGATTGGCTGGGCCTCTCAATCCCCCCTTTATGGGTGCAATGAACACATGAAACTACATGGTTTCCCAGACCATCTGCTTTCCCTTTAATTTAAAGTGTTTCCCTTTTTGACTTATATGCATGCATATAAGCATAACCAATGGACACAGACACTAAGGGGGTGAGGGCATGTGCTGGGGGAGGGGGGTGGCCGGGGAGAGGTCAATGGAGGAGAAAGGAGACATATGTAATACTTTAAACAATAAAGAATTTTTTAAAAGGACATGTAGAAATAGATTTCACAGCAGTTGCAATTTAGCTTTACAATTGCTTATAAAATAGTACTTTCTAATAACACAAAACAAATAAATAACTAAAGTGTTTCCCTTTTTCATAATGGATTTTTTATATATATATATAAAATGAGGGTCAGTTCTTCATAGAAAGAAAAAAAAGGCCAGCATCCTCTGATTCATAAGCTGGATCGAGCCACTGCAAGTTTCATTCAACTGGGGCGGGGGGAGGATGAGGGCATGAGACAGGGGTTAGGGGAGGCTGGGAGAAGGTCAAGGGGGGGAAAAAAGGAGATATATGTACTACTACATGTAATACTTTAAACAATAAAAAAATATATTAAAAAAATATTCTCACAGATCTTGACCCACACAAATCGCTGGTCCTGTCAACACACCAGTGGCTACCGAGCAGAACCAGTATCGATAACCTGGAAGGCAGACTTGCCTGCATTTTTAGGCTGTTTCCCAAGAATTCAGACTCACAGGTAGCTAGAAGCACATAAAATCTGAGTATTCAGGAATTGAGAAATAGCAGATCTGAGTCAATGTGACCCCTTCATCAAACCTCCTCCAAACTCTAAACCTCCTCCATGACATCTGCTGTAATAGAAATTCAGGAAAAGAAACGAAACCTCAGGTGCATCTTGTCTATCCTAACAAAAGGCATCCTTTACTAACCTGGCATTGTATGAATCATAGACTATACCGGTATTCCATGAAGAGATCCCTACTCTGAAGAAATTCTAAAAGTGGCTTAAGCTTTCACATCTGGACAGCACATCTTGGAAATGCAACGTGAGAGAATGTTCCCGAGGAGATGGAAGCATATTTATGATCCCACCTTATAGGTGTGTAAAGCAGGACAGCTAAGACCTGAATTCTCTTTGTAAACTAAATTGGTAAAATATGTTATCTGGGAGGAAAAGGTAGTATATACACACACTCATGAAACCTTGAACTTTCCAGGATTGTTAACATGATAGACTCAAGATATAGAGAGAGCTGAAGAGGGAGACCGTAAGCACAACGCACTGTGTTTCTAATTTTTATTTTTTAAAATATGCTTGTCCTGAGTTTTTTCAGACCTGTCTAAATTTCCCTTTGCGTCTGGAGCCTGGGGATGAGTACCAAATGTTGGTGGCTGGCTAAGGGACTCTCTCCATGGAGGATGTTTTCCTGTTTCTTATTTAAGGCACTAGTAATTCATCTGAACTGTCTTTTTTCAGACATAGAAGAACCAGATTTTAAAATTCTCTCTTTTCCTTCCTGTCCCCTCCCCACCCTTTCAGGAGAAATGGAAAACATTTTTTCCTGTCATCCTAACCCTCTTGGATTTTTGAATTGCATTTTCTGTTAAGCTTTAGGCAGCTTGAGCTCTGAGGTATCTGAATGGCAGGAAGTGATTTACTAAAATTCATCCCCAGAGAACAAAGATTGGAACACAATAGTGATTTTGTTAATAATATGAAAAGAGATTTTCTACATATAAATCACATTGGCATATGTTTCTAGGTTCAATGTCCATAAGGTTCCAATTTAGGCTAGAAAGGGGGGGAAAATCACATGCAACAATCTCATATTGTAGTTTTGATATGGAGCTAGTGAATTACATTCAACAAAACCATTCGCTTCTAGGGGGGAAAAACTAATACAATAATTGACTAAAAATATTCTTATGGTAATTGTTAAAATATTTTCAGAGAAAAAATCATGAAAAAAACAACCCATAAGAATTCTCCCATAAAACAGAAGTCTTAGATTCATGCTAATTTGTAGTGAGTTTGACATTTAATAGGGCATTTCTCATTAGTTGCTTTACCAAAATCTCCCTTGGGCCAAATGTCTGCAGAGAATGCATTCTTGCTTTTCAGTCAAATAAGGGTGGAAAAGGGGGATGGGGAGGGCGGGATGGTGAAGATAGTCTGGCACTGAGATTCCTTCAAATTTTTTCTGAAAAATTCTTTTTTTTTTCCTTTATTGATTAAGGTATTACATATGTGTCCTTATCCTCCCATTGCCCCCCCACACCCCACTCATACCCTCACCCCACTGGTGTCTGTGTCCATTGGTTAGGCTTATATGCATGCATACAAATCCTTTGGTTGATCTCTCCCCCTTACCCCCACCCTCCCCTACCTTCCCTCTGAGGTTTGACGGTCTGATCGATGCAGCAACTCTGAAGGTAAGAGAGCTGAGTTCATTCATTCATTTACTTATTTAGACACATGTAACATGTATCAGGAGCCTAGTAGGTGTCGGAGATCACTAGAGCCCAGCTTGCCTTTAAGAAATCCAGTCTAAGGAGAAGATTTGACTTTGGATGGTGGGCACACGGTACAATATAGTAGAAACCCACACCTGAAACCTATATATTCATGTTGACCAATGTCACCCCAATCAATTTAATAAATAAATATAGGTAGGTAGGTAGGTAGATAGATAGATAGATAGATAGATAGATAGATAGATAGATATCCAGTCTAGTGGAAGAAAACAGCCTGTAAACACTTAGAGTATAATGTATGAGTGCTAGCTCCAGAACCAAGCACTCCACAAACAACTCTGTGCATGACTGTCCTTGTCACTTCTGGGGATAAAGGGGTGAATAACAGCATCTCTGCACACAGGAAGCACAGGAATCTAACATGAGCACTTTGTGAGCATTATGTTAAGCCTCGCCTTGGTAATCCAGTTGGGTATTATTGTTCTATTTCATAAATAAGAAACAGGGAGCCTCACCCTGTACACTGCTTGTGTGAATGGTAAATTGGTACAACCACTAAGGAAAACAGTATGGAGTTACCTCAAAAAATTAAAAGTAGAACCACCATATGACCCAGCAATTCCACTTCTGGGTATTTGTCCAAAGGAAATGAAATTATTATCTTAAAGCAATATCTGCACCCCATGATCACTGAAGCATTATTCACAATAGCCAAGACATGGAAACAACCTAAGGGTCCATCCACAGAAAAATGGACAAAGAAGATGTGAGAGATATATCATGGAATATTATTCAGTCATTAAAAAGAAGCAAATCCTGCCTTTTGCAAAGCCATGGATGGACCTTGCGGGTATTAAGCTAAGTGGAATAGTCAGAGAACTACAAATAGTTACGTCTCACCTCTATGTGAATCTAAAAAAAAAAGCAAACTTACAGCAGCAGAGAGAAGAATGATGGTTGCCAGGGGCTTGGAGTTGGGGTGAATGCAGAGATGTTGGTCAAATAGTACAAACTTTTAGTTATATAATGAATAAATTCCAGGGATCTAAAGTATAATATGATGACTACAGTTAACAATACTGTATTATATATTTTCAAGTTGCTAAAAGAGTACATCTTAAATATTCTCAGCACAAAAAAAAAAGTAATTATGTGAAATGATGGAGGTGTTAACTAACCTTATTGCGGTAATCATTTTACAACTCTATATACATGTATCAAATCTTATGTTGTACACCTTAAACCTACACAGTGCTATATATCAATTATATCTCAATTGTGTGGGTAGGGTCCCTAGGCCTAGCCTCCTGAGATCAGGGCCATCTTCTGCCTGTTCGCCAGTCCCCAGGCCCAATGCTGCCTCCGCCGCCGCCACTGAGCTGCCAGGCTGTTGGGATCACCAGCTCATCCCCACCCGCTGCCGCTGCTGCTGGGGCTTGAGGCGCTGATGAAGGGGAGCATGGCAGGGGATCCGGGTGCGGACAACCGGCTCCCCGCCTCCGATGGCAGCAGAGCTAGGTGTCCAGGGTGTCCGAGGCAGCCCCCCTCAGCGGCCACCAATCCAGCCGTTGAGAGGCGGGGGGGGGGGGGGGGAGGGGGCGGGAGTCCCGCGCCTCTCAATGGCCGGATATGCCACCCCGAGTCCCGCCCCCCAGCCTCCCACCGCCCAATCGTGGGCATAGCGGAGTGATGGTTATTTGCATATTGCCTTTTTATTATGAAGGATAAATAAATCCCAACAAAAATGGCTGCGGCCACGGAGCGAGCAGGAGGCTTGGATTTCCCCAGCAATGGAGGAAGCCAAACTTCCTGGGCGGCCCTGGCCTCCGCTCAAGGCTACAAAGTTTCAATTATAGAAGATAAATAAATCCCAGATACCAGGGCCTCCACTTGGGTCGCCGGGGGGGGAGGGGGGGTGGGGGGGCCAGCCTACAAACTACCACAGACCCCTTGCCCAGGCCACCCCATGCCCTAAGGGAACCCCCACCCTGATCCGGGACACCCTTCAGGGCAAACCAGCTGGCCCCCACCCTTGCACCAGGCCTCTATCCTATCTAATAAAAGAGCAATATGCAAATTGACCATCACTCCAACACACAAGATGGTTGCCCCCATGTGGTCAAAGATGGCTGCCCCCATGTGGCCACAAGATGGCCGCCACAAGATGGCCAGCAGGGGAGGGCAGTTGGGAGGGATCAGGCCTGCAGGGGAGGGCAGTTGTGGGCAATCAGGCCAGCAGGGTAGGGGGGAGAGAAGTTGGGGGTGATCAAGCCTGCAGGGGAGGGCAGTTAGGGGTGACCAGGCTGGCAGAGGAGGGAAGTTGGGGGCGACCGGGCCTGCAGGGAAGGGCAGTTGCGGGGGACCCAGGCCTGCAGGGGAGAGCAGCTGAGGGGGACCAGGCCTGCAGGGGAGGGCAGTTAGGGGTGACCAGGCCTGCAGGGGAGGGCAGTTATGGGCAATCAGGCTGGCAAGGGAGCAGTTAGGCATCAATCAGGCTGGCAGGGGAGTGGTTAGGGGGTGATCAGGCTGGCAGGCAGAAGTGGTTAGGGGCAATCAGGAAGGCAGGAAGGCAAGCAGTTGGGAGCCAGCAGTCCTGGATTGTGACAGGGATCCAGGGCTAAACGGGCAGTCGGACATCCCTCGAGGGGTCCCAGATTGGAGAGGGTGCAGGCTGGGCTGAGGGACACACACACACACACCCGTGCATGAATTTTGTGCACCAGGCCTCTAGTAGATAATAGATAAACTGATGAGTGTGTCTGTGTTCCAATAAAACCTTATGGAAGAAGAGATAACCAAAGAACTTACATACTTATATGCATAGCCCATGGACGCAGGCAATAGGGTAGTGAAGGCCTGTGGGGCGGTGAGGGGGTAAGAGCTGGGAGAAGGTGGGTAAAGGAGGGGAAATGGGAGATACCTGTAATACTATCAACAATAAAAAATATATTTAAAAAAACACATCTTATGGACACTGGGGAAAAACACTAAAGGTCAGAATGTTTAGATCTTTACTGTTCAAGGGGTATAAAATTTCATTTATGTCAGATGAGTAAATTCTAGAGATCCTATAATTAATAATACCATGTTGTGCATTTAAAATTTGTTAAGTTGGTACATATCAGGTTTAGTATTCTTACCACAAGAAAACATTTTTTTAAGAAAAAATGAGAGATCTTAAGCACTATGTGCGGGGAAAAGCTGAAATAGAATACAATATCCGGTGTCTTGTCAACAGTGGATGGAAATAACAAAAAAGCAAAGTACCAAGTTAATATACAAAAGTCAGTGTACTTCCTCTATTCTCAGGGGGAAAGGGGTGTGGGGGGTGCGGGAAGAGACGACAAAAATCATACACCTATGCATGAGGACAGTGGGGGGGTGGGTAAGGGCAGAGGGGGGGTGGGAACTGGGTGGAGGGGAGCTATGGGGGAAAAAAGAGGAACAATTGTAATAATCTGAACAATAAAGATTTATTTTTTTAAAAAGAATTGAAATCTTTTTTAAAAATAGCATTTATAATAGCACCCAAAAATACAACTGAATACATAGTTATAAATCTAACAAAATATGTACAAATCTATGTCCAGAAAACTATAAGACAGTACAGAAAGCAATCAAATAAAACCTGAATAGAAAGATGTTCTTTTTTTAAAAGGAGACTAAAAAGGGAACATATGTAATACTTTCAACAATAAAGATTTTAAAAATTTAAAAAAGAGCCTAAAAAACAAAATAAATGAACAAGCAGAACAGAAACAGACTCACAAATACGGAGAACATTTTGACGGTTGCCAGATGGGAGGGGGTTTGGGGAACTGGGAGATAAAGGTGAAGGAATTAAGAAGGACAAATTGGTAGTTACAGAATAGTCATGGAGATGTAAAGTCCAGCCCAGGGAATATAATCAATAATATTGCAATAATTATATATGCTGTCAGATGGATACAGGGTTTTTCTAGATGATCACTTAGTAAGTTATATAATATCTAATTACTGGGTTGTACACCTGAAACTAATATAATATTGTATGCCAACTGTCACTGAAAAATAAAAATTATTTTAAAAATTAAAGCAATGGAAAAGCTGCATAGCTTTATATCTAAAATAAATGAGTCCCACTCTGTACTAGCCAAGCCACACTCAGGTCTTCCTGACACCCCATAACCATGTGCCTTGCACCAAGTGAAAAATAAAGAATAAGCATCCAGCCCTAGCCAGTCTGGTTCAGTGGATAGAATGTCGGCCTACAGACCAAAGGGTTCCGTGTTCGATTTTCAGTTGCAGGCTCTTCCCCGGCCTCCAGGTCTGTGCAGGAGGCAACCAATCTATGTGTTTCTCTCACATCAATATGTCTGTCTTTCCCTCTCTCTCCCACTCTAAAAATAAAAGGAAAAATATCCTTGGGTGAGGATTAAAAAAAAAAAAAAAAAGAGCAAGCATCCAGCAAAAAAAAAAAAAAAAAAACACAAAACACACAAGTAAATAAAATATATCAGTGTCTAAAGTCGTATAGCTATTAGACAGGAAAGCCAATCTGAAGCTTTGCTGGCTCTGTGAAAGCTCATGGACCTATTTGTGCTCACGTAAAACTATCCCGGAAGAGAACCATCTGGGTTTGCAACAGAAGCTTAGAAGTAGGGTGATTAGATGTATAACTGGTTGAATTAGAGGTTGAATTAGTTTTAAACTGTTAATTCACAGGTTCTCATGAGGCAAGGCTTTCCTCAATGGATTTACCCACCACTCAGTTCCACACTAAACCAAACTTATAGATATATGGAACCCATCATGTCACTCTTATCTCCAGTCACAGAATGCGTGGTGTCCATCTGACTAGGTGTCCTCCTTTTCACTGCCCAAGCCATCAGGGCATTTGTGGTCTCTTGGACACTTCCCTGCAACTAACCTAGATGCAAATAGGTTCACCTTCTATTTGGATCATCTGTTCCTTTCAAATACTATAAAATGTTCTGAGTATACAATGCAGAGAATAGATACCGTTTATAAAAGCCCTAGCCAGTTTTGCTCAGTGGGTAGGGCGTCGGCCTGCGGATTGAAGGGTCCCAGGTTTGATTCCAGCCAAGGGCATATGCCTGGGTTGCGGGCTCGATCCCCAGTGTGGGGTGTGCAGGAAGCAGCCAATCAATGATTCTCTCTCATCATTGATGTTTCTCTCTCTCTCTCTCTCTCTCCCTTTCCCTCCCTCTCTGAAATCAATAAAATAAAAAATAAAAACACAATTACACATAGTGATTGCCTTTCCTTGCACTAAAGGAAAAAACATACACACCTGCAGCAACTTCACTAAATATGTGTTTCCTAACTATGCTTATTTTTAGGACAATATGTTCTTTTTCATGTCTTAAGTATGGCCAAGTTAAAGCCCACATTGCTTTGGCTATTGGAGATGTTAGTAAGTCACAGAAAAAGAATTTTTGATTGGTTTCATCCCATAAAATTTGTAAGGGAAACCTTTTCCTCCTCCTAGAATAGGAGTATTAATTCAATGATGCAATAATTAGATAATATTTTCTAGTATATTTATTTTTTCCTAAAGAAAAAACTGGTCTCATAATCCCCACCCTTCTGTCCCTCTCCACCAGTATTAGAATTATCAAAGGTTTATGTAATTGAATTCTTGGTTGTGCAGGGGCAGGAGGATGTATGGGTGATTCTAGCTCAGAAACTGGTTGGTCCACTGATGGAAACAAGGATTACAGAAGGGTCTTTTTGAGGGGAAGATAAGGTAAGAATCAGAAGCACAGGAGAGAAGTCTAGACTGGAATTATAAATTTTAAAGTTAGTCTACTAAAGAGGTGTTGAAATGGGCTCTAGACTTTATACACCACACACACACACACACACACACACACACACACACACACACAAAGCGTGTCCTTGGTTATGTAGGTGAGGCAAAGATTTCATTCTGATCAGAGTGCTGGACTGATTTGCAAGATGCTACCCTCTTCATTCACACATTTGTGCCCTACATGGAATAAAGTCAAATGCATGCAGTTGTGTTAATTCAATTATACTCATCCCAAGACTCAGGCATACCCGGGCACATCTGAGAGTGGAGGCTATGTACAACAGGGACCAAGGAGCTACCAGGAAAACAACCCAGGTTAATTGATGTGAGGTCCATTTCAGGATAACAAGCAGGTAAAAAAGGAAAGTTATCTATATATATAAAAGGCTAAGCGACCGTCCAACCAGTAGCTTTGATGCACAATGACCACCAGGGGGCAGACACTTCAACTGGTAGCTATGACACGCACTGACCACCAGGGGGCAGACACTCAACACAGGAGCTGCCAAGCTGCGGTGACTTGGCAGCAGCAGTTCTCGGGTGACGCACCCCGGAATCAGAGAGGAGGGAGCCCCATCCCAGGGTGCATCACCCAAGACCCGCCCTCTCACAATCCGGGACCCCTCAGGGGATGTTGGAGAGCCAGTTTAGGCCCTATCACCACAGGCCAGGCCGAGGGACCCCACCTGCCGGAGGGACCCTGCTCACTCCACAGACGCCCTTCGAGCTGTGGCACCGCCCCAGGTGCGGCCGGCCAGGGAGGGGGAAGGCTGGCTCCAGGGCATGTCTTGCCCATCTCGCCCAGTCCCGCCCCACCAGCCACCTTCTAGTTAATTTCCTTTCAATGTGCACAAATCCGAGCACCAGGGCACGAGTTTTTTAATAAAACTTGTGCCTGTCGCTCAGGTTACCCTGCCAGTCTTCAGGGACACATACCCCATATTCACAGTTGAGACAGGTTTATGAAAAAGAAAGAAACACAAATATCTCCATGGGGCTTTGAGAACACAGGTGGAGCCACACTGGGGCAATGGCTTTCTCAGAACAACCTCTGTGCAGAGGTGAACACCTTGAGCAAGAACCACTCGCAGTCTTGACATCAACTTTGCTGACACCTCACCCGTTCAGCAGGCATCCCTATTGGCAGTGGTGTCCCGACAGGTGAGGACATCAACACTGATGCTCCCAACACAGACCCAACGCATCAATACCAGGTGCTGGTTCATCGGGGAAAACAGACAAGACAGTAGTCTTATGTGAAGACAACAGTCCTGGGCACCTGGGAAGGTGGGAAATAGCAGGTGATAGCACTCTGAGCATTTATGAAGTTATTCAAATGGACCTCTCCAAAGCTATTTAGGAAGAATTTGAGAATCTGGAGTTTCTAGAGTTTGTAGAGGCAGAACCAGAGATATACTATTTTGTGACTTATTTTCATCTTAATTTTATCCCTAATCCAGTGTGACTTCAGAAATACAAGTAATGCTGAACAACAGGGTTATAAAAGTAGAGATAAAAAAAACATTTTTATATTTCCCACCATTTCCCCATGCATGAAGAATTATCTATATTCAATCACCCCTTACAATGCAGAAGTTTCTGATTTTTTTTTTCTCTGTAAAAATATAAGCCCAGCTGGTGTTGCTCAGTGGTTGATCATCGACCTATGAACCAGGAGATCAGGATTTGATTCCTGGTCAGGGCATATGTCTGGGCTGCGGACTGGATCCCCAGTAGGGGGCGTGCAGGAGGCAGCCGATCAATGATTCTCATCATTGATGTTTCTGTTTCTCTCTCCTTCTCCCTTCCTCTCTGAAATCAATAAAAATATTTTTAAATAAATAAATATAATTACAGCACAGTTCCCTTTTCAGACCCTGGCAGTGAGATTCTCACAGCAAATGCTTGTCTCTTAACTTCTCTTGTGTCATTTGGGCCTCTTTTGCTTTAAGATAGGAAAGAACAATCTTGTGGGATCCTACTTTTTAATTAATATTCATAGTGATCAAAAAAGACAGTTTTCTTGGAGAATTCAAGGTAAACTTGAGACACAATAGCGGGCACTGTTCCTACAGCTAATTGGAGGAACCTGGATGGTGCCCAGGTTTGAATCACAAAGAAGTAATTATTCTTTTCCCCTCACAGATAACTTTAGAAGCATTCCCTGACATTCATGAACTTTTCCCATTGGCATGAGAAATGCAGGAATGTGGCTCTGCCTGCCTTGCCTAGAGGAAGATCTGTTTCCCCAAAACTGAGTGCATTCGTTTAACCCCATTAAAAAAAAAAAAAAAAAGTTGAAAGTTTAGCTCAAGATTTGCTTTTGGGAGTAGAGGGATGGAATTTTATCAGATTGCGGGGAAAGTAATGGTACCTGCCAAAGAATCATATTGCTTTCTTTTTCTTTAAAAGAAAGAAAAACTTAGGCTGATTTTGCAGCAGGAAGCCTGCCCATATGACAAATTAGTCAAGATGAAATGCAGTGGTTTGGCCTTTCTGGACATTTAGTTCTAAGATTTTGAAAAATCTGGGGAAAACAAGAAATCTTATTGTTAAAGGAGAGAGTAAGTTAGAATAGTGGCAGCAACCCACTTATAAGAAAAGCTCACTTGCAAACAGGAAGAAAGTTTTGAAACAGGTTGCCTGTAAAACAGCCATTTAAAATAACTACAGGGAGCCGAAACTGGTGTGGCTCGGTGGATAGAGTGTCGGCCTGTGGACTGAAGGGTCCCAGGTTTGATTCCGGTCAAGGGCATGTACCTTGGTTGCGGGCACATCCCCAGTGGGGAGTGTGCAGGAGGCAGCTGATCGATGTTTCTGACTCTCTATCTCTTTTACCTTCCTCTCTGTAACAAATCAATAAAATACATTAAAAAAAATAAAATAAAATAACTACAGGGAGATCATCTAAAACCTGGAGAGAAAGAAAAAGGCCCCATAGCAGGAATGAAGAAACAGCGCAAGGAGCTAAGGGTCCTGTCAGCAGGTTTTACCCTCTGCTTCATTTTACCCAAATGTCAGGAGGAAGAGACCCAGGGGCCTCTAGCTGAGATAGTAAACAGAATCCCTACATCAGACCAGGATTAAAAACCTAGAGAGAAAAATTAGAAGCAGAAGAGAATCGGAAACGAGAAAGCAAGGTCAAGAATACAAGCGATGAGAACCAGGTCACCACGCCAAGATCAGGAATACTGAAAGTCAGAGGGAAGGGACAGAAAACCACCAAGTCCAAGCCACTTACTAAAAGAGGGCAAGCCCAGAGGCCAAGGAGTGACTGACTTAACACTAGGCTTTCAGACTTTTCCAAGAAACCCTAATGATAGAACAGAGTAGATTCATATCCACAACGATTCTGGAGGCATGGTGGGGGCAGCATTTGTAAATATCACATGACTTAACAAATTAATGGAAAATGTGCATTTTGCCCTATACGGTAGCTTTTTTCTTTTCCGTGTAAAGTTAATGTAACATCAGTTTCTCGCCACTGAGTACTAGTAAAATAGACTGCTCAAGAGGACACACCAGAATCAGCATAGGAATATGGAGTATCATTTTATCTCTCAAAAGTAAGTCTTTCATTAAGTGCAGGAGCAAACAAGATTTCATATTGCATCAGAAAAAAAAAGTCAATAAGCAATCATTTAATTCCCACAGTATACACAGCACTTAGGGGATTACAACTTGGAATTCAAACTAACCTTCTTTGATGAGGTTTTGTTTTGCTTTGTTTTGTCTTGTTTTGTTTTGTTGCTTTCCTCCCTCCTCACACTAGAGCTCCACCAGGTAGTTCTCATTCTTCATCAATAGGTAAATTGCAAGAAGTAGAAAATCTAACTGGAAAAAAACCTACATAACCATGAACTGGGATGAAAGGCAATATGTGGTATTTTGCTCTTTGTGTTCCAAATTGAGAAACATCTGTTCTTGCCATTGTGTCCATCTGATTTGTCTTCTAGAACTGCAAGTCCCATCCATCTCTCTTACTAAATCAGAGAAAATGGGGCAAAGTCTGGGCAGGAGATAAAGGGGACCTGTGATTGGACTGTATACCGTTTCCAAATTCTCATCTCAAGAACAAATTAAGTCCAGGTGGGAATAATTTAAACTATTTATTTATATCATACTTTAAAATATGGAGCCAGCTGGAAAGAGGGCAGCTTGAAGTCAGCATGCCCCCTAATGTCACCTTCTAAAGCAGTATAACAATGAGAGCAGACAAGGCAATATGAATTGCTATAACTCTTAGAGAAGGTAATCTGCCATTCCCTATTAAAAAGTAAAATGTGCCTACACTGAACTCAGGAACCCCACTTGGAGTAATGCAGCAGTCCATAAAGATATACATGCTCATGCTTTGATTGCTGGTTATTGGTAATGGTTTACGTATTGGGAAAAGAAAAGCTAACTAAAGACACATGCATTGTGTTTAGATTGATGGGAAGTGATGCTTTTTAAGAAAAAAGATACAGTAAAAAGGTATCTAACTTGCATTTTTCATCTAACACCCCAAAGCAAAATGGGCATCAATAGATATTGAGTATAATGGACCTTTTTAAAAGGTTTAATAAGCTTCCTGATGAATCACTCCCATTAGCTGTTACATTTTAAAATCATCATTAGTTTTCACAACAACCACTGTTTTATGACTCATGTAATTATCTAAACATTGTTTCTGAAACATTTGAAATAACTGAGCTCTATAAAGTGTCTATATGTGTGTAGAAAAGTCAAGTTTATTAGCTCTAGAAAGATTCTTGCCTTTTTCACCTTCCATGTTACCAGCTTGAGAACAAAGCTGAAATGCACTTGTTTTTCAGATTCTCCTTAGCCTTGAAAATCTACCTAGACAGAACCTTATTGTTTAGTGCTTAACTTTCATTCTTAAAAATAAATCCATATTTCTGATCTCATATTTCTTCTAAGATGAGATGCGGGTATGCACTTATTGTATAATGTCTATCGAATGGCTAAATAAATTGTGATACCTAATTAATATGAAATATTGCACAGCTTTATTTTTTAAATGTTTGATCTATATTTATCATCCTGAAGAGAAACCTACATTATATAAAATGAGAAATTTGCTGAATGTCTTCAGCAATGAAAAATGAGCCTCAAAACAGTTCCAATATAATATATAATCTGTACATTGTAATCCTAGTTAAAAAAAAAAAACTGTGTGTGTGTGTGTGTGTGTGTGTGTGTGTGTGTGTGTGTGTGTAAGAAGAGAAAGAAATGGAAACATTTATTCTAGGTCATTAAGGGGGTAGGGTATCATGAAATTTTTCTTTATACGTTTTAGATTGTTTAAATAGCCATAATGATCATAAATTACCCTTGTTAATAACAACAAAATCAAGAGGAAATAAAAGTAAAAAAGGAAATTGGATGAAGGGGGAAGTATAGATGGTACTAATAAGTTCTTTCAAAGTTTTAAATGCCAATAATTTATTTCTAGTAACTTAAATTATTTCCTTGTTTTTAGTATTTTTTTCCTTTGGTTAATTCTTTCCACCTTCAATTCATCTTCCAGAAATATTTTTGATAAATTAGAGTTATCTAATTTAACTAGCAGTTAATAGTTTTATAAATTGCATCTATATACATAGTCAGGAATAATCTATCATTAAACAAAGATGTGTAAAAAGGAAGAGCTAACTAGTATGCAAAGTTTATTCAAATGTTTGATGTGAAAGAGGGAACTTGAAAAACCAATATGGAAACATAGATCTTTGACTTCAAAAAGTTCATCTATAACTTGCCAATGCCTTCAGACAGATCAATATGGGAATATACACTGAGTGGCCAGATTATTATGATCTCTGAACGCATAATAATCTGGCCACTCAGTGTGTGTGTGTGTGTGTGTGTGTGTGTGTGTGTGTGTGTATATATATATATATATATATATATATATATATATATATATATATATCCTACCTAATAAAAGAGTAATATGCAAATTGACCACACCTTCGCTACACCCAAGCCACACCCACCAGCCAATCAGGGTGAGTATGCAAATTAACCCAACCAAGATGGCAGTTAGTTTGCATATCAAGACAGTGTAGGAAGAAGCCAAGCGCTGCAGAAGGGAGAGAAGCTGCGGAGAAGCAAGCAGGCGGGGCGGCAGAGAAGGAAGGCAAGCAGGTGGGGCCAGCGGAGAAGGGAGGCAAACAGGCGGGGCTGGGGAGAGCGCAACAGGAAGCCCTATTGCAGGAATCTTCCTGCAATGGGCTACTAGTGTGTGTGTATGTGTGTGTGTGTGTGTGTGTGTGTGTATGTATGTATGTATGTATGTATATATGTATTAGAGGCCCAGTGCATGAATTCTTGCATGGGTGGGGTCTGGCCAGCCTGGCCAGGGGGAGGGGACATAGGCGGTTGGCTGGCCTGCCTACTGGTCGAAATCCTGGTCAAGGGGACAATTTGCATATTAGCCTTTTATTATATAGGATATACACTGAGTGGCCAGATTATTATGCATTCAGAGATCATAATAATCTGGCCACTCAGTGTATACCAAACTGCTGAGATTCATCAAGTACAATCACTCTCCGAAGTTCAAATAGGTATATATATAAATGTGTCCCTTAGTAAAAGCATCAAATAATATTTTGATAGGATTGTAGAGAAAGGTGGCATCTACCTAAAGTACCAGAGCTTAAATGTGTGCTCTTTGGAAGACTGACCTTGAAACTGGAAAGAGGACATTAGAATAAGAGAGGGCAAAGGTGCCCCACAACTTTCAGCACCCTGCAGTTTATACATGCCTGTGTGTATAAAGGTTAGGCAGACTCAAGCATAATCCTGACACGGCTGCTCTGGGAGCCTGAGGTTATGGAGTGTTGATAAGGGCAGGGAGAGCAATCTTAGCCACAGGCTAGCTGATAACTATGACCTTGGGCCAAAGTACTCTAGACATCTGAAAGGGAATTTCTGCATCCTCCCAGACCCTAATTCCTTTCTATTGAGTAGAAAATGCAAGACAATGTGAATATGTAACTATAAGGTTTGACCATAACTATGTGACTTGACCAAAAGGAGCAGGACCAAAGACAGATCAACATTACCAGGGGCTCTCTGGAGCCTCCAGCCTCAAGTTTACTCTTTTTTCCTAAGTCAAATTCCTTCCCTTCATGACCTCCTTCTGCAACAGATCCTTCCAAGAACTTTCTTCAAGGGGGGCTAAGTAGACCACATTGAGATAGCATTGGTTAATAAAATTAGGTAAATTTCAAGTGTAAAATTCTATAATACATCATCTGTACATTGTATTGTGTGTTCACCACCCAAAGCCACGTCTCCTTCTATTGCCATTTATCCCCTCTTTACCCTCTTCTACCTGCCCCCAACCCCTTTCCTCCTGATAATCACTGTACTGCTGTCTGTGTCTATAAGGTTTTTTACTGTTTGGTTTTATTGTTTGTTTGTTTGTTTGTTTGTTTTTGCTTAATCCCTTCACCTAATTCACCCAGTCCTCCAAACCGCCCCCTCCCCCAACAACTGTCAGTCTGTTGTCTGTATCTGTAAGTCTATTTCTATTTTGTTTGTTTGTTTTGTTTTGTTCTTTAGATTCCACATAGAAGTGAAATCATAGCACAGTTTTGACTGCTGATGATAATTTTGAGCTAACTCAAATCATCTCATTGTCCCTAGTGCTTCCCACTTTGCAATGCTGCCATCATCCCCTCATACAATTGTCTGTATTTTTTGCTCAGGATCACCACCCCAACTTCCAGTTGGGGTAGGAGAGTTCTCATACCCCTGAAAGAGCCCAAATCACAGTCACACATCCCTGTCCCCATAAAGTGTTCAGTCTCTGACAACTCAGGATGCATGTCAGGGGATTCAGGAAATATCCCATGGCCCCATTAACCTCCATCCTACAGTAGCCAAAACTAGTTTCCAGGGAAGTGCGTGAGGAGGAGCACCCTAAGCCCCCACAGTTGGGTTACAGAAACCACAGGAAGAGCTATCCCACCACCCAACACATAACTGTTAGAAAAGGTGGCTTGAGATAAATGTGGTGGCCTGACTTACGCTCCATTTACTCATTAAAATGAGTTCTACCACTTGATGAGCAAGGCCCACATTCTTAACTGGCTCTACCACCCTAACAACTCAAGTTGGAAACTGCTTGCTAGTCCACTTCTTCTTCTCTTTGGTAAGGAGAACGCTGACTTGAGTTTTTACTTCAACTTTCCATGGACAGCAAACATCTTGAGCTGTTTCTATACTAGGAAAGGGGTGATGTTGGTTTTGATTTCCTGCCCCATACTTTGTGACATTCCCCAAGAATATGTGTGAATATTCACAACTGACAAATTTGGGCATATATAAAATCCTTGCCCATGTGTGGTTCATACTTTCCTCTCCTCTGCAATGGGAGCTGTCAAAAACAAATTAAGTAATTAAATAATGTTGCTGCAGCTGTGTGTATCCTTCATTACATTATATGACTGTAGCTAAAGGATGACTCTCTCCTGCCTAGCTGTTAAAATATTTATAATGGAAGGTGTGTTGTCAGGGCATGTTCTACTGTTGCCAGAAAAAACAAAAAAGTAAATGAAAATGACGTTGATGGCATGGCATGACTGCACGCAGAGCTCGTGTGTGTGTGTGTGTGTGTGTGTGTGTGTGTGTGTGTGTGTGTAGTACATGCTCTGTTGTAAAAGTTACTCTGGTTACCTGTTTTTTAAATTAATTTTTAAAAGGCCATAAAAATAGAAGCAGAGGGTTTGTCAATTTTCTAATGATTCAATAAATAAAATATCTTTAGAACAAACAGTAGGATTTACTGACCACAATTTATCATTTCTTTTAAAAATTAGTACTCTCCATTGAAAAAATTGTATAAATAAATAACAAGTATTTATCCAAGAAAATAACACCTTCAAGAAAATAACATCTCCAAGGTGTTTGTTTACCTTTTGTTGTTGATGTATGTATGAAAGAAAAGAGTAAAGAAGGAAAAAGGAATTAAAAATGGTTGATCATTCTAGAATGTCTTGCTTTAAAAATCTCACATTAGCCTTTGGACACTGGTATCCTTAAAATCCTTAATTTTAGCGATATTAGTAAGAATGAGGGAAGAAAACTTATCATTTCAAAGTTTGTGCCTACTTCCTTAGGGAAATATCTACATCTTGAAGTAGGTAATTTTCAACACATTGGATTTTCATAACTCTAAGAATGCATATGTTTAATGGAAATACCAGGCAAAGGCATCTGAATAAAAGAGAAGTTGTTACATATGTATCATATATTAACCTTATATTAAATGTTTAAGATAATACCCTAGTAGCTTATTTAAAAAATATATCATACTTAGACTGTTAGAGCTTCAACTGAAAGCAACAAAAATTTAAGCCAAAGAATTAAAGGACAACAAAGATACACCAAGAAACAGGACAGAGCTAAATGAGTATAAACAAAAAAATCTCTAAGACCAATAGGACATTCAAGAACAGGAATTTATTTTGTTGTCATGGAGGAGACATCTTCTCATTATAAACATTTAGAAGTAATAAGTGAATCTTAGCCAAATCAACCACAAAAAATTAACACATACCTATGCTGGAAAAAAAAAAATCCCCTTGTGCCAGATAAACAGAGAAATCAAGGCCAGAGTAGAGAGGTGACACAACAGAACTTTCCACCTCAATCACAGGTACTAGAGGTTCAGGACCAGATTCTAATGCCTCTGTGAGGACAGAACATAGAGTGTCTGCAAAGGGCCAAAGAGCTGTAATTGAATATCCCATGTAAAGCATGGAGCCATGAAAAACTATGTCCACCATGAAAAAACTAAAATATTCCTCCTACCTGACTGCGGAAGCACTTAATAAGCTTGCCACCTCTCCAGGGCCTTGGGTTAAAAATAAATCACCTGTGAGAAATCAAAACTCCCAGTACCCACTACCATGGGTATAGGGTTTAAGTGTGTAACACTTCCATGATTAACCATAAACCATGCAGTTGATATAAAATGTATTCTGAAAGCACTCTTAGCATTCAAGAAAATGTGAAACTGCTCTTTGGGGATACTTTAGAAAGGAAGGAGGAACAAGGATTTAAGAAACTTGCAAGGGGGTGGTGGTGGGGGAGCCCCATTGTTGAAAATCATTTATAAACCCAATAAGAAATCAAGACACTGTAAGGGAAATTCAGAAAATTCAATCAACAGGAAAATTCTCACTCCCAAAATCTGGGTTATGCACAGTATGAAAGAGACTACAGCCCTAACCAGTTTGGCTCAGTGGATAGAGCGTTGGCCTGCGGACTGAAGGGTCCCCAGGTTCGATTCCAGTCAAGGGCATGTACCTTGGTTGCGGGCATATCCCCAGTAGGGGGTATGCAGGAAGCAGCTGATCAATGTTTCTAACTCTCTCTCTCTCTCTCTCTCTCCCTTCCTCTCTGTAAAAAATCAATAAAATATATTTTTTTTAAAAAGAGAGACTACAAGTAAATTTATTTAAAATTACTGAGATAGAGCTTCCAGTCAAGATGGTGAAGTAGGTAAATGTAGTACTTGAATCCTCCCACAACCACATCAAAATTACAACTAAAGTACAAGCAACCATCATTCAGAACCACCTGAAACCTACCTGAACAGAAATCCTACAACTAAGGATATAAAGAAGCAGCCACATTGAAACTGGTAGGAGGAGCAAAGACAGGGAATGGATTGGTCTTACACCCATGAGGGGCGGATAAAAATGGAGAGGGATATATGGGCTGTGGAGATCCCTTTGAGAAGCAAGGGGTTCAAGCCTCACTCCAGGCCCTCCTGCCTGGGGTTCCATGCCAGGAAGTGAAGTCCCCATACTCCTTGTTGTAAAAACCAGTGGGGATTGTGGCTGAGTGAGACAGAGGGAAGCTTAAGTCCCTGGTGTTCCTCTTTAAGGGCTTGCCCACAGACTTACTCATACTCATTCGCTTTGAGCTCGAGCACTAGGGCAGCAGTTCAAAGGGTGCCAGAGACATATGGGGAGGAACTGAATTGTCTGGCATCAAGGTGGGAAGTGGAGGAGCAGCTTTCTCCCAGACAGAAGTACTGGCAGAGACAATTGTTCCTTTTAACCCTCTCCCCCACCACCAAGCCACCAGGAGGGTGCAATATTCGAGTCTCCATCAACCTGGCTACCAATGTTCACCCCTCCCTGGTGATTCCCTGAGACCCCACCCCACCCCACCCAGTTTTGGGGGCTCACCCAAGCTGTTTCCAGTGGTTTTTCCATATGAATGCCTGTCTTGGATCATGCTTCAGACTTCCCTAAAAGCTCTCAAACAAGCAGCATCTGGCCTTTGCATGCCCATACCTCTTGCTAAATAGCCCCAGGCCCAGCACTAGCTGCAGCTGGCTTTGGTTCGAAGCTTAGCCTCTTCTGGGCACCTCCAAGCCCAACACAAGTTGCAGCCATCTGCAGATCACTTTATAGCTCATGCTGGGTGGCCCCAGGCAGCAGCTGACCTTGGCCTGCCCCTCCTGGGAGGCCCCAGAGCCAGCACACCTTGGGGACAGCTATAGACCATGTAGAAGTACCAACCACCTCCACAAGTGACACACTCCAAGGGCAGGCTCTTCCATCTTTATCACAATAGTCTTTCCCTCTGGCCTTCTCCCTTTCTCCAAACCTTCTCTACTTCCCCAGACCTTTAAAACTCAACCTTTTCCATCACATCCTCGTGTTGGGGATTTGAGAGACACCATTAAGTCAGTCCAGTTCCCTTCTTCACCTCTAGATCAATTGCAAAATAAAAGTAAAGCAGGTGGGAGTGCCTTATCCTTTTTAAGGAATAAAGCTGCCTTTCCCAAAGTCTTATATTTAAGATATTTTCTGAATATAGCAGCCAAAGACACTTGAATGATTCTGTCACTGTAGCTATACTTTAAGAATGGCCAACAGTTCGTCTATCTCACAAAGCAAGTCACATGAGAGTGATTAGTGATTAACTGAGCGGTTGGATTGAAATTCTCCATCCAAGCCCATTGACCTAAAACAAGCACAGCACACATGCTGACTTGTTAGAGAGAGAGAGAGAGAGAGAGAGAGAGAGAGAGAGAGAGAGAGAGAGAGGAGGCCTAAAGGTGACAGTAAGAAAGAGGAAAACAACAAAAAACAGTTCACTTACTTTTGAACCCAGATTGACCCTGAAAATATTAACATATTATTGGAATTGGACATTTACCAAAATCTGTCAGATGAAAGAAAGGAGGAAATAAATTGAATCCCAAACAGCACAGATATTTTTCTCTTTTTTCAAAAGGGTGGAGGGCAGAATTGCTGATTGGTACTGAATTTCTGTATCGTTTTTCTCTAAAACACTTTTGGCCAAATGAGAAAGATCTCTACTCCTGCAGAGAAGATTCTTTCCAGCCACAGGTATTAATGCACATAAAAGGTTAGTGCTTTAGCATTTTATCTGGAGAGAAAAGGCATAAACAAAGAAAAAATATTAAATTTTTAAAAAGGAGATTTAAACACCTGCTAAACAAATACAGGAGTCATAAGAAGGCCTAGAGCTAATGTCAAAAGAATTGTATTCCAAAGAAATGCTAAAAAGATGGCCTGATAATATTACACTAAAGCGTTGGTTTCCAAACCAGAAGATAAGCGAAGACAAAGAAAAGAGCCCCACATAAGTCTAACCGAACTGGTAAAGGATGAGCAAAGCATCGCATAAACCCACAGTTTCAGATGGGGTGGAGGTGGGGAGGTGCCTCATTCGCTCAGCCCACAGCCCTGTTGCTAAGGAAGAATCACACTGTGGGAGAGAGTCAGGAGAGACAGGAGAGAACAGGAGGCATCCTACCTCTGCTAAGTCAGCTGTGGAGACAGCTGAGGACACACATTGGCAACTCTGGAATGGGAGCTGCTGGGAAGAAGAATGCATCCCAGCTCCCACTCTGCAGCCACATTAAAGGTTTCAAGGATTAGCAAAAATGTCCAACCCATTGTTCAAGTAATTCTGGATATCCAAATCTAAACTAGTTGATGAGTTCATTCAGGCCAGTGTTTTGTGGACTTGATACAAAATTCACGTGTGGTTTTTTGGTCAGGGAAGCAAAACAATAGTCTTTATGCAGCACCCTAGTCAACATTTCCCAATGGCAGTAAAGCAATTCTATAACTCTGCTAATTCTTTAACATAAAATCATGATTGTCAAAACCAAATCACAGTCCCAGAATTCTTTCTTTCTAGATAAAATCAAATATTGGTTATCTGTACTGTAGTATCCAGCCTATGCACTTATTTGCGATCCTAGAAATCAAAGCATAGATGCACTGCTCCCTCTACTGGCTTTGCAACTGCAGTTAAGGATGAGTTCAGAAAACCCCTTAGCTAGATTCCTTTCTCCAATGAATGAAAAATATAACAGTGCAAGTTTCTTAAAGTAAACCTTAACTAAAGATTTACAAAACCTTTAGCAAGCATCACATTAAAGAGTTAACATAAACATGTTTAAGCCCTTACAAATAAATGTTATTCTTTATTTTTGTTGACCTTTGCTGGAACTATTGAAATTTTCTGATCTTGACTACCCTGAGAATTAAGGACTAGAAAGAAATTTTTAAAAGGAAAATAATAATGAAGCCATTTTAGATGTTTTAAAGAAACATTTTCATGCATTCCCTATTATCTCTCTTCTCAGTACTTGCAGAACCTTTGCCACCCATTCTTCCATAACTGAAATGCAATAATGCATGTAGTGTCCTTATACCTCTATTTTCTCTGAACTTCCAGAAGAAAGTACAGCTATAGAGATTTTATTAGGTAAAATTGAAAACCATGTGGTATTTCCTGGTTCTTGAAAATTAATAAAAAATAATGGCAATGATCTATACCAGCAGTTGAAATAACCTTACTGGAGCCAATTGTTACTCAGATGGCTTAATGGCTGTTTCCTCCTCACTAATAAGTTAGCAAATGGTCCAAATTTGACATTCCTGATTCTCTCTCTCAAGTTCCCAGTGCCATCCTGAACTGTTTATTAATGTGAATTCTTCAAATTCACTCATTTGGTCATTTGACAAATATTTATAATGTAAGGATAAAGAGAGTTGGATTCCTATATTAACATCAGACAAAATAGATGTTAAGACAGAGAAGATTTTATGATGATCAACATACAAAAATAAATTAAAATTTTAATTTTTGATAGTATCAAAAGAATAAAATACTTAGGAATACATTTAATAAAATAAGTGTAAGAATTACACATTGAAAACTGCAAAAGCATCATTTAACAAACTTAAAGAAGACCTAAAGAAATTGAAACACATCCTACTAGTATATTCATGAAGGATGGGATAGGGACACAGAACATCAGGAAAGTTTTTATAAAAGTACTAGAGGCCCGGTGCATGAAATTCATGCATTGGGGGGGGGGGGGATGTCCCTCAGCCCAGCCTACACCCTCTCCAATCTGGGACCCTTCTAGGGATGTCTGACTGCCTGTTTAGGCCCGATCCTATCGGTGACCAGGCCTGCAGGGATCGGGCCTAAACAGGCAGTGGGACATCTCTCTCACAATCCAGGACTGCTGGCTCCCAACTGCTCGCCTGCCTGCCTTCCTGATTGCCCCTAACCATTTCTGCCTGCCAGCCTGATCACCCCCTAACCACTCCCCTGCCAGCCTGGTCACCCCTAACTGCCCTCCCCTGCAGGCCTGGTCACCCCTAACTGCCCTCCACTGCAGGCCTGGTCACCCCAACTGCCCTCCACTGCAGGCCTGGTCACCCCAACTGCTCTCCCCTGCAGGCCTGGGTCCCCCCCAACTGCCCTTCCCTGCAGGCCTGGTCAACCTCAACTTCCCTCCTCTGCTGGCCTGGTCACCCCCAACTGCCCTCCCCTGCTGGCCATCTTGTGGCAGCCATCTTGTGTCCACATGGGGGCAGCCATCTTTGACCACATGGGGGCAGCCATCTTGTGTTGGAGTGGTGGTCAATTTGCATATTACTCTTTTATTAGATAGGATCACTAGAAGAGCGTATTCATTTAACTTTTTTTCTTCCCTAGATTGAGGGGAATTGGGAAATAGGGCATTCCAAGTGGAGGAGGTAATAACAGGAAAGCATCATTTGTTCGAGGAGCTGTGATCAGCTCAGCATGACAGGAAGGCATCCAAGGTGAAAGGCAGTCAGGAAAAGCTAGCAGTGCAGGAGCCAGATCACAGAAGGCCTCGTCTTCCCCCTCCAGGAGAGCAGACTGAATCTCCTGGCAAATGTGAATCCCCCTCCCCTCTCTAACAGAGGCATTTTCTTTGGTTAGTTTTCTTTCCAAAAACCACAAACCAAAACAGAGGAAGGATTGAACCTTTGAGACTGCCTATTTCCGAAGTGTTCTAGTAATTTTAATGCTGAAGGACAGACATTCATTGGTCACTCACTGCAGAGCATTCAGAGGCTGCAGGACAATTATGAGTGGCAGGTATCCTGGACACGTGCATCTGCGCTGTGCCTATACCCAGCATTCCTTGCGTGCTCCCAGCATGCACTGTTCCCACACTGCGAACCAGAAGGGCTGAAGCAAGATGGCCACTCCTGGAGGAGGGCCCTCAATTACCCACAACAAGCATCTGGGCACAAGCCCTCATCATAGGTGATTATGGCCACGGGTTAATCTAGCGGTTCCTCCTAATTAATGGCCTGGAGGATTGAAGAAGCCAGAAGCAACCACAACACTCCGAGTTTTTGGAAAAGCCCAGCTGGCTGAGTGTCAGCCTCCGTTAGAACAAACCTTGGTGTGTTGTTCAACCGCATCACCCTTTCCTGGAATCCAGCCCTTTGGCTGACACTCTTCTGTGGAGACAGAGTGTCCCTCTTGTGGCTCCAAAATGCCATTTAGGCTTTTCTTCTGCCTCAGCATTCCTCATTCTCTCAGCTTCTTCCGGTCCCTTCTTCTCTGGGAAATACTCTGTCTTTCCTCATTCATTTCTTTATTTTCTCCACAGTTGGTTTATTTTTTTCTTTTCCTTCAAGAGATCTGATGGCCCTTTCTTTCCTGTTCTTGCTTTCTCTCTTTCCTCCATCCTTCCTCCCTCTTTTCCCCATTCCCTGTCTTTTTAATTGACCTAGACAAAAATAGATCATATTGTATTACATGACCCTCTCAGCAGGTTCCATGCATGGCCCTCTTTGATTTGGTTCATGTTTCTTTCTAACTACTTGTTTTAATAATGTGATAAGCACCAGTGACTCTGACAACCATTGAAACTAAAAGGGGGGTCACAACAATATCCTCCAGCAAACCACTGGTAGCCCATGACCCCACCCAATGGGCTAGTTACCATGCTGAATCCTGGCCATCCTTCCTTCCTTTCTTTTTATACAGATTAATTGTATCTATATGTAGTTCTAAAAAATTATTTTTACTCTATTTTTTAAGTCTATGAAAAGGTTAGTGCTTTTACTTTGTTTTACCTATATTTTTACAGGTTTTTTACTTTTTGTCTTGAAATAAATTCAAACTTTTAGAAACATTTCAAGCCCTGGCCCGTTTGGCTCAGTGGATAGAGCATCGGCCTGCGGACTCAAGGGTCCCGGGTTCGATTCCGGTCGGGGGCATGTGTCTTGGTTGCGGGTGCATCCCTGATGGGGGGTGTGCAGGAGGCAGCTGATCCATGTTTCTCTCCCATCGATGTTTCTGACTCTCTCTCCCTCTCCTTTCCTCTTTGTAGAAAAATCAATAAAGTATATTTTTTTAAAAATAGAAATGTTTCAAGAATAATACATACGTTGAACTCTCATATAGCCTCCCTATATATTATATTTTTATATAAAGAAAGTTATTATCCATATCATTTGAAAATAGGGTGCATACCTCTTTACTCCTTAATACATCACTGTGTATTTTCTAAGAATAAGAAAAATCTTACATGACCACAAGTAAGAAAATTTAATATTAATACCATACATATATGCTTATATCTTATCAATAGTCCTTTTTTAAGTTTTTTCAATTGTCACAATATCATTTACAGCAATTTTTTTCAGGTCCAGAATCTGGTCCAGAATCACATGTTGCCTTCCATTGTTGTGTCTCTTTAGTCTTCTTTAATCTGAAATAATTCCTCAGCCTTATTTTTCACTCTATGACCTTAACATTCATGTACTATTTTGTTAGTGGTCCTCAATTTAGGTTCTCCTGATACCTGCTTTTGATTGCATCAAGGTTATACATTTTTGGCAGGAATATCGCAGAAGCAATAGCATGTGCTGTGTCCTCAGTAAATCATATCCAGAGGTGCACTGTGGGTGACATTATCTTTGGTCCCTTGCTAATAGTGCTGCCCAGTTTGTACAGATTATATCTTTGCATATAATTTCACTTAATATTACATTGCTAAGATTTATCCATATTGATGCCTCTCACCTCTCTCTACCTCACCCCCCATTTATCTTTCTCTCCCACACCCACTCACAGAACACACACATACATCTACACACACACATACACACACACACACACACACACACACATTTTCTTATCTTTTTTACTTCCCTGTCTCATTTTTCAGCCACATTCTTACTTGAAATCAATTTGCAAGTATACAACTCCTTGTTCCATTACTATAGACCAAATCTCCAAAGATTTGTAACTAGCATGCCAAAAATATGTGTTGTAAAATATAGGTGACTTAACAAAGAAACATATACCAAAAAGATTAAAAAGGGATCTTTCACTATTCACTCAACTAACCAAACTGTCAACATTTATTAACTGAGTAACTATTATTTTCCTAGAACCATGATTGACTAGATGGGGGGGGGGGGGAGCGGGCATATAAAGTACAAAACTACAAAGGCTTTTGAAGCCTGATGCTTCCCCCAACCAGCAGTGTACCTATCCTTGGACACTTTCCTCAGGACTCAGCTCAAATTTCACCTCCTCTGTAAAGCTACCCCTGCCTGCTCCTACTCAAGCACCCATCTAAATACCTACTGTTTCCCAAACACAGTATTAGAAGATTTCTTCACAGTAGTTCTGGAAAGAAGGTGTTACCACCTTCATTTGTTCAATGAGTAGACAGAGACCCAAATTTTTAAAGGACTTTGCTGTCACTCAGCTGTTTCAAGGCAGAGCCAGAATTGGTGACCAGGCCTAACTTCAAAGTTAAGTAGTCTTCTCACTATTCCAAAATGAGTCCTAAGAGAGATAGTGCTTTTTCTTTAAAACTCTGATAACATCTTACTTATAGTTCAATTTCAGTGGTTATTGCCTAAGATTGATTTTGACTATTCAAACATACGAACTAAGTAATACTCATCTAGTAAAGTAAGAAGTCAGTAAAGTAACTGCAAATACTGTCAATCCTCATTATTCACAGGTTCCATATTTGAGAATTTGCTAAAATTTTTCACCCCAAAATCAATATTAGGGGCACTTTTGTGGGCATGAGCATGTGCAGAGGGTGAAAACTTTGAGTCACCCAACTCGCACAAGCTGAGGTCCAACAAGGCAACACTCTGCCTTCTTGTTTCAGCTCTCAAACTATAAAAAAAGTGTCCTCTATGTGGTCTATTTAGTGCCATATTTTTCACAACTTTGTGCTTCTTTTGTGACTTCACTATTTGAAATGACTCCCAAACCCTTAAACACTATTGTTGGGATTGTAAATTGGTGCAGTCACTATGGAAAACAGTACAGATGTTCCTAAAAAAATTAAGTATAGGACTACCAGGTGGTCCAGCAATTCCTATTGTGGGTATTTATCTGAAAATATGAAAATACTAATTCAAAAAGATGTGTACACCCCTATGCTCACTGCAGAATTATTTACAATAGCCAAGATATGAAAACAACCTAAGTGTCCAACAACAAATGAGTGAATAAAGAAGATGTGGAATATATATACAATGGAAGACCACTCAATCATGAAAAGATGAAATGTTGCTATTTCCAACAATATGGATGGACCGTGAGGGTATTATGCTAAGTGCAATAAAACAGATGAAAAAGAATAAAAACCTTATAATTTCACTCGTATGTGGAATATAAGAGAAAAAAAAAGAAATGAACAAACAAAACAAAACAAAAACAAATTCATGGATACAAACATCAGATTGTGGTTGCCAGAGAGATAAGGAGTGGGATGGAGGGCAAAAATGGTTAAAGCGGGTCAAATGTATAGTGACAGGTGGAAACTAGAGTTTTGGTGGTGAGCACACAATAATGTATAGAGATACTGAATTATACTGTTGTACACCTGAAAGTTATACAATGTTATTAACCAACATTACCCCAATTTAAACAATGTTTTTAGTTAAATAAATAAAATGATTTCCAAGCATTGTACTGAAGTGCTGTCTAGTATTCCTAGGTGCATGAAGGCTGTGATGTGCCTTACCAAGAAAATGTGTGCCCTTGATAAGTTTTAGCATGAGGTACAGTGCTGTTGGCTATGAGTCCGATGTGAATAAATCAGTAATATATATTAAATAGGTGTCCTTAAATGAAAACATCCATAAAATAAGGCTATGTATTAACTCATTTACAAAAACGTTGTGACCACAGACTGGTAGGAACCAAACCCTGTATTTTCCCCTAGGAGCAATGTTTCAGTATTGCTAATGCGGTGTTCCCACTGACTTTGTAAAACGTAACCACTGTGAATAGCAAGAGTCAACTTAGTCAGTGGTAGAGAAGTCTATGTATGATGAAAGAATAAAGAACAGAAGACATCTGGTTGGAAAAAATGACATTAACAAATGAAAAGCTGCTTCATGAACCCACATGAAGACAAATATATACAGAGAATTTTATGTTGATACTAGAGGCCCGGTGCACGAAATTTATGCACTGGGGGGGTGGAGGGGTCCCTCAGCCTGGCCTGTGTCCTCTTACAGTCCAGGAGCCCTCAGGGGATGTCCAACTGACAGCTCCTACAGGGAGTGGGCCTAAGCCAGCAGTCAGACATCCTTAGTGCTGCCATGGAGGCAGGAGAGGCTCCCGCCACTGCTGCTGCACTCACCAGCCCTGAGCCGGGCTTCTGGCTGAGCGGCACTCCCCCTGCAGGAGTGCACTGACCACCAGGGGGCAGCTCCTGCATTAAGCGTCTACCTGCTGGTGGTCAGTGCACATCAGAGTGAGCAGTTGAGTGGCCTTAGCATATCATTAGCATATTATGCTTTGATTGGTTGAACGGCCAACTGAATGACCAGACACTTAGCATATTAGGCTTTTATTATATAGGATAATAAAGAGGTATCAGATTATGTAATACAAGCAGAAATAGACTGCCATATAATAAGGAGAACATACAGAAGGGATAGGTAATAAATGTATATTTTTTTATTCAATGGAAAGCAAATGTTCTGTGATAATTTCTTTCCAAATGAATGAATATTATTATGCAAATTCAGCATATCTGACTGCCCTGAATTTAGCACTCCATAATAACTTTACTCTTTGCATCTCATTGAGCACATCAAAAATCTGCATGTCTTATATTTGCAAAAATATATAATAGTACCACATTTTTTAACCACAGGAGTTTTCAAGAGTTCATTACAACTCTTTTCCAAACTTTTTATTATTAAAATTTTTATTATCAAATAACACAGCACTATTGTGTCCACTTTTAAATAAAAATGCACTGGAATATTTATCTGTGAACTCTTCATAAAGCAAGGAAGAAGAATTTGTTTAATCTTCCGCCTGACTTTACTAGTATATAACAGTTTCTACACTGTTGCATGATGGGAAAGGGCCTGACCTGCCAGTTCTTTATCCATATGATTGTGGTAAAAGCAGACATAACATTATGGCTCAACAGAACAAAGATGAGCATACAAAGTACATGGTTTAAATAATTCCAGAGCTTTTGGACACAGATCTCTTTTTTCAAGACACGAATCTCATGTAACCATAATCATGATTGGTGGTGGAGAATTTTAAAAACAGAATCTCCCCTAAACCCTCCAGACTTAGTTATACCACAGCTAAATCAGGTGATTCCAACACATGATTCACATCCCACAAAAAAATGGAATGTTTACAAAAGCAAGGCTCCCAAAGGACAAAGTAGCCTTTTCTCAAAATCCATCCAAATTTTAAGACAATATTTCTATGTTTTGACATAACTACCATGTTTCCTATTCTAAAATAAAAGGTTCATATAAACACACAGTTTTCACATCTAAGTATCAGGGTTCTGACATACATTAAATGCAACTTTGCCTTAGTAGATTAGGTCATGAATCAAGTCTATTACTATAGTGATGTGTACATACATATAATTTTTTATTATAGAAATTTTCAACTATACACAAAAATGTCAGAAGAAATAGTATAACAAATTCCTATGTACCAATCACCCAGCTCCAAAATTAATAGAGATGTTAGGGATTATGTTTTCAAATACAAAGAAAAGATTACATACCATCCTACCTTGTCCTGCCTACACCTGCAGCAAACAATAAACATCACCACCCACACTGAATGCTTTGCAGGATATGAGCTATTGATCTGCAAACATATTTAATTCCAACCTGAGATGAATAGGGCTAGTAGCTGCACAGAACAATTCTCCTAACTCCCTTGTATAATGCAATTGATGCTAAAAATTCATGTTGACTATTTAAAAATCTGATTTTTAAATGTTTTATTTTACTATTACAAAGCTAATACATTTTCATTTTGTAAAATTGGCAAATATAATCACAAATTTGCATATGCATAGATATTTTATTATATTATAAAATAATTGCTTATTTTCTTTATTGTGATAATGGCCTTTGGGTAAGTAGGAATATTACTTTATTTTTAGGAGATTCATAATGAAGTATTTGGGGAGAAATACTATAATGTCTGCAATTTGCTTTCAAATGGTTCAGTAACATTGTGTGTGTGTGTCTGTGTGTGTGTGTGTGTGTGTGTGTGTGTGTGCAGATCCTGGGTTGGCAAATTATTTTCTGCAAAGAGCCAGCTAGTAAATATTTTACACTTTGCAAACCAAAAGACAAAAATCAAAAATATTCTTTAGATAGCTGTATAACCAGTTAAAATGTTGTTGTTTAAAAATTTAAAAACCCTTCTTAATTGGGTCTGTACAAGAACAGGCGATGGGGCGCTGGCTGGGTAGCTCAGTTGGTTAAAGCATCTTCCCAATATGCCAAGTCAAGGGTTTGATCACCACCTGGTTAGGGTATATACAAGAATCAACCAATGAATGCATAAATAAGTGGAACAACAAATCAATGTTTCTCTCTCTCTTTCCTCCAAATAATTAAAAAAACAAACAAACACGTGATGGCCCAGATTTGGCCTTGGTGATAGTTTGCCAACTACCAATGTAGACAAATGGATAGACAGACCATCCTTATCCCAGCTCTGTGGAAAATTCACCAAAGTTGCTTTGGATGTTTTCCTTTAATTCTACTGCCCTCTAGTGTGGAGGAAAAAGAATTCTGTACTCCATAAAAAAAAAAAAAGAGAGAGAGAGAGAGAAAGTGAGTATGTACTATTTGCTTACTTATCTGGATTCAAAGTCTGTTTTACTGCAGAATAAACTTTTGAAAACTATACCTACCATGATCTTCTTGCTTTACTTTGGATGAAGTAAAATTTCTAATAAAAACGATATTTTTATCAGTCTTCACCTGGAGACTATTTTGCTAAGTGAAATAAGCCCATCAGAGAAAGACAAATATCACATGATCTCACTTATATGTAGAATCTAACAAAATAAACTGATGAATAAAATAGCACCAGTGGCATGGAAACATGGAATCTCAGAGAGAAGGGGGGGGTGGTTAAGAAGAGATTAATCAAAGAACTTTTATGCATATATGCATTGCCCATGAACACAGACAATAGGGTGGTGAAGACCTGGGGGGGTGGAGGTGGGAATTTGGTGGAGGGGAACAATGGGGGGAAGTAAGGGGGACATCTGTAATATTTGCAAAAATAAAGATTTTTCTAATACTTCAAAAATTAGACTGTATTTCACATTACCCTGAAAATAAGCTAGGTGATAAGGCTTGGCTTTCCCAGGGACCCTCTCACAAAGGATTCCTCCAGCTGCTCCTTTCTCTACAGTTGAGTACTCAGGTCTTTGGCAACGTGTGACAGGTTAGAAAAAGGGGGTTAAAAGAGGAAAAGAAGCAGAAAGTCAAAGGAAAGAGGAAGAGAATAAGACAGGGGTGTGTGTGGATGATAGAAAAAAATAATAGACTAAAAAATGGAGTACAGAACAAGAAAAAAAAGTGTAAAAGAAAACCACTCAACGTTAGAATAGGAAGTCCAGGAGTCAAGAAAGAGAAAAACAAGGGGGGAATGTCAAGGATCCAAGATGAAAAGAGGAAAGGAAAGAAATGAGAAGGCAATGAGTTGTGCTGGTCAGTTGGTTGTTCATTGATTCACCTGAGGAGGAACCACCAGGCCAGGCCCACACACCTTGGGCAGTTTGCTCAACCCTTCCAGTCCCCACATCCCACCCCACCCACACAGCCACTGCTCCCCACCCTATTGTGTTCTTTCCCTGATGCTCACAGCCTCCTTTTTCACAGGATAATTGGCTTATTCGTTATACAAAAATGTAAGCTCCAAGAGGGCAGAGAATTTTGCTTTTTTCCCCGTTTTGTGCACTGGTGTATCCCAAATGTCCAGAGCAATATCTTGCACATATATGACATGCATTTAATAAATATTTATTTAATAAATGAAGAAATGGTGAGGGCACCTGTAGAAATGGACCAGAAGATGTATTTGCAATGTTTGTTTTGCTGTGTGTTAGGGTCACCGAAGAAGGATCACATGAGGCCAAAAGGGGTAAAGTATTATAAATTTACTAGAGGCCCAGTGCATGAAATTCGTGCACGGGGGGAGGGGGATCCCCTCACCCCGACCTGTACCCTCTCGCAATCCGGGACCCCTTGGGGGATGTCCGACTGGCAGTCAGACATCCCTCTCGCAATCCAGGACCACTAGCTCCTAACCACTCACCTGCCTGCCTGCTTGATTGCCCCTAACCACTATGCATACCTGCCTGATCGCCCCTAACCACTCACCTGCCTGCCTGATCACCCCAAACTGCTTGCCTGCCTGCCTGATCACCCCTAACAACTCTGACTGCCTATTTGATCACCCCTAACCACTCGCCTGCCTGCCTGATTGCCCCTAACCACTCTGCCTGCCTGCCCGATGGCCCTTAACTGCTTGCCTGCCTGCCTGATCGCCCCTAACCGCCTCTGCCTCGGCCCCTGCCACTGCAGCTTTGTCCAGAAGGATGTCCGGAATGACGTCCAGAAAGTCGTTTGGCTGTCCGGTCTAATTAGCATATTATGCTTTTATTATTATAGATTATTATAGATTATTACATCTGCTAGCAGAAGGACTGAGACCAAAATGGCATCTGTGGGGCAGAGTTGGAGGAGTGGGATATTTATGTGTCTTGTAAGGGTCAGCCAAGGTAACCAGGTGCAGGTGGAGGCCAGGTGGAGGCGGTCCACTGGAAACTAGGTGAGGCAGTTTAGTGGAAGCCAAAATACAGGACAATTGCCAGAAGGGGCAAGAGCCCCAAGCAGAGCATAATGGAGCCTAACACTGTGTGATTATGATACCTTTTCTCCTGTGCACAGCACATTTTCATTTGCAGGCTGCCACCAGTTTTTAACATATATTTCTGACTATAGACTGAATCTTGTGTCTCCCCAAAATTCATCCATTGAAACAAATACCCAATGAGATAGTATTAGGAGACGGGGCCTTTGGGAGGTGCTTAGGTCATGAGGTGGAGTTCTGAAAATGAGATTAATGCCCTTATAAAAGAGACACCTCAGACAGAGACCCCTTGCGTATTCCACAATGTGAGGACACAATGACAGAGGGCCCTCACCTGACCATACTGGCATCCTGATCTCAGACTTCCAGCCTCAAGAACTGTAAGAAATACATTTCCATTGTTTATAAGCAATCCAGCCTATGGCATTTTGTTATAGCAGCCCAATTGGCCTAAGACACTTCCCTTCTGAGGAGACAAGCACTTCTTAGAAATCACTGGTTATAGTTCCACTCAAGTCAACATTGCTTCTGAAAATCAGATTCTGAAATCAGAAGCAAAGATATCGATAGGAACCATGTAATTCTACAATCAAATCACTTTTTAGAAACCACAAATCAAATTACAGAACATATAGATCCTCACTTCAGGCTAAATCATGGAAAGAAAGTTCTAGAGCCAAATAAAGCAAGTTATAAAAGGTTGTTTTCCTTTCTTTCTATTGCCTTTTCTGTTTTCCATCTCAAATGATGTTCCACTCAACCTTCAACATTACCAGATATTTTACAATGAATATCCAATGACAGTGTAAAATACTTCAAATAATACAAAGGCAGCAAAACAAAAATGCCCAAATTTTAACATGAACTCACCTCCATGATTACATTTCCAAAGACAGGCTGAAATCCTTTGACCTTGGTCAATTAACGTAGGAAGACATTAAGATTTAACATTTTCTCCTCAGATTTGCTGTATCAGAGGAATCTTCTTCTCAAGTACATAATCCTGAAAGCAGAAAGACAGTGGATTGTGGATCCAGTAGCACAAAAAGAACTTTTAGGAACAAGCCAGAGGTTTGAGGCACCATCAACAAGCAATGCTTCCAATGGAGGAGCCATTAAAATGGTGCCCAGTGACTGACAAGCACTCCTTCTTGAATGCTATAACTGCTTCTCACCTAAGTAAAACAATTTATTCTACATTTTCCATTCCCCAACTCTGTGCTCAGGAAGATGCTAGGACTATCTATGCATCTTCAGGCCATTCCCAGCACTATTGGTGCAACAGGTACCAGCTGCCACATTGAGGCTCTAAAATTAAAGAACAATCAGTTAAGGAGAACCATGATGGCGGTGTAGTCAAACGCCTGAACTCACTGCCTCCCACAACCACACCAAAGTTATAACTAAAATACAGAACAACCATCATACAGAACAACCATCATCCAGAACTGGCTGAATGGAAGTCCTATAGCTAGAGAAGTAAAGAAGAAAGCACACTGAGACTGGGAGGAGAGGCAGGGGCACGGAATGGGAGGGAGATTTTTTAATTGGGAGGGATATTGCCTCTGCAGAGAGCACCCGGAGGAGCAAGTGGTCCCAGCCCCACACCAGATGCCCAGCCCAGGGTCCCAGAGCTGGGAAAAGAAGTCCCTGTGGGCAATAAGAACTACAGGCTGTAAAAACCAGTGTGGATTGGGGCTCAGTGACACCAAGGCTGCTGGAGACCCAGGTGCTCCTCTTAAAGGGCCAGCACACAAACTGAATTGACAAGGTCCTTCTTCCTCTGAGCTCTAGCACCAGAGAGAGGCTCTGGGAGACCCAGACACATGCAAGGAGAAACTGGACTGTCTGGCATTGGGACAAGAACTCGGGGGCACTTGTAGCAGTCATTGTTTCCATGCTGGGACCTCCCCGGTTGCAGGGCTGACTGGAAGCCATTTCTGTTTGCTCCACCCTGGTGATTCCCTGAGACCCTGCCCCACCCAATTTACAACCCTACCCAAGCTGTGGGCAACAGCTTTGGAATATGAATGGCCTGTCCTTTCTCAGGCTAAAACCTGTCAAACAAGCTACAGCTGGGTCAGGGAGCCCCAAACCTATCAATAAAAAGCGCAAGACCCAGCACTAGCACCAGCCTGCCTTACTTCACAGCTGGGCCTCTTCTGGGCACTTCCAAACACAATACAAAGAGGAGGAATCTGCAGATCTCTCTGAAGCTCCTGCTGGGTGGCTCAAGGAGTGGCTGACTTTGCACCTCATTGGAGACCCAAGAGCCAGTGTTGCCAGTGGTCAGTGTCAGACCATATCATATTACAACTCTACACATCCATAAGCGACACACTCAAGGTGCAGATTCAGTGAGCACCAAAGCCCCAATGAAACAAGTCCTGCTCCATAAGGATGTCTCCTACACAGCAGTCCTCCCACTATAGGCTCAGATGGTCCCCTCAGCCAATGGCCTGAGTAACACCAACAGCAATCAAGGCTCAACTACAACAGTAACACCAACAGCAATCAAGGCTCAACTACAACAAGACTGTGCACACAGCCCAAAAAGGGGTGCACCTAGAGTAGCGGTTGCCAACTGGTGGTCCGCAGACCACTGGTGGTCCATGAGGTCCGAAAGGTTCACGACCGCTGACCTAGAGTGTCAACCTCAGGTGATTGGGGAGGCTGAGCCACTGGGCCCTATAGAACACCTACTACACAAGGCCACTCTATCAACTCAAGGAGATTTAACAGCTCTACCCAATACATAGAAACAAACACAGGGAAGCAGCCAAAATTCAGAGACAAAGAAACATGTCACAAATGAAAGAAATGGAAGAAAGCAAACTACTGAATATAGAGTTCAAAATCACAGTTATAAGGTTACTCAAGAATCTTCTAGAAACCTCTAAGGGTCTTAGTGAGACTTTCAAGGATCTTAGTGAGAATGCCAAAAAAAATGGAAAAGGACCAGACAGAAATTAAGCATACACTGACTGAAATAAAGAATAATATACAGAGATTCAACAGTAGACTATAGGATCCCAAGAATCAAATCAATGATTTGAAATATGAGGAAGCAAAAAACACCCAACAGAAGAGCAAAAAGAAAAAGAATCCAAAAATATGAAGATAGTGTAAGGAGCCTCTAGAACAACTTCAAGCATACCAACATCCAAATTATGGGGGTGCCAAAAGAAGAGAGAGCACAATATTGAAAACCTATTTGAAGAAATAATGACAGAAAACTTCCCCTACGTGGTGAAAGAAATAGACTTGTAAGTCCAGGAAGCACAGAGAACCCCAAACAAGAGGAACCCAAAGAGGACCACACCTAAGACATATTATGATTAAAATGCCAAGGGCAAAAGACAAAGAGAGAACCTTAAAAGCAGTTAGTTACCTACAAGAGAGTGCCCATATGACTGTCAACTGATTTCTCAACTGAAACTATGTAGGCCAGAAGGGAGTGGCAAGAAATCTTCAAAGTGATGAATAGCAAGAACCTACAACCAAGATTACCCAGCAAAGCTATCATTTAGAATTGAAGGTCAGATAAAGAGTTTCGCAGACAAGAAAAGGTTAAAGGAGTTCATCACCACCAAACCAGTATTATATGAAATGCTGAAGGGTATTCTTTAAGAAGAGGAAGAAGAAAAAGATAAAGATAAAAAATATGAACAACAAAGTGGCAACAAATACATATCTATCAACATTTGAATCTAAAAATCAAACGAATAAAAAATCTGATGAACAAAATAAACTGGTGAATGGAATAGAATCAGGGGCATGGAAATAGAACAGACTAACGATTCTCAGAAAGATAGGGGTGTCGGGGGGGGGGGGGGCGGGAAGAGATTAGACAAAGATCTTATATGCATGTATGCATTACCTATGGACACAGACAATAGGGTGGTAAGGGCCCGGGGTGGGCAGGAACTGGGTGGAGGGAGACTATGCGGGGGAAAAGAGGTACACCTGTAATAATCTCAACAATAAAGACTTTTAAAATTAAATAAATAAAACACTGTTCTAACCAAACACTGAATCTGGAGGTTTGATCCAGCCCAGAGGCCACCAGTTTCAGCCTTCTGCCATCACTACCCTTGGAGATTATTTGGTTTCAGTGACCATTCATATGTTTGACACACAATTCTCTCTCTTACTCTCTCTCTCTCTCTCTCTCCCCCCCCCCCAAACACACACACACACTTCCACACAAAGAACAATGAGCAGTTGAAGTATTTGCTGACAGCGAAGTATAGTGAGATGGGCAGTGGAAGAAAGTAGTTATAAATCCCAACTACAGCCATGTGGCCAGTTGCAGAGATGAGAACTGTAATAATTATGAATATTTTTCTTACTTTGTTATGGGTGTGTTTATATATGGATAGTAATCAAATTTTTTTGTTTTCTTTTTTCTCTCTTATTCCTTTAACACCTAACTTAAGATGCATGAGTAATAATTACCTTTATATCACAGCATTGAAATCATAGGACATCAATGAGAAGAGTGAACTTCATCCAGGACTTCACATTCTCTTGTGGGAAATTGGTTAGCATGTTTCAGTTATATGTGGGGAGAAGTTGTATGATATTAGTATGCCTTTTATTTTCTTTATTTGGAGATTAAGTATAGTTTAAGATGTATCTGGTGCTAAGTTGACAAGGGGTGGTCTATGATGGTCTTTTTGATATGCCAACTTGGCTAGGCTACAGTCCCCAGTTAACCAAACATGAATCTAGGTGAAGGTATTTTGCAGATGTGATTAAAAGCCACCAAATTTTAGGTAATCTGAATGCAACTCATTCAGATTAAAAGTCTATAAAGGAGGAAGGGGAGGAAGAAGGTGGAAGAGGAGGAGGAGGAGGAGGAAGAGAGGAAGAAGAAGACGAAGGGAGAAGGAGGAGGACGAGAAGGAGGAGGAGGAGGAGGAGGTGGAAGAGAGGAAGGAGAAGACGAAGGGAGAAGGAGGAGGACGAGAAGGAGGAGGAGGAGGAGGAGAAGAAGAACAACAACAACAACAACAACTAGTAGTAGTAGTAGAGGTAGTAGTAGTAGAGGAGACAAGAGAAGGAACGAAAGGGAAGGAAAGGAAAATCAGCCTAACAAGAAAAAACAACAACCATGCAATAGCACATCACATCAGTGAGAGAAATCTAAATGAAGAGTAACTCAAAACAGTGGCTTAGAACTCTAACTTATACCAGTATAGCGTTTTCAAACAAAAACAATGAATTTCTATAGAAATGACAGGGCAAAGGAAAGCAGTTTTAGGCTTCCAAGGATTTCAAACTGTGGGAAGGTAAATCTATGAGAGGAAACTAATGAAGTAAGGTTTGCTTGCAGATTCCTCTAGTGTCTCTGGGTTAGTAAGACTCTATTTCCAGTAAAAGGAAAAGTTATACTATGCTTTTAGGCAAAAAAAAAAAAGGGGGGGGGGGGCTTTTCCTGCATTTTCTGCTTCTTAATTGTTTTCAAAATAATTTTTTTCTGTCAAAGAGGCATAATTTGGAGTAATATATTCTGCTTTCCTTCACAGAAAAAGGGGTAGCAAAGAAAGGATTGAGGATAAGGGTTTCACTCCCCACAAATTGAATACATTTTTTTAATATATTTTATTGATTTTTCACAGAGAGGAAGGGAGAGGGACAGAGAGCCAGAAACATCGATGAGAGAGAAACATCCATCAGCTGCCTCCTGCACACCCCCCATTGGGGATGTGCCCGCAACCAAGGTACATGCCCTTGACTGGAATCGAACCTGGGACCTTTCAGTCTGCAGGCCAACGCTCTATCCACTGAGCCAAACCGGTTTCGGCTGAATACATTTTCTTTATATAAAATTCACGTCCCTCTTTCTTTGTTTTTCACTGTATCCAAACTGATGAACATTTCCTATCACCAATCCAGGAACTTGCATGGGAGGAACATATGAGTATTCCTTTGAAGTCTTTTTTTTTTTGCTCTAAAATTTCATGTTGCTAATACTGTTGCTTCTGTTTCCACTTCTCCCAGAATCCCAGCAATTTAAAAGCTAACAGAAGACTGGAGTGAATGCTTTGTACAGATAAAAACTTGACAAATTAAAAAAAAAAAAGGCCTTTTCTCCTGTGCCAGGTAATCCAGGAACTCATCTGACCTGAAGTTCCATCTATTTATCTGAATCCAGGGTCTGCCTGGACTGCAACATTCCTATGTGGATGGAAGAAAAAAAAAAATACCAGGAGTGACACAGCCCAGGAACACACTGCACCAATAATAATTTTGCAACAAGCTTCCCATATTGTTTTTACTTCATGAGTCTGCCTGCAAATTCAGGTTTCTCTGGTTCATCTCCTTTGTGTTAGTATTTATTTATTAAAGTGAAATGATCACATCTTCATTTTTTTTCATGCCAGGATTAAAGCTCAAAGTTACATTGAATTGTCTTCACTTCATGTTGTTCTCCAGGTATCTGGGTTCATCAGAACTCATATATTTCTCTGAGACTCATTAGCTCACTCTCTCTACCATGCTCCCAAGCAGAGAGAGAAAAAGAACTCTGTGTCCCCACCCCCACATAAAAAGCCATTTTCTCTTTGCAAGCAACTGCTGTATTTTTTCAGCTGGCATGTCCTAGATTATTCTAAAAAGAGCAGCAGCATGAGAAATATAAGAACAGATCATTCAAAGACTCCCTGACAATGCACAGCTCACAATTAGAAATGCAGGGGTAGGCGGAACATCTGTATTCTGAGTCATTCCAATTTTCTAGAAAGGAGAAGGTCCTTAACCCTCCTTCTGCATAAGCTTTTGTGGTCTATAAGCAGGCTCCAGAACTGGTTCACTGTGTGCTGTCTTTTTTTTTTAATCCTCACCTGAGGCTATTTTCCATTGATTTTTGGAGGGAGGGGGAGAGACAGAGAAAGTAACATCAATGTGAGAAAGACACATCATCGATTGGTTGCCTTCCACAGGTGCCCCGATCAGGGTTGGGAACCACGCCTGTAACTGAGGTACGTGCCCTTGACCAGAATTGAACCTGGGACCCTTCAGTCCGCAGGCCAACACTCTATCCAGTGAGCCAAACCAGCTAGGGCAGGTGTGCTCTATCTTGAGACTGCAACAGACTCCCTCCCTACTCTCACACAAGCTCCATGTATTTTGAAGTCATCTTAAATATTGATTGCCTGCAACCAAGAGTTTTAAAGTACATATTTGAGTAATGAATAATGTCTATGCAAAAGCAACGTGTGTGTGTGTGTGTGTGTGTGTGTGTGTGTGTGTGTGTGTGTATTTGGGGGAGAAAGAAGTAAATAACCTTTAAAATCCCATATTGGTTTATGACCTTGGTTCTCTCAGGCCTGGAATAATACAAATTTAAGAGATATTCCCCTTTGTGGGAAAAGGTCCTAGGAAAAAGTGAAAAGGGAAGTAGATATTTTTTCTAGAAAACAGTAAAAACAGCTATTCCAAAAGAGAGCTGGTTGATTAATGAGTAACAAAAAGATGCTGACAAAAGAACAGCAAGACATTGACGAGTAAAATCAAGAGCTCACAGCAGTTAAGTCAGAGCCAAGTTCACCAAAGTGTTTTTAGGAGTTACTGTTTCTTCTTGTGTAACTCCAATTTCACTGTTTATACAGAGACATGTCAACATATCTGTTGACTTAACAAAACACAGATTTTCATTCCTCACCCTTCCCCCCCGCCCTACCAGCCATGGTACACAGTCTGACATTTAGGCTCATGGGCTTTGGTGTTGAGTCAGAGGTTCAGATCCTGCTCTTTATAGCTGTGTGTCTTAGAACAAGCTTCTTACCCTTAGTCCCAGTTTCCGCACCTATATGATGGGGATGGTATGTCTGTCCATCTGGGTCAAAGGGCAGTTGTAAGTAATGATGAAATGATGCAGGTAACCACCACACAACAGCTCTTGGCACACAAAACGAGCTCAGTGACTGTTGGTGTGGAGTGGGATGGCAGACTCACACTTAGGAACACCTGGTACAGAAACCAAAGCTCTCAGGGTCTGGACACTAAAACCTCAAACTCTAAAGTGACAACATCATCATGTGAAATCTGTACAAGATTGCTTTGGGTGGAGAAATACAACAAAGCCTGAAAAGAACCAAGGATGACAGAAATACCCACTTTGAAAACTTAAGACACACTTAACTGCTTGTGAAAGAAAGATGACATATTAAGGTCAGGACTCCTTGAACTGATCCTACCTGGTAATTCCAGAAATTCAAATGCCCTGCCCTGAATCTGATTTTGTCCAAGTGTCCTCAGAGGAACTCTTGAGAATGGTGTAATTGCTTCTGTTATTTTGCCTAAGGGTAGAAATGGGGAGAGAAGGGAGTGTCTGGAAAGTAATTTTAGGACGGACATATGCTAGGACTGCAGTAGGAGAAATGCATCTCAGAGCACAGAAAGCATGTCGTTATTCACACTTCCTCTCACCCTCCCTTCCACCAATCTCTCTCAAAATGGCATGGGCCAGGGCACTGGACATCCTTCAAACTTGACCAGAAATTATCTCACTCTAAGATAAGATAATGAAACTGTATCCTTTTATTATTACTTACTTTAGTAACTGCCACTAGAATTCTTCTTGCACAAGATTTATCCTTATGGGGAAAAGACCTGGGTAAGGACCACTTGGGAAAGGGGAATACCTGTGGGGTCATGGATGTTGACTGGCACCATGGATTCTACAAAATCACCCAGTGTAGGATGAGTTGCCTGCGACACTCCTGAAGAAGAAGAGGAACAAGAGTCAGGAGGGAGAAAGAGAGAAGAAAGAAGAGCACATGAAATGATGGGTGGCTGTGTTGTGATGGAGGAGACAACTCCTCAACTTCTCACCAAAACCCCTAAACTCATGAAGCTTAGAAGTGGGTTGCAAGTATGTGTGGGGTTTGTGTCTGAGTTGACAGGTTACCAAACAGAGGATATACATGCAGACCAAGGAGCTAGAGAGCAATGCAATCAAACATACATCTACTAAAGGCTCCAAATATCATAAGCAGATACAGAAAGGTGAAAATAAAACCTACTGAAGATGCTAAGGATGAAAGTGGCCTGCTGAGCATAGGAAACTGCCTGTGCTCAGGCATGCATGCAACCACACACACCAACACTCATTATAAATATTGGTTGAACTCCTACAATGTGCCAGGCACTGTACTAGGCTGTGGAACACCATGGTGAGCAAAGCCAGAGTGTGGAAGAGACAGACATTGATCAAGTAAGTGCACAAACATGTGTAAAGTTGCAATTGTGAGGAGTGCTATGAAGAAGGAGTACATGGTATTATAAGAGAACATAAGAGAGCCCTAGCTGGTCTGGCTCAGTGGTAGAGCATCAGCCCGAGAACCAAAAGTCCCGGGTTCAATTCCGGTCAAGGGCATGTACCTCAATTGCAGGCACCTCCCCAGCCCTGGCCCTGGTCAGGGCTCATACAGGAGGCAACCAATCAATGTATTTCTCTCACTTTCCCTCTCTCTTCCACTCTCCCTAAAAATCAATGGAAAAATATCCTCAGGTGAGGATTAAAAATAATAATAATAATGAGGAGGAGGAGGAGGAAGAGAAGGAAAAATATCAGAGAGATTGGCCCAGGCAGAGAGACCATAGCTTCCCCAAAAAGCGATGCCCAGGCAGAGAGACCATAGCTTCCCCAATAAGTGATGCCCAGGCAGAGAGACCATAGCTTCCCCAATAAGTGATGCCCAGGCAGAGAGACCATAGCTTCCCCAATAAGTGATGCCCAGGCAGAGAGACCAGAGCTACCCCAATAAGTGATGCCTGAGCACAGCACTGAGAGATGAGAAAGGTTAAAAAAAAAAAAAAAAAAAAACAAGGAGAGAAAAGCAGCCCAGGAAGAATGTGTGTAACAGCCCAGGATGACAGGTTTGAGGACTGAAAGAAGGCAAAGTGTGGCTAAGGCAAAGACAGCCTGGGGAGAATGGGCAACATGAAGGTGGAAGGCAGGGAGGGACCAGGCTCCTCAGAGACTGTGGACCCCAAGATGGAGTCCGTCTTTATCTCAACAGCAGTGGGAAGTCATTGAAGGGAGACTGACAGGAACCCCTGCCCCGCCCCGCCCTCCCCCCCCACAGAGAAGCCTGAAAATGGTAAATGAGACCCCTGTTTACACTTTATCCCCACTTTTCTAGGCATCTCCATTGACTATCCATCTGGCTTAGCCTGAGTAACTGAGCCCAAAATCAGGGAAAAAAAACCACAACAAACCAACATTTAATAAACACTGTTAACTCAGTTATTTTATTTAAATAATCAGTATTTTTAAATGAATTTTCCATCAGCATACAAGAAAAACAACACCACCACCAATTCAGACCCACCATTGAAACACAAATGCCCAGTGTATACTAGTAAATTTATATTAATTCAGTATTTAATGTTTAGTTACTTAAAAAAATACTGGATTAGGAGTCAAATAGCCTGAGATGTAATTCTGACTCAGCCACTTGCTAGTCACGTGATCTTGGATAAGTCTCCAAACTTTAGTCTCATGTATAAAAAGGGGTAACAACTTTTGCCCAACAGATCCTACAGAATTAAAGTGAGAGCCTTGTCCAGCTGGCCTGGTTCAGTGGTTGAGCATCAACCTATGAACCTGGAGGTTACTGTTCGATTCCAGGTCCGGGCACATGCCCGGGTTGCGGGCTCAATCCCCAGTGTAGGGTATGCAGGCGGCAGCCAGTCAATGATTCTCTCTCATCATTGATGTTTTTATATCTCTTTCCCTCTCCTTTCTTCTCTGAAATAAACAAAAATATATTTTTTAAAAAATAAAGTGAGAAAAAAATAAAGTGAGAACCTTTTATAAGAGCAAAACAGCAAATAAAGATATTATTATTAACTTTCCTCTAAATTGCAGAGGAAAATACACAACATATTCCATTCAGATAATGTTTCTTTTAACGTCACATATCTGTTTTGCAATATTGTTACAAAATAATGCTTTATCTTGAAAGTCACTGCCCTCTAATCCATTATAAAACTACTTCTTGTGTACATGAAACCACCCAGAGGGAGATTCTTTGAAAAAGATTTTTTTGTTTCATTTATTTTAGCACAGATAAAAGATTCAGTTCAAGTATTATCACCAAAGTTTTATATTTACTTTTTAAAGGAAAAGGACATATGAAATATGCTCAATTCATAAAAAGAGAAGATAATGTTAAAACAGTATGAGGTGCTATTTTTCACCCATCACATTAGCAAAACGTAAACTCCTGTAGAAACAATCTGTTGGACAGATTTTTGGAAAACAAACATTCTCATTCACTACTGGTGGGTACAAAATGGAGAGGAATTGGGCTGTATCGAGCAAAACTACATGTGCATTTCCCCTTTGGCCTAGAAATCCCACTTGTAGGAATTTACCCTAAAAATACACCTCTGACAATACAAGAAAGCACAGGAATAGGGTTATTCATTGCAGCATTATTTATAATTGCAAATACTGAAATATTCCAAAGGCCCATACATAGGAGTTTGGTTAAATAAATTATGGTACATTTACTTAATGGAGTACTAAACAGCTGGAAAACTAAAAAACAAAAAACATTTCCATGAAATGACAAATTGATTTCCAGAATATATTATTAAGTGGGGAAAAACAAGATACTAAAGATTATATGTAGCATGCTAGATTTTGTATATATTTACATAACTGTATAAAATATATACTCATTTATTTTTACAAAACACAGAAAAGATAAACATAAAACAAATTAATCTGGTTACCTAAGGGGGTTGGGGAAATGGAATAGAAGAGATAGAAAGGGGAACTGTTTGAATATAATATTCTATATAGCTTTGGATTTTGAACCATGTTAGCATTTTACATATTCAAAAAATTAAATTAAATCAATAAGATTGGGGGTAGGGGTGGAAAGACCTACAATTGCAAAGAAAAAAGAATCCAAAAAACCTTTTGAACATAAAGTATTCTGACTATACACTTTCAGTGGGATATATTCTAAGGACAAAAAAAATATCTTGAACTTTACTTGGTAGGTTTGTTTTGGGTAGTAATGTGGTAAGGCAATTCTGAAACTGCTTTGTGTATATTGCAGGATTGAGCAAATGAGTAGACATACTGATGTTTTGAGGAAGCAGAGAGTTCATTGTGGCAGAACAAAGACACAAATATGGAATGGTGCAAGGAGAGGAAGAATCCTCTCCTACTGAACTGGGTATCAGTTAGAGCTATCATGAATTAATGGTTTTTAAAACATGTTCCCTAGTTCTATCCATTGAGAGAACCTAAAAGCAATTTTAGCCTAGAACAATGAGTACACATGGAACCCAGGTTTCACTTTCTAAACAGTATTGGGAAAATGCCTATTTTAAGGTCAACCTGGGATATCTTGTGCCAGAAATTAGGGAAGCACTCAAAACTGAGGAAGATATAAGAACCAGTTTAAGGGGCTTCCTCTTGCCAAATTTGGAACAATTGGAGCATCAAAATAGATACTGACTGGAATGGATTATAACACACTTAATAAAATAGAATCCATGAGCTCACATTGGCCTTAAAGAGAAACTTTAAAGAAAATGGGAGACCCATGCCCAGCTCAAATCGGGACCAAGGTAACAGACAGAGACTTGGCCGACAGCAGCTGCCCTCTCACTGCAACAAGACTTGTTTGAGTTGTCTTGTACCCATGGTGTGGGGAAGTGGGTTTTTGATATCTAAATCCAGCCTAGCACCAGGAATGCTCAGGGCCTACTCAAGAAGGCAAATAATCCTTTCCACTAATATTTACAGGGTAAAATAAGATTGTTGTTAGAGTATTAAATTTGACAGTAAAATAGTAGTCAAGTTTACAGAGTAATTTAAATTGGCTAATTGAAATAAGCAAATATTCTAGAAAAATTGATTGTACTGGACAAAAAGCTGTTCCTAAAGTATTAACAAAAATTTTTATTGGTAGTTCATCTCATGGTAAAATTGCATAACATGTAATGAACCTAAAGCAGACATATTTTAGCGCAAAAAATTAAAATTTAAAAGCTATCAAGACTACATCATAAAATTTCCAAAAGCCTCCTAATACTTAAATAAAAAAAGGGGGGGGGGATAGTAGAAGAATATCATGTAAGGAAAAATATCCTGTAAGTAAATTACATTCTAGAAAATTTTTACTTTATAAAATTAACTTTCATTTGTAATGCTAACAGCAAGACACCCATGAAAAACACACATGGTGTCAAAACAAGCCAAAGGAAAATCGTTTGGGCAAAAAATGAAAAAGGATCCCAAGTCAAATTTATAGAAAATATTCCTTTATTAACTTTTGGTCGAGAATATGTATGTATATTTTCAGAAAACAACTCCAAGACCATGTGGATTCCTGCAACAGAGAGGAATTGACAGGACTGCTCCAGCCATGAAGACAGAAGAGAAACAGTCCAGAGATGGAAGACGCTGACGACGCCTTGCCATACTAGCAGACAGCAGCTGTGTGTCGCTGAAGGTTGCCCAGGACCAAACCAGAGAGGGTCAGACCTGCATCACCACCATTTGTCCACCATCCAGAACTGAAATATCATTGCTGACATGTACACATAAGGAACTGTTTGACATTGAAATTGGGACTCAAAAGAACTGTTGGCCCAGAAAGAAACTCACTACAGACTGATTCATTTGCCTCTCAGCATAACCATTATTGCTTGTCTCATTTTCGGCTCTTATAAGTGTATTTCTTGTATCACATGATCTCACTTATCTAGGGGAAATAATGAACAACATAAACTGATGAACAAAAACAGACCTGGAGGAAGGGAAGCATCGATCAGACTGTCAAACCTCAGAGGGAAAGTAGGGGAGGGTGGGGGAAAGGGGGAGAGATCAACCAAAGGACTTGTATGCATGCATATAAGCCTAACCAGTGGTCATGGACAACAGGGGGGTGGGGGCATATGTGGGGAGGGGTTTGGGATGGGAATGGGGGGATGAGGACAAATATGTGATATCTTAATCAGTAAAGAAATTTTAAAAAAGGAAAAGAAAATGGGAGAAAGTGAAAGTCCTCCTTTATATAAGAATGCCAAATAATAAACACAGGAGGGATGATAAAAATAGAAAATCGCCATTTCACAACTACATAGCAATATTTGATTTCAGGAGTTAATCATTAATGGATGCTAAAACCATTGGGAGAAAGATGGGGGGACAGAATATTCACACAGCCCAAAGTATCACAAGTTATTTATTAATTTCAAATGAAAAAATGAATGTTTATTAATGGAGAAATATGGTAGATATTATCTTAACCAAGTGATCAAACTTATCATTAAAAAAACATTGCCACCTCATATGTCCTCTGCTGTACTACACTGAGATGTGTGATACAACATCACCTATATAGTATTCCTGCCAAAAAAATGTTTAATGAAGTCGAACCATAGGGAAACAATCAACTGCAAAAGAATGGGCCCAGACTCTTCCAAAATGTCAACATCATGAATGGGGAAAAATTGGCAAGCAGTGCTACATTAAAGAACACACACACACAAAAAAAAATGCAATGTATGAATCTTGCTCAAATCTTCAGTAAAAATAAGTGTTAAATTAAAAAGTATACCATTATTGGGACAATTGCAGAACTGCATGTTAGGAAATAATACTGTGTCATGTCCAAATGTCCTGAGTGTGATAATTACATTTGTGGTTGCATAGGAAAATATTCTCAGTTTTGAGAGATATACATTAAAGGTTGGGGGGTTTAGCTATCTAGATGTCTGCAACTCTCAAATGGTTCAGCCAAAAAATACACACATGCACAAAGGAAGAAATGTGACAAAATGTTAAAATTGGTGAATTATGTAAATAGTACATGGAGCCAAAACCGGTTTGGCTCAGTGGATAGAGCGTCGGCCTGCGGACTGAAGGGTCCCGGATTCGATTCCGGTCAAGGGCATGTACCTTGGTTGCGGGCACATCCCCAGTAGGGGGTGTGCAGGAGGCAGCTGATCGATGTTTCTCTCTCATCGATGTTTCTAACTCTCTATCCCTCTCCCTTCCTCTCTGTAAAAAAATCAATAAAATATATTAAAAAAAATAGTACATGGATGTTCCTTGTATATTTCTTGAAATTTTTCTGTAGGTTTGATGTTTTTTCCAATACAACATGGGCGGGGGGGAGGAGAAGAGGGAGCTGTTTACCAGTATACAGTCACTGCAAGAAGACAGCACAGACAATCTGACAAGCAGCCAATATAGCTGTTGGGTGGATCCTCACCAAGAGTACAAGCGCCAGCAGAAAGGTTCCGGGAGATACTGCAGATAGCCAATTTGGGCAACATTATTCGTTCATTCACTCATTCATTACAGGGTGCCCAATTAAATTTGAATTTCAGATAAACAACAAACAGTTTTTCAGTGTCTCCCCCTGGGAGGCACCATGGACTGTTCCATACCCAGGGGACAAGGGACAACAGGACAGTTCAAAATTAGAGCCATTTCTATTCCTACTTACTATTTTTATTTCATCAAATTCCACTCTGTTTACTTTTATTTTTTTAATCTTTATTTTTGAAAGTATTACAGATGTTCCATTTCTCCCCCCATTGACCCCTTGTAGCCTGCACCCCCCATCCCTCCCAGCCCCCCATCCCAAGGACGGTTGGCAATACCTGAGGATATTTTTTATTGTAAGTGAGAAGGATGGGATACAGAATAAAATTTAGGTCCCTTTAGGAAGGACAAAGGTGAGAATGGATAGCAGCCAACAACATCATTCCACATCTATTAGGTTTTATATCAAACTCAAAGCTGTATGCACCCTAACTGACTCAAGGAAGTATTCTAACTCAATTATTTGAGAATTGGGGCGGGGCGGGGGGGAGATTGGGGAGAAGAAAGCCATTGTGAGGATGTTGAAAACTTTAGGCAGATAGTGAAAGAGGAAAGAAGGGTAGAACATTTTAAAGTTTCTGAGTTTATTTTTCATATATATGTAAAAGCCAAGCGACCTGAACAACAGAACAACCAGAATGACTGGTCACTATGACACACACTGCAGCAGCCAACTGTCCCATCGGGGCCCTGATCAGGCCCCCCTAACCACCCTCTGCTCCTCCCCCTGGCCAGTCCCACCCCCAATCGGCCCCCATCAGGGCGGGCCAGCCCCCATTGGGGCAGGTCGGCTGGACCTCACCCGTGCATGAATTGGTGCACCGGGCCTCTAGTCCTCTAATAAAATTAGACCTCTGTCAGAGTACTAATACACCGTAAGAAGAGAGGGGAATCAAATGTTAATGACAAACTACTGCTGTAGAGCCTAGTTTGTCCTCCTGGATGAAAACCTAACCTGTAATAAACCTAACCAAAGGAACCTCACAGGGTGATCTGATCACAAGTTCCTAACAGAGGAGGTCACAGTAGTTAATCACATCCCAGGCCCATAAAAGGTTTATCTTTGCCTTAAGCAAGCCCTGTTCATTGTTTTTATGCATCTAGGTCAGTGATGGGCAACCTTTTGAGCTTGGTGTGTCAAACTTCGCCAAAAAACTGAGCATAACTCGGGTAGTGTGTCACTTTGAGGAAAAAACATTATTTCGCAAATGTTTCATCCTCAAGAGCAGCAAATGTTTCATCCTCGGCATGCGGCCGCCTCAGCGGCCGCGTGTCATCAGAAATGGCTACGCGTGTCAGTGCTGACACGCGTGTCATAGGTTCGCCATCACTGATCTAGGTTAACACACTTGAAAAGCCTCTTTTTTAGACCCCTGTGAAGCATAACCACCCTGAAGAGAGAACATATTCTTATTAACTATCCTGTAATCCAATCATAGAGATTTCCCTGCCTTACTTTTCCTCCACATTCATGTACTAATCTTCTTTACCCTCCCTCCTTAATTCCAAATGTATAAACGGAACTGCAAACTGTCATTCTGGGGAGCATTTTTCTCCCTCTGAGGAGAACTTGCATCCAGATGTATCCTCTGCTTGGTTCAAATAAACTGTTACAAAAATTCTCCAAAAGTTTGGATGTTCTTGCATTGACATCCTGCATCTTTCATTCATTCCACAAATATTTCTAGGGAGTCTACCATGAGCCAGGTAATGTTCTAGGTCCTAGAGGATATAATGATAAAATTGGCAAGTCTCTGCCCTTGTTGAACTTTTCTTATGGAGTAATACAGGCAAGAAACAAATAATCATGACAAATCCAGACCAAGTGGGGGGAAGGCAGAGGAGACAGCAATTTAAATGAGTGGTAAGAATTGCTCTCATTGAGCCGAAACCGGTTTGGCTCAGTGGATAGAGCGTCAGCCTGTGGACTCAAGGGTCCCAGGTTCGATTCCGGTCAAGGGCATGTACCTTGGTTACAGGCACATCCCCAGTAGGGGGTGTGCAAGAGGCAGCTGATCAATGTTTCTCTCTCATCGATGTTTTCAACTCTCTATCCCTCTCTCTTAAAATCAATAAAATATATTTAAAAAAAAAAAAGAATTGCTCTCATTGAGAATGTGAGCAAAGGTTTGAAGGAGATGGAGGTGTGACCAATACAGACACCAAAGGAAGGGAAAGCTTTCTAGGCAGAGGAAATAGCCAGTGCAAAGCCCTGGCATGATGAAGGAATTGCAAAAAGGCTAGTATAGCTTGGGTGGAGTGAGTCAGAGGAATAAAGAGTGCAATCAGCTGAAACCGGTTTGGCTCAGTGGATAGAGCGTCGGCCTTCGGACTCAAGGGTCCCAGGTTCGATTCCGGTCAAGGGCATGTACCTTGGTTGTGGGCACATTCCCAGTAGGGGGTGTGCAAGAGGCAGCTGATCGATGTTTCTAACTCTCTATCCCTCTCTCTTCCTCTCTGTAAAAAAATCAATGAAATATATTTTTTTTTTAAAAAAGGAGTGCGATCAGAAATAAAAGGAGGGGCTTTGTAGCCATTTTAAGGACTTTGGCTTTTACTCCCAGAGAACTGAAGAGCCACTGAGGGATTTTGAGTGGGAAACAGTAATCTGGCTCAGATCTGAGCATGAGTTTTCTGGCTACAGTGTTGAGAATAGATGAGGAGGGCAAGGGTGAAAGCTGATGATTGCAACAATGCATCAGAGCCATGGTGGTTACTAACATCAGGTTGGGAGCAGTGGAAGTGGTGAGGAGTCAATGGACTCTGGACATAGGTAAAGGGGGAGCCAATATAATTCACTAAAAAGGTGAATAAAAAGCACTAAGGGGAAAAAATTGGCTGACAAAGCTATGAACACAACCTCTGCACTTCTGACTCCATGCCCTACAGGAAAAACAGCACTGGCACAGTGTTTGTTAAAGGTTAACTTGTCAAGAGGTGCCACAATGTTAAGCTTCTGGTTCAAGAGAGAAGACACATTATAACATATGAAGCAATATTAATGTCCTCTGAACCAAACAGGCCCCAAATTTCTGCTCCAAGTTGTTGGAAAAATGTCTAGACTGTGACGCAACCACACAAAGAATCTGAAAAACTCAATTCCCTCTAGTAACATTAAAAAAAAATTTTTTTTAAACCAAACTTTTCAACTTAATTTTAAGAGTCCCCACAACCAATGTAAATTGCCATTGCAGTATAATATAGACAGAGGTATAGTAACTGTCAATAATCTTTGGTTAATATTGCATCTTGTTTTAGAGAGCCTCATTTATCCTCAAGATGACTCTTGTTAAAGAACAAAATTCAACTGAATAAATCTGAAGGTCTAATTGGTTTATTAATTGATTCATGAGTCAGTCAGCATCCCATCTAGCAACTAGAAGGGCACCTCAAGGAGTTGTACAAAATGGAAGGTTGGACAAGACAGAAAGATGGTAGGTAGGACAAGAAAGGTAAAAGAGTGGATTATTTCAGGCAAGATCACCTTCCCTTAGGGAAGGGCAGGGGGGTCTTACTGGGCATATTACTTCCTTAGTGCTGATCAGGAAATTTCAAATTGAATTAAAATTCCACTCCTGGGAGAGGCTGAAACTGAAATTAATTTAGGTATTAAGTCTTGGTGGGGCTTACCACAGTGACTGCATTTTGGGTCTGCTATTTCTTTTTAACAAACTTCAAAGCAAGTTTAGAATAAAAGTTAGGTTTTTGGAGATGCATTGAAGAAAATGCAAGTAAAAAATATTTTAAAATCCTTAAAAAGATGTATCTTCTATTGCTCCTCTAGAACTTTTCCTAAACCAGGTCTTGTGTGCAAGAATTACTCCACTGGGTGAGGCAACGCTACTGTCCCTTAATAAATGCAATCATGTATTACCAAGCTCCCTTTGGACTCTAGGAAAGGCACTGTCCGCCTGTCAAACAGATAACTGGCTTGATTCCCATGTATTTTTCAGAACCAAAGCATTTGGATATGGCATGGATTAGATGACTTAATATTTGTAAAGCCCCCAGACCAGTTCCTGGCAGGAGCCAGTACGTATGGGTTCATAATGAAGACCAAGGCCTCACAGGATCTCGTGAATTTAAGTTTAAATGTTTTAAAGCAGAGCAATCAAAGCTATCACATTTTCTCAACGCTCTGGGGTGTTTGCTAGCTCCAGGTGTGCAATTTTCGTTCAAAAATTCGAGTACATCTCTTGGGTCATCTTTTTAGATTACACGTATTCTTAAAAACACCGTTCTGTGTTGTTTTTGTTTAAGTAGAACTAATACGTACCCAATCTAAGAAAAGAAGCAAAGCATTTCCCTCGACCATACTGAGAGCTGGGTGAACAGCGGATGCTTCAACAGGATAGGCATTCCTACAGGACCGGCAACCAAGACCTCCTGGGACGTGACATCACTCGGAATTACCGGGAAAACATCAAGAGCACTATGAGACCTCAGACCCAGCAACCAGGAGCCTCCAGGGGCAAGCCGAGCTTCCGAGCCTACCCCGGCACGCGGCACGCGGCAGCGGCCGACCGCGGGCTCTGCGTCTCCCTCGGAGAACCAGGGCTCTCCTTCCTACGCTTCCCGCGTAGAGAGGAGACCTGGGCGAGGAGGGACGGCCCGCTCTCCCGCGAGTCTGCGCGCGGCGGCGGCGGAAGTGGGCGGGGCGCTGCGGAGGCAGGAGGGGCGGGGCTGAAGGCGGGCGGCCCTTCGGAAGGGCGCGCGTTTCCGGCGTGAGCGGCGGAGCTCTCCGGCGGGGGCGGCCCCCGTCTCCCAATCGCGCACAATGAGCCAGCGCTGAGCGCCGGAAGTGGGGCCGGAGGAAAACACAGAGAGGGAGCCCGGCCGGGACCGAAGGAGGCGGAGGAGCGCCGCGGAGGTGGTGAGTGTTTCGGGCGTCTTCTCCTCGCGTCCCTCCCCGACTCGCCTCCGGGGTGAGTCTCCGATAGGTTCTCCGGAACCCAGACTGGAGGGCGGGCTCCGCCCAGGAGTTTTACGTTGGCTTCATCCTCCGCTGGCCTCGGTCCCTGTTGCCAGGCCAGCGGGGACTGAGCGATCAGGTTCGAGCCCCTGTCTTCACTTTCGGTCAGACCGTGCGAGGGCCGCGGAAGGAGGGATTTCGGGGGAAGCACTCGGCCTCGGCCCCCTGGCCAACCTGGGGGACCTCGGAACCCATCGGGGAGGTAGGTCACTTCCTGCTTCCTGGTACCCGCGGTGGCTTCGTGGCCGGGAGTGCGGGGACGCTTCCTCTTTCTCCGCCTCCGGTCCCAAAGGGTGGAAACTGAGGCAGATCGGGGGGTGGGGCGATCAGATGGGGATCGTCGAGGGGAAATTGCAATTGGTGACCAAAAAAAAACACACACACACAAAAACACAACTTGTTTGGGGTGGGGAAGGAGGTCGGGGAAGAGTAGCTGGAGTTGTTTCTTGGTTGGAAACCCAGCCCCTTTGACTGGAGCGGAGCCTCGGTGCGGCCCCCGTAACCCAAGCGATCGAAGCCATCGTTCTGAATAGTGGCGGGGAGGTGAGCCGAGGTCCCGGGGCGCGGAGGAGGGACGGGGACGTGGAGTTGTAAAGACTGCTTCGGGAGTTTGCTAACAGTATGGGCTTGGGATGAAAGGTTGTTTTTTTTGTTTTTTTAAGAGAAGCGCTTTTGTCATATAGGTAAAACTTGGTATGAGTAACATTTTTTAATGCTACAGTTCTCGAGACTATAGGGAGCTTCCCTTAGTCACAGGTTTAATCTTCATGTTACAGAGTAGGTACTAATTTTCATGATGAACATCCTAGGATAAGCCTCCTAACTTCTAGTGTAACACACTGATTATTGGAATGTGATGGAAATTAGGGGGGAGGGGGGAGTTTCTTATGGGCTTTTGAGCATCTGTGCAATGCATGGGGTATTTTGTACACTAGGTGTGATACCTTGGTATAGTTTGATTTTCCCCCCAAAATGCTTTCTTTCAGGTGCAAAGTAAGAAAAGTGAAGTCAAAGACCATGGGAGATGCACCAAAACCTTATTTTGTGAAGCGTGCTAAAGACCGGGGAGCTATAGAAGATGAGGATTTCAGAAGGGGTCACCCTCAACAAGATTATTTAATAATGGATGATTATGCTAAAGGCCATAGCAATAAAATGGAAAAAGGCCTTCCCAAGAGAAAAATAACACCAGGGAACTATGGGAATACTCCTAGAAAAGGACCATATGCCGTTTCCAGCAATCCATATGCATTTAAAAACCCAATTTACAGTCAACCCCTTTGGGTAAATGACAACCACAGAGATCAAAGTAAGAGATGGCTATCAGATGAACTTGCTGGTAATTCGGAGAGTTGGAGAGAATTCAAACTAGGACCTAGAATTCCTGTTATGAACCGACCAAGAAAAGAGTCCTTTCAAGAAAGTGAAGATGGATATCGGTGGCAAGACGGAAGAGGCTGTAGAACTGTAAGGCGACTATTTCATAAAGACCCAACAAGCCTGGAAACAATGTCAGAAGTGGAAGCAGGAAGCCACGGTAATGTGTTGCAATTTGTCAAGTTAACAACCCAAAGTCAGCAAAGTCTTGTTTCTTTTTCATCCAGATGAGTTTTATTATTTTCAGCAATGCAGTTCAAGTTTTTCATAGTTTCTGCTTATTTAATATAATTATTTTAAGGATTGCAGTTGTGATAAGTGTATATATTGGTCCCTTTAAAAGTTTCCTTTGCCATAATGCTCATTTTACTTTAGTCAACATATTTCCTGTTGGTGCTTTTTACATAAGAGGGTGAGCATATTCTCCTGGAGACTATATCATAATTTCTGAGTGTGTGTATATAATTTCTAAATCATGTATCACAGTTTTGTATTTGAATAATATAAATGACAGACTGTGAAGATTTTAAAAATCTTATTTGATATAAAAGCACAATATAGACTGCACAGAGGGATAGGAGGGTAGTCCAAGATTTTTTTCCCCTCAAAAGTGAGCTTTACAAACGTATTGAGAGATATTAAGTTTAGAAGTCAGAAATACACATAAAAGCTTTACCTTTTAGTTTCAAACCAGAAGCCTATTTGGGTGCCCTACATGTTTGATAATAATTACCCCAAAGCGATTATACAGTTTTCTAAAAGGTGAATAGATTTTGTCCATGTCCCTGTGATATCTGTAAACAGGGAAATTGTTTTTATCTAATGGACAGTAATTACTAAAATGAAGTGAAGTCATACATTTGTAGAAAAAAAATAAAACTAATATTTAGTCTGCAAATGCAAAGTATGCTCAGAAAATTATTCTTGGAAAAATGGGCTATTAAGTTTGTTGACTTTGTTGTTGTTGTTAACGTTAATCCTCACCAAGGATATTTTTTCCATTGATTTTAAAGAGAGTGGAAGGGAGGGGAGAAACAGAGAGAAACATTGATGCAAAAGAGATACATGGATTGGTTGCTTCCCACATGAGCCTTACCAAGGTCAGGCCAGGGATCAAGCCTGCAACCAAGGTGCATGCCCTTGACTGGAATCGAACCTGAATCCCTTCAGTCTGAAGGCCAACTCTAACCACTGAGAAAACTGGCCAGGGCTGTCTGCTTTTTTTTTTTTTTTTTTAAGCAACTTAGTTATGTTCTCTTCCCCTTTTGAATAAGTTATGACCTACTAATTTTACCACCAAATTTATTCCTATTAATTTTACTACTGAAATCTGTCTTCTTTATATTCCCAGTCTGTAATTCTTCCTCATCTCTACTACCAAATCAGCCTACCTAAACCCTTTGCCTCCATCATCACTACTGGTTTGCTTCCTATTAAAAAATATATACTCAACTATGCCAATTTCTTCCTAAAAACTTAAAACACTTCCTGACTGACTATAAAATAATGAAAGAAATGGAGTGCTGGGCCTGGCGGGGAGTGAGGGAGAGGCAGTTGACACTTTTTAAATAGACTGATCAAGGTCGCCCTCACTGAGGTAGTGAGGGAGCCAGCACTGGGAATTTTTGAGGAAAACGTCCTCCACTCCCACCCCTGTGTAAAGGCTGTGACAGAGCGTGTACATTCCAGGAAGAGCAAGGAAGCCCGTGTGGCTGAAGGAAAGGAGGCCATATAGAATGAGTTGCAAACGAGCTAGCACTTTTACAGGTTTTGGTATTTTTTGTGTGTGTGTGTGTGTGTGTGTGTGTGTGTGTGTTTTAAACCTGTAGGACATTTGTCACCTGTACATTTAGAAGTCTTAGTAGGAAAAACATCATGTTCTATCTTTAGAGGGTCTTATGAAGGTATAAAATGGGAGAAAAGGTGTTATTTTATATTTTTTTTAAATAGGAAAAGCAAAAGAAAATGCTTTGAATCAAATAGCCAAAACAGAAAGAGGTATTAGGAATCAAATGGATGGGAGAGATCAAACCTTAGCCTCGGAAATCTTGAAGCTGTAAAGAACTTGAAGGAATTGTCCGTGGTGATATACCAAAGGTAGAATCACAGTTTTACAAAGCAGGAAGTTGTGGCTCAGAGAAGTTAAATTTATCCAGGCTTGTTGATGTAGAATGGTAGATGAGGAAGTGAAACTGAAATCTTGTACCGTGCTGCTCTGGCAGCTAACTCGGCATCGCTGGACGGGAAATCTGACAGGGAAACTGAACAGCATTGATGATGTCTGGACTTTCAAGTTGTGTTTTTCTTTTTAAAAGTTTGTGTGATTTTAAATATTTGTGTATTTCTGTGTCTGTGGGACATGGACATTTTATTTTAGTTACCAGTAGTTGGTCTTTTAGAAAAGAAAATTTGATGTTGAGCAGCATTATGAAAAGAAAGACTTATAGATCCATAGTTTGCAACCAGAAAGATATTAAAAGGGATTGTTTACATACCAAAAACCTCTTACATGTATTTGTGTTTCATTTTAAAAGAAGTTGATTTTAAGAGGTTTTGAACGGGAAATACATCTTCACTGTCTTTTTATTGAAAGCTCCCGTGTTTTCTCTCTGTGAAATACAGGTGTATTCTTTCACAAATGCTAATTAAAGGTCTTTTCAGTCTCCTTTTCTTGAAAATCTTCATACAGGAAATATTAAGCTTTGGTATAACATTGCTCACTGTAGAGAGAAATTTAAACTTTGCACTACACTCAGAGATTCCTAAAAAGGATTTCATTAAAGGAACTGAAATTTTCCTGAAATCAAACTTGTCTTAATAAGGAAGGGTCTTATTAAATGATGTGAGAAAATGTAGTGAAATTATCTCGAGTTGCTTTGTTTTTAATACTGTCTATTTTTCAGTTCTCCATTACCACTCACACTTCATCTCTCAAATATCCTAGGTTGCCAATTTATAGTATTTGGGACAGTTCCATTTTAGTAATCTTAGCTGGAAAACATCCACTCAAATACACATGTCCTTTATGAATGGAACAATGGTTCATATGCAAGTAAAATATGGGAAACTTAGAATACTGTATATAGAGAATGCATTCATATTACCAAAAAACTTGGGATAAGCCAGGTAGTCTAAGTAATTATGGAAATTTTTTTTAGCAAAACCCAGCTTTGCTTTCCTGATTCCCAACAGCTAGATTTTATTTGATCATTTTTACTCTGCAGGCCTGTGAGGTTCATAAGGTTATATTATCAGTACTGGTCTGTTCCAGTTGTGAATGAGTATGCTGCAAGAAGGGATTTTAATTAGTTCTTTTTAGTTTGTATATTGTTACAAGGCTGAATTTAAGAATTTCACCTATGCTTTAATCTCTTTTTCAAATCCCTTTGCTTTGACTTAGTCATGTGTCTCTGCACAAGTCACTTATTTTCCTGGACCAGCATTTCCCCCATCTGTACAATGGGAGTAATTTTAGCATCCATGACAGGATCACTGTAGGGATTAAATGAGGCAATGCCATATAAACTGCTTGCATTGCATCTGTTGCATAATAAAATACTCTGTAATGGTAGCTGCTGTTATCATCAGCATCAGACAAAACTTCTGCAACCACCTACTTCTCTGTATAAAAACAATAAGGAGTTAATTGTGTTCTCTGGAGGGAAATTGAAGTCATTCTTTCTAGAAAATGACAGCAAATATAGTTATATTTAGCAGTCTTTGTGAGTAGGAAAGAGAGGAGGGATTAAAAAAAGGAATTTGGTTCTATATCACTTAGTGTTTTTGACTAATATGGACTTTCCTAATGGGTATTGCACATATTGGTGTAAATCTCTAATGAGTGTTTGCCTAAGTGAGAAAGTTCTGTCCTGAATACTGAAATCAGATGCAATTTTTTAAAGTTGGTAATGACAAGCAAATTAAATGAAAATAGACATACCTTTAAAGTAAAAGAAGTGCCTATCCCAAAAGTTTAGGGCAGACCAAGAGTACTGTCCTTAAAAGATTTATATTTTAATTGGGAGTAGGGGGAGTATTTAAAAGCAGGTATTAAGGTGTAGACTGATTTTTTTCTTCCAATGAATACTTTTTACTATTTTGTTTGGTCTATGTTGATTGCTTTTAAAAATAAAACTGTATTTGTCCTAATACTTCTTTAATTTTGTTTAATTGCCACTTACTGTAGTACAGAAATTGTTGGCAGAATTTCACTCTATTCATCTTATGGTAGTTTGAACACAGTGCTTGCTGATTTCCCTTTAGAACTATTGGCAGGTAGCTTTTGTAAAATAAAGGTCCTATATCTCCCTTTTCTGATAATTTTTTTTTCAATTAACTGATTTATTGTACCTGCTATACAAGTAATAAGTTCCAGTGGAAACTTGACAGGAATTGCCTTATGCAGGGCATTGCAGGTTTCTATTTTCAGACTAGTTATTGATAAGCCATTTAGAAGCTCTATTTCCATTCAAGTCATTCAATCCATTTATCACAATTTTAATTGGAGAAATGAATTTAGCTTTAATTGCATGTGTTACTAATAGTTTCATTTTTCAGAACTTAAGGGAAGTTATGAAAGTTATTTAAGACAAATTTTTCATAAAGCAATCTCACAATCACCTTTAGTTTCACAAGTTAAAAGTTACACATTTTTTTAAAAATGACAGATTCATTTATTATAAGGATTGTAGAACAGCACAGTCTGTAAATAAGTGAGAATTAGTGTATACTTGCAGAAAATTTTTAGTTCAGCTGCTAATTGTTTCTTCCTTTGAAATGTATTCAGTGTGCATGCCATTGAAGAAGTGAAAATGAAAGTAAAGATAAAATGGGAAATGGTTGTCCTCAGTAAATAAAATTTTGGCTTAAACTTCTTGATATTAATGTGGGGGTACAATTATGTGAAGACTGAATTTTCACTTCAGATAAGAATGTAGTTGATTTCTGAGATCTTTGGAAATATATTTATTGTCCACCTGTGCTCTTAATATTGTTCACTTATGAAAATGAAAGTAAATGTGGATAGTTTTCATTAGAATAACAGGTATATTTACAAGTATCCTATATAATAAAGAGCTAATATGCAAATGGTCATCGTGCCCTCATGCTGGGGCCGGGGGACCTGAGGGCTGTGCCCCCCGCCCCGCGGGGCTTGATGGGGGGACCTGAGGCCACGCCCCTGGCACCAGGCCGGGGGACCTGAAGTTGTGCCCCCCTCCTGGCAGAGCTTGATGGGGGCGACTTGAGGCCGCGCGCGCGCACAGACACACACACACACACACACACACACACACACCCGCCCCGGGGCCAGGGGACCTAAGGCTGTGCCCTCCACCTGGCAGGGCTTGACAGGGGAACCTGAGGCCCTGACTCCTGGGGCCAAGGGACCTGAGGCCTCATCCCAGGGCCAGGGGACCTGAGACTGTGCCCCCCAGCCCTGCGGGGCTTGACAGGGGTAGAGCTGGCCAGGTCTGGTTCTCACGCAATTTCGAGGTGCAAGCAGTGTGTGGGGACTTGACTCTGGGTCCCGCGGCGCACCCCAGACTCTTGACAGGAAGGAGATTTTCATATACATTTTACTAATTTTCTTTTATCTCTGACACTTCCATTATAGGGAAAGGGCAAATAGCAATATTAAAATATTTCCTCTAATTAATTCTCTTTTAATGTGCACAAATTTCGTGCACCAGGCCCCTGTTATTAGAATATAGTAGGTACATGTATATTATGTATTATGATGATATATTAGGTATATTAGAACAGGTATACTCACCTTCAGAGGATACTTTCAGCAATATACCAAAAAGATGATAAAATCAAATTATTTGATTGAAGTAGAATTCCTTTTAAGTTTAAAAAACACACCTATTTCTATGGATTTATGTATCTAGATGAGGTGCTTAATGAATATTCAGGCATTCTATCCATGCCTATCCCTTTCCTTATGCTCTGTGTTCAGTTGTCATTCAGATATTATACGATTTCATTAATAAATATATAAATTCTGCTTTTCAGTCAGTTCTGTTATTTAATATCACCAATAATATTTTTTTCCTAACTTAAGAAGACAAGAAGCAGAAGTCCAGACCTAGGAAGCCACGGAGGACTAGAAATGGGGAAAGTGACCTGGACGGGGACTTGGAAGGCCCTGTGATCGATGAGTCTGTGCTTTCAGCAAAGGAGCTCCTGGGTTTACAGCAGGCTGAGGAGCGATTGAAAAGGGACTGCATTGACAGGCTGAAAAGGGTAACATCTTTTATTTGTTAGTTAAAATCCTTGTTTTGTTTAAACTGTGTTAGTAATTGGGGATATGTGCTTTGATGAATTAGATATCCTACTTTGGTTATTAGTATTGAAGCACTACAAGCTACAAGTGATAGTCAGTTTGATTTAATGAGTTACTTAAATAAAAATGACTATTAGGATAGTGATAGAGTGACAGTAACATACTAACAATTTTAAAAGTGGAGGGGAAGTCATTTTCTGCCTAATTTTTGTTGACTATAGTTTTGAGGATATATATCTATAAATCTCTTTAAATTATAGCGACCAAGAAACTACCCTACAGCAAAGTATACCTGCAAACTTTGTGATGTTTTCATTGAATCTATTGCATTTGCCCATAAGCATATCAAAGAGAAGAGGCACAAGAAAAACATTAAGGTAAGTTTAATGTAACCAAAACAAATGTTTATCTGTCAGTTGTTATTTCTTGTCTTTGTGACTTTCTTCTCCTTAATAACTTTGCTACCTATATTATTGAATTTACCCAAAATACTTTATGCTGCTCAGACATGTTTTGCTGGATAGTCTTATGAATTTCCTTAAGGACACTATGAAGATGAACAAAGTCATTGATAGGACTTAAGTATATGTCGTTATGCCAGTAATAAAATAATTTGTCATTGCTGTTTTTAATATTCTTTTTTAGCACTTTTTTCTTATTCCTGTCTTCCCTCTATTATCACTTTATGTGCATGAAGAAATGTTTGATAACATGAAAACTAACACAGCTAAAGTAAAAGGGAAGGCTAAGAATATTCTATAGTGTTGTCTTGGTAAATGGTAGAAGGTTAAAAACGTGTGTCATTTTTTAATCTCAACATTAATCTTAAAAGGAGAAGCAGGAGGAAGAGTTGCTCACTACATTACCCCCGCCTACGCCCTCCCAGATAAATGCAATTGGTATTGCCATTGACAGAGTTGTACAGGAGTTTGGGTTACTCAATGAGAACTTGGAACAGAGACTAGAAATTAAACGTATCATGGAAAATGTGTTCCAACACAAGTTACCAGGTATTTTCTAGATTTGTTTTTCTATTTAGCTAGCTAAAGGTACTTCAGTCATTTTTCCTACTAGTAATAATTTTCACCTAATAGAAATTGATTTGCCATGTCTTTATTTTTTGCCTGTTTTTGTTTTTCCTGACTTCCCCTGCGGAAGCAAAGACTTTTTACATGCATTGTCATTAAACCTGTTTTCATTACGAATTTCATTATGTGCATGTACTTTAAATTAAATACCCCATGTTAGTGGGGCACTATGGGACTCTTGTGTATATATTTGTTTACCATTCTACCTATTTAAATTGACAAAATATTTTGAGTTAAAGTAAAGAGAAGTATGTTGGAGTCAGTTTCACGTATCTGTGTCCAAAAAAGGTTCTATTTAATCACACTTAAAAGACTTATAATATCTAAAATGAGTTTTGCAACCTAATATGTAATAGATTTTGTGTATTGGTGAATTCATTCTCCATATTATGTCTGTGGAACCATGGGAAACTATTTTTTAGAATGTTCCTCAAGTGATTCTAAAATATAGCTAGGGTTGAAATCACTGTTTTAATTATTACCGTATTACCCATAGAACCATTTGTTCCACAGTAAGATCATTACATATAGTATATCATTCATATTCATACATGCTTTCATAAAAATAAAGGGCGAGAATCTGCTCATTTCATTATATAGGGACCTCATTCTTTATGTTGTAGATAGTTCCTGAAAAGTCACTTATAATTTTGATGTTTTTTGCCATAGACTTCCATTGTAAAATTGAATGTATTTTTTCCATGAGAAACTTTTAAAGCCCAAAGAAATCACTTAACTTAACCTGGGGGGAAAAACCACTAAGTTTCCTGATGAGAAAGGATAAAATTTTGGCACAATAGTGGTAAAACATTGAGTGGTAAATATAGGCCATATACATACTTTTCTCTTAAAAGTGAATCACATGTTGCCTACTGTTTTAAATTGTATCAGTTATATAATTATTTTTCAAAAAATTTCCTAAAGGGATTATATTATGTTAAATGCTGCTTGTTTATAATATGAGTATTCCTATTAAAAAACTTCAAGCTGAAGGTCATTTTTATGATTATTGGTTTATAGAAACACAATCTTTATAGTAAATTACACCTATGTGGCCTTTCTAAAAGGGGAAGTGTTTGCGTTAACTCTTTAGTATACTACCAGGTTTATAAATATAAAACAAAGTTAGCCATTTCTTTTTCACTTTCACATTTAAACATGTAAAAAATGATAGCAAGTATTTTTTGCACAAAATGTGAAATAATAATTTAGGAAATTTTTAAATGTTTTACAACTGAAAAAAGTAGCCCTTATGCTAAATCACTGTCAATGCAGTCTTCCATATTACATAAAATAAAATAAAATAAAATAAAATAAAATAAAATAAAATAAAGGAAGAGCAAAGAGTCACCCTTGCTATCCTTTGTTTATGCCAGACTTGAATAGTGTTTTGCTTTTGTGTATAGTTTTAATTGATGGTCCTATTTCTGAAATAACAGTGCTTTGTTATAACTTTCAAGAAATTTTACCTTATTTATGACTTTTATTTATTTACATTTTTTTTTTTTAGATTGTTCTCTAAGATTATATGGGTCATCCTGTAGCCAATTGGGTTTCAAAAATTCAGATGTAAACATTGACATTCAATTTCCAGCCATTGTAAGTACAAAATTAAATGTTGGAATTTTCATAGAGTGGTATGAAAATTCTTTTTTTCAAATGTGAGCTATATTTCAAATATGAATATAGTTTAGAGATTTTCAGATTTGTTTAAGTGTAATGGTGGCAGCTTTTTTTCCAAAAATTTCTATTTCTGTGTTCTTTTGCCTGTCTTCAGTTTTAGGGCATTATTTCAAATACTATATAGCTTTTCATACTTACTTTACTCTTTAGATCTTTCATACGTCAAATACTGGTATTCTTACCATGTGAATCTTATGGGGCTATTTAGGTTCAGTTAACTTGAAATGATTAAATTACCTTGGTAAAGTCAACTTTCCAGTGCAGGAAAGAATTTTAGATGTTAAGCAGTGTTGATATATAACTTTTATGACCTGAAAGCTTAATTTGCTTCTGGGTTTCCTCTTTTATACACCTACTTTATTAAAATAATTATGCTCTTTTTTTTTATTTTATTCCCTCCTATTATCTCCAGCCACTCAAAAATAATTATGCTTTTGAAGAACCACACCTGACCTAGCTTTCTGGTTTATATATGACTCAAAAAACTTTTGATGAGTCAGAATTTTAAAACTGGAAGGCACTTTAGTAGATTATACATTAATCCACTGGTGGTTACCATAGCCCAGTGTGTAGATGGTTTGTGTCAATTTAATTTACCTGGGTTGCTAGTTCAAATACAAATCCACCCACAGATGTTCTATTTCATAGCCTCTTTCTTTGCCATCCCAGGTACTATTGCTCCATGGTCAGCTGACCAATAGATTTTACTATTCTTTTAATCTTAAATTATGATTAGTAATTTATCAGCATAGCTGTTATTTTGATTCATTCATTCATTTAGCAAATATTCACTGAGTCTCATAGAGAGAGAGAGGTAATAGTGTTTACAGTATGTCAACTTCTAGCCACAACTTTTGAGATTTGCTGAGAGGCTAAGTAACTCAGGAATTAATTTGGAGTTAACTGTGTAGTAGGTCTCCTTTGCCCATATTCATCCTCGTTTGGTGCTCATTTCTCTGTCCCTAACCAATATAGTGATTAATTTCTTTACTCTGGTCGAAATGTGCTTTCTAATTTGGATAATTTCAGATGACTGTATATCATCTCAGTGAAGCAAAAGTACTTACAGATAATTTAATGTATTCATTGATCTATTTTCTAGATGTCTCAGCCAGATGTTCTCCTACTTGTTCAGGAATGTTTAAAGAACAGTGGTAAGACCAAATTCTTTCTACATTTTGCTTTTAAATGTTTCTTTTGTCTATAATTTGAATATATCATTTCTGAAACTTTGAAAATCAGAAGTCATTATTTAGCTTGATAATAATGTCACAATTTGTAAAGATTAAATGAACTTTAGACCAAGTCTAAGAAGACACAAAATATGTAAAATTTACTCTCGAGGGTAAAACTAAAGGGTAATCTGCTTTATACAGTGGTTTAAATTAATACTTTCTAATGGCAAATAGGTGTGACCCAACCCTGATTAATGAATCAACAAACGTTTGTTCCCAGATAGACTTGTCAGTTGTCCATATTTTAGAAGCTTTTGCAGCAATTTTGTTTGAATAGCCTACCCATATTTCTAATTATGTTATTCATATAACATTTAAACAGTCTAATTCAATAATATAGTCATTTTCAGTCACACATAGTTTTACAAAATAAGGGTTTTAAATTAACATGATTACTTAATTCTTGAATGTAATACTTTCTCCTTTTCAAATCATCTTGGAGCTTTACTTAATAATGGTTTTGAAAAAGGCTGAGCAGATAAATCACAACTGGAACTTGTACTTTATCTAGTTCTCTAAACAAAAGTATAATTAACCTACTTAACATTTTTGTCTTCTTTCCTCAGATTCTTTTATTGATGTTGATGCAGATTTTCATGCTAGGGTGCCAATGGTGGTGTGCAAAGAAAAGAAAAGGTCTGTTTCTTTAAGCTGTTTATATATTAAATATCAACTTGCCGAAAGCACGTGTATTTCACTAAATCTTTTTTTTCTATACTTCACTAAATCTTACGTCTAATTTCTAGAATGATAGAGTCCTTGTGTTTAATTTCATAGGCTTACTACAGCTTTCTCCCTAAACTTTTGGCAATTGATGCAAAGGAAACATTAATTTTGAAAAGAATAAAATTTTTTAAAAGGAAAAAATAGAGGAAGGAAGCATTTTGACCCATTTCAACATGGTAAAAAACAACTTCATCGGTTACTTGCTCAGATCACCTTTTGCCATCTTTTTTAGCAGCATTTTTAGCACTGCTAAATAGCAATTAGATGACTTCACCCATGTATTTCTCCCTCCATCTGGAAGTACTATCAGTACTATAAGTGGGTGGTTTATAGGCTGTAATGATTGTTTAGTAGGCAGATTTCTCCAACTCTTGGGAGAACACTTTTATACTTACAGATAGGAATTCATGCTCTCATTTGAAGTATTTTATAGTATTCCCTTATTTTCGTTTCCACACAAAATAGTTTTAATGTATGAAAGTACATAGTTTTTAGTTCTGAAAATAAAATTTACTCAGAAAGTGGCTGCCCTATTTTATTTTTATTTAAAAAAACAACAACAACACACTTTCTTAAGTGACCCATAAAGATTTAGTGAGTTTTGGATTTTTTTTAAACTTTATTTTTAAAGTACTTACTATCAATGTAAATTAGTTGTTGGCATAAAAGATACCTATATAACACTTTTTAATCTTTCTCTTTTTCCTCCCCATCCTCACCCCTGACCCCCACCAGTGGTCTTTTTTGTAAAGTGAGTGCAGGAAATGAACATGCTTGTCTGACAACAAATCACTTATCTGCCCTTGGAAAACTAGAACCAAAGCTGGTTCCTTTGGTGATTGCATTTAGGTACTGGGCAAAGGTAGGTCTAGTGCTTAAGTTTGTGAATACATTCTGTGTATGCATAAGCAGTATGCTTTGATTTTTGTATGGTTAATTTAATCTTAAATGTTTGGATGCATATTTATAAACACGAAGAGAGTAGGCATCTGAATATTGCAACAGAAATTTTTTAAAAAATATATTTTATTGATCTAAGAGAGGAATAGAGAGGGAGAGGTAGAAACATCAGTGATGAGAAAGAATCATCAATCAGCTGCCTCCTGCCTGCCTCCTACTGGGGATCGAGCCTACAAACCGGGCATGTGCCCTTGACCGGAATCGAACCTGGGACCCTCCAGTCCACAGGCCAATGCTCTGTCCACTGAGCCAAACCAGCTAGGGCGGAACAGAAATTTTAATGTGCACAGAAAGGGAAATTCATTGTTTCTGTTTCACTGTATAGTAGTATTGCTCAAAAGATTTATAGTGCATATTATAAATCAGATTTGTGAGTCAAATCCCAGAAGATATGGCCCAAGAATTTACATTTTAACTAGTTTGTGTTTTTTTTTAATATATTTTATTGATTTTTTACAGAGAGGAAGGGAGAGGGATAGAGAGGTAGAAACATCGACCAGCTGCCTCCTGCACACCCCCCACTGGGGATGTGCCCGCAGCCAATGTACATGCCCTTGACCGGAATCGAACCTGGGATCTTTCAGTCCGCAGACCGACGCTCTATCCACTGAGCCAAACCGGTTTCGGCCATTTTAACTAGTTTTATGAGGTGATTATAAGGCACAGGAAAGTTTGAGATAAAGCTTCATTTCTAGTAATATACCCAGAGACTCCAAAAAATGAAAGCCACTATCTGGCCTTGCTTACATTTTCATAATGTTTTAAATACAGTATCTCAATTAAAATGCCAGTAGAGCATTTAACATTGTCCCAAAATGTAAGGTCCCATCATGACTACAAAAATGAGTTGCTCTGCAGGTGCTTTATAGAGAAAAATCCAAAGCTTTACTGATTAATATATAGCAGTAACAATGCATATAGCCCTAACCAGTTTTGGCTCAGTGGATAGAGCGTCAGCCTGCAGACTGAAGGGTCCCAGGTTCGATTCCAGTCAAGGCCATGTACCTTGGTTGTGGGCACATCCCCAGTGTGTGTGTGGGGTGTGGGGGGAGGTGCAGGAGGTAGCTGGTCAATGTTTCTAACTCTCTATCCCTCTCCCTTCCTCTCTGTAAAAAATCAATAAAATATATTTAAAAAAAAAACAAAAAAAAACAGTGCATATAGTTCCTGTAGCTTGTGTCAAGGCTAAGCAGAGAGTTCCCCACTCTTAACTGGGTAAGTTGATAACTACAGTATGCCTTTTTTGAAAGCTGCCTCTTGCTTTATCACAAAATAGTCCATCCTTTTTATTTTTATTTTGATCCTCGCCCGATTACACACACAGAGGAAGGGAAAGAGAGAGAAACATCAATCAGTTGCCTTCTGTATGTGCTCTCACTGGGAATTGAACCAGCAACCTTTTGGTGCACAGAACAACGCTCAACCAACTGAGCCACTCTGGCCAGGCTAGACCATTGCTTTTAAGTTGTTTTTATTAGTGTTAATGAATCTGCCCACATTCTCTCCCCTGATCACTTATGTGGTCAAGGCAGTAGGTTAGGATGATGAGGGCTTGCACTTGGAATCGAACCATCGTTTTGATTTCATTAAGTGTTTTAACCAAGTGAATGGATTACTGTGGATGTGAAAAAAATGAAACAGCAAATGGTATTTTAGGATCCTTTACAAATATGTGTAGTTAACAAGATTAAAATGTTGAAATTAAAGCTGTTACTCAAAACCACAGTATGTGGTTGCTCCAAAAGTATAAGGACGTTTTACATTTTGTCACTGTGGTGTTTTATTTGAGGAGTAAATCATGTAATACAAGGAAAAGAAGTGACAGGTTTTAGACCAAATTATATAACAAGTTGGTACAAATGAAAGCTTATCCTCTTTTCTCTCATTTGTAGCTTTGCAGTATAGATCGCCCTGAAGAAGGAGGTTTGCCACCATATGTGTTTGCCCTGATGACTGTTTTCTTTCTTCAGCAGAGGAAAGAACCCCTTCTGCCTGTTTATCTAGGATCATGGGTATAAAACTTCAATATTCAATACCTGTGCATAATTTCAAAATCTAAAAATCTACTCAGAATTGACATGAATTTATTTATCCTATTGTGAATATTCATATATTTGCTGAAATGTTAATGTATTTGTTTACAATATGCTGCTCTATCCTCTTCTGGGAGAACTATTCTAAATTGAAGAAAACACTTGTGAAACACATATGATCCTAAGGGTTTCGAACAAGAGAATGTGAACCTGTAATAAATTTATCATTTGGTACACACTGTCTCTGGGTATAGTTTTATAATTTGATATAAGAATTGCTACTGATGCAGAACTTAGTAATCACCTCTTGAGTAATACTTTGGTACTATCTTTAAGAACAATTAAACTCTCTTTTAATACCGAGGTATTTATCTTAAAGTCTGTGTACACTTACTTTATAGAAAGTCTCACTTGGTGAAAAGCTAACTTTGGCACATTGGATATTTTAACTACCTTTCTTCTTACCATATGTAGAATTCTCATTATTTAAGGAACATTTACCAGAGTAGTAGTTATTTACTATGGATACATAGAGGGGCAGGGGGTAGTTTTTTCTTTACTTAATAGATTGAGAATAAAGCAGCATCCTTTATCTGCCAAGACCCAGGAATAAAGACTGAAGCAGAATAAGCCCCTTATAAACTCTGTCCTGGAATAAGGAGTTTCAGTCCACTTTGTGCCAGGTTGCCTAAGGGAGCTCTCTTTGTGCTTCTAGTACTAAAAGGAAAGAATTCAGGGCCTTGAGAAGGTATCTTTGCTAGACTGCTCTTCTCTGGTGGGAAAAAGAATGAGAGAACAAAGTCAACTCTTAGTGAATAACGCTTTCTGTCACACCCAAGTCTGAAATTCGAATGACTTGCCCCAGTTAAGCAGTTTCCCCCAATTAAGCAATTCATTGGAAGAAAGGAAAGTCTTCAACAATTGATCTTGGGAAAACTAGAGATCCGTAAATGAACATTAAATCTTTGCCTTACAGCATACCCTGAAATTAACTCAAAATGAATCAGAGACATACATGACATGGTTAAAACTATAAAATGCCCAGAAGAAAGCCTAGGAGAAAAATCTTTGCAGCCTGGAGATAGGCAAGGTTTTCTTAGGTAGAAAACTAAAAGTGCAAACCACATCTATAGAGAAAAATATTGATAAGCTCTTTAGAAATGTTTTACTCTTCAAAACCCAACAAGAAAACAAAGACATAAGCTACAGAATTAAAGAAAAACATTGAATATATAAATCTAACAGTCACCGCACCTCGTATTTTCTATAAGAGTGGTTTGTTCTTTCAGTCAGTTAGCAAGTCCTTATTGAGCATTTACCTGTGCTGGGCAGTGTTCTAGATGCTAGAGTTAGAGCAGTGAACAAAACAACATCCTTGTCCTCAAATTTCTTTATACAGTGAGGTGAGAAAGGTAAATAAGTGCATATCAAGTGGCAGTAATTTCTCTGAAGAAAAATAAAACGGGAAGGACAGAAAGTGAAAGGGAAGGATCTATTTAGAGAAAAAGATATTTGAGCAGAGCCTGAGTGCATTGAGGGAGAGGGCTACCTGATTGTTGGGGAAAGAACCTTCCGAGCAGAAGAAGTAGCAGGTATCAGCTGTGAGTCAGGAAGATGGGTCAGAGAAGAAGCAAAGAGCCAGATTATGTGGGCCCTCTCTTGGCCCTGGAAAGGGCTGTGAATTTCATTCTGAGTTTGAAGGAAACCATTATAACTGGGAGCAACATGATTTCTCTCTCTCTCTCTCTCTCTTTCTGGAAGGATTACTCTGCTAAACCAAAGAAGTAGTCCATTTGATACGGAGATACATTTGGGAAATAGTATACCACATCACCCCACTCCATAGTCATTGTATACATTAACCTGTTTCAAGGCTTATGATAAATCCCACTGTACACTCAAGAAACCTGTTCAGATTTGTCCACGTTTCTTAGACCTTTTTAGCCCAGACTTTTCTTTAGCAATTTGTATCTCAACAACATCAGGAGAAACAATTTCTTACATTTATTGACATTTACTCCATCCCATACCTGTATCTGAATCCTTTATTTCCATTATTTCATGTCACAACTATCCATGAAGGAGGTTCTAGTGTTACCTCTTTAAACAGAAACCTGAGACCTAAAGAAAGTCATGAGGGAGCTGAGATTTTTTTTCACTTTTTTTTTATTGGACTTATTGGGGTGACATTGGTTAATAAAATTATGTAAGTTTCAGGTGTATAGTTATATCATACATCATCTGTATATTGTGTGTTCATACCCCAGGTCAAGTCTCCTTCCATCACCATTTATCGCCCCCATACCCTCTTCTACCTATTCCCAGCTGAGATTTTATCCCAAACAGATTTACTGCAGAACTTGTGGCCTTGGGCCTGGGCCGTTTTGCCTTCTCTTATTTACTAAAGAGTTATTTCACAAAATCATTTATTTTGCAAATCAAAACTTTATTTTTTACTTCAAAAAATATGTTTTTAAAAAATTTATAAATATCTTAGAAAAATTTCATAACTGATACCTTTTACATTTTTAATGAACCATAGAGTGTTGTTATCTTTTCATTCCTTTCAGGATTAATGTGTTCTGATTGATATAAAATTGTTTCTACCTTATAATAATGTATGTCTAATTTTTCTCTAGATTGAAGGATTCTCACTAAATAAACTAGGCAACTTCAACCTAAAAGATATTCAGAAAGACGTTGTGGTCTGGGAATACACTGATAATGCCACAGGGGATGCAGACACAGCAAAAGAAGAGGCACAAAAAAAAATACCTGTTAAAACAGGACAGGTGTGTTCTCTTATTTTTAATTTTACCATCTCTTTTTAATTCTGTCATTAATTGTAGAGTTCATTAATTAATCAGTCCTCTCTTCTTTCCTCAATTATCTTAACTGTTTCATTGATGTTTCATTTCCTAGTCTGTGCAGTCCTTTGAATAGACGAATAATGAGAAAAGGTAAAATTCACATTAGATTTACAGTTATTGATGTAGTTCTGTGTGCAGGGTCCTATGGAAGATACTGAGAATTCAAAGCTAAAGCCTACCTATTCTCAAAGTACTTAGGTCTTAGATGGTATTATGAGGTTTAAACAGATGAAAAGTTAACCTCAGATTATTAAAATAACAATGAGTAATTATATGAACTTGTTTCCATCCTATTAGGGGTGGGCAGGGAAGTTTATGCACAAAGAAAGAATTGCCATTTGAATTTCCAACAAAAATCTGAGCAGTATAACTATACTAGTAATAAGAATAGGATTTCAGCCCTTGCCGGTTTGGCTCAGTGGATAGAGCGTCAGCCTGTGGACTGAAGGGTCCCAGGTTTGATTCCGGTCAAGGACGCATGCCTGGGTTGTGGGCTTGATCCCAGTGGGGGACATGCAAGAGGCAGCGAATCAGTGGTTCTCTCTCATCATTGATGTTTCTATCTCTCTCTCCCTCTCCCTTCCTCTCTGAAATCAATAAAAACATACTTTAAAAGGAAAAGAATAGGATTTTGCCCCAAATTGGGGCAGACCCCACAACCATATAACCCTTGGGGGTGACATAATAATATCCACAAATTACTTCTGAGACCAGGATTTTAATCCCAGCTTTACACCAGTAGGTCATGTCACTCTTCTAGTCCATGCCTAGAAAGAGGAGGTAATGGTGAATCATAGATACTCCAGTTTGCTTTCTGTAATCCTGGAGGGGTGAAGGGAAGGGGGAACCTGTCTTTCTCTGCTGCCACCAGCACAGCAACACTTTTATCTGTGTCCTATTTATGGTTCCAGTAGTGGATAAGAGCACAGGCTGTGGAGCCAGAATATGTGTATTTGTATCCCAGCTCTCCCACTTCCTAGCTTGTGTGTCCTTGAGCAAGTGATGTAATCTTTCTGTGGGCCCCAGTTTCCTCACCTAAAAATGGGGGTGATATTGGTACCCTCTCATAGGGTCATTGATTTATAAAATGCTTAACTCAGTGCCAAAAAAGAAAGTGTTCTCTACTTTAAAAAAACAATAATAACAAAAAAACCACTGAAGTACCACTAGTTTAGATAGATGAAAGGTCTCTTTAAGTTCCATAGTACAGTATTACCAAGTCATTTCAGTGAGATGCTTAAATCCTTAGTAATGCTGAATAAGCCATATGGATGAAGAGGTAAAATTTTATAAGGCTTTCGATTTCTGGGGGTTTTCTTTGAGTCCTCAACTATATAGAGTTTGGGACCTAGACAACTTCCTTTTTCAACCAGGTCTGCTTTGTAAATCCACCGGATGACTTTGTCTTATTAGATAGATCCTGTGTGGTTGAGATGTAGTAGGTATTAAAATACTCTACCACTTGTTTTGAAGCTTGATATAATAAAGTGCAATCGGGAACAAATTTATACCTTAGAAGGAAAAGCTATTACTATAAGTCCAATTAAAGACTGTATCTTTACATTTTTATGTTATTTGGAGAGAGTAATCATGCTGCCACTTCTGAAAGGGATATCTAAACTGTCAAAATTGCTTAGTGTGATTGAAATAGCACTGTACTGGGATTGGAGACTGTTCTCATTCTGCCACTGACATGCAGTGGGACCTTTGACAAGTCACGTAAACTCTCTGGCTTCAGTTTCTTCTCTTGTAACATACGGGAGTTGAACTAGATTACTTCTTAACAGCATCTTACAGTTGTGACTTTATGTTTCAGTGATAAATGGATTTCTTGTACTTAAAGATTTTATCTAAGTGAAAAAATACAGAGAGCAACCACGTCTGCTTTCCCTTGTTTCTGATTTAATCCTCATAACTATCCTGTGTTATAGGTGGTATCATCCCTACTCTGCAGATAATGATAGCGACCATTTTTTGAACATGTGTGCCAGGCACTGTGCTAAGCTCTTTTCAGACACTCTCTCACTCAATCCTCCCAACAACCCTATGAGGTGGGTACTGTGATCCCCATTGTTCACATGAGGAAACTGAGGCTTGGACAGCTTATATACCTTGACTAGGATCATGCACAGCTAGTATATGGCAGAATGGGATTGCAAACCTAAGCGTGTCTCATTCCAAAGCCAGTTCTCTTAGCCACTTTGCTATACTGCCAAATGAGAATGAAGAAGCTAAGTCACAGAGCAGTTAAGAACTATGAAGTGGCAGAATTAGTATTGGACACTTTTTTTTTTCCTATTCTAAGTCCTGTGTGCTTTCCAATTAATTACATTACAGTGTGTTCCAACTTGTCAAGAGTCTGTGAATGTAAAACTAGCAATAATAGCTGATATAGAGAGTTATTTGGCTTTCAAATTAATTTAAGATCACTAAACATTCCGTGAGCTTAAGTAGCTTCTCAGAGCAAACGAGGGGAGCATTTTTCCTTTTGCTCTATGCTTTTAGCTGCCGCCCATTTCTGTGTGTAACATTGTAAAGGTGTCCTCCAGCAGCAGGAACAGGGAGAGCTCTATGAAATTGATGCACAGTTCTCTCCACCTGTCATTAAAACTTCAAAACTAGGAGTACTGTCATTACATACAACTGCCTGTCTATTCCTATGATGATGACAAGGTTTTAAAATACTCTAATCCCAGCAGTGTAGTGAAAGAATGCTATTTTTCTACAAGCAAAATTAAAACTAGAATGCGATTTATCTAAATGGTTGTCAAATTCATATCTTTGCTAAGGTTTTTAAGATTTTTAAAAATTTCATGCTTTTGAATGCTAATTTTTCAAATTGTGCTGACATCTGAAATACCTGTGTTTTCTCTTTGTGATTAATAGGTATCATTAATATTTGATTTAAAACACCAGCCTTCAGTGCCAGTTGGGCAGCTCTGGGTGGAATTGCTTCGATTCTATGCTTTAGAATTTAATTTGGCTGATTTAGTGATAAGTATCCGAGTCAAAGAAATGATATCTCGTGAATCAAAGGATTGGCCCAAAAAGCGCATTGCCATCGAAGGTATCCCAAAATGTTTTATCTTTAATTCCTTTTTTATTTTTTAAGGTATCTGTCTAACAGCATGCTTTTTATTTCAGTCTCTTTTCAGTTCCTACATGTAAGGTAGGCCTGACCCCAAAAGTGAAATAGATAGGATCTTGGATGCATTACAGTGGTCATTACAAGTAACCAAACTTTTTGTTTTGAAATGTATTTTTTAAGTGAAGCAATAAGTGCATCTTAATTACTTAAGCAACTAAAATAATGGCTGGCTGAGTCCTTGCTTTCTTTGTAAATTTCTTAAAAACTTGAGCCCTTAAAAAGTTTTCTCCCAGTGATGTACGAATCCCCTTTCTTCTTTTAATGTCCTCATTTCTGTATTTTTTTAAAATATATTTTATTGATTCTTTACAGAGAGGAAGGGAGAGATATAGTTAGAAACATCGATGAGAGAGAAACATCGATCAGCTGCCTCCTGCACACCTCCTACTGGGGATGTGCCTGCAACCAAGGTACATGCCCTTGACTGGAATCGAACCCCGGGACCCTTCAGTCCGCAGGCCGACGCTCTATCCACTGAGCCAAACTGGTTTCGGCTCATTTCTGTATTTTTTAATTGAGTCATTTCATGAATTGTTGATGTTGTTTAGTTTTACAGAGGTTGAGGATAATACTTTTTCTCATGCAAAATAACATTCTTTGTTAGATTCCTCACCACAGAAAAGATAAGTTATTTTTAGAATATCTGCAGTAACATTTAGAACTTACTAATGAAAACACTTTTTCTAGTGAGGCTCATTTAATTGAAAACATTGTTTAAAAGACACACTGATGTGGCCCTGGTCGGGTGGTTCAGTTGGTTTGAGTGTCATCCCATACACCAAAAGGTTTCGGGTTCAATTCCCGGTCAGGGCACATACCTAGGTGCAGGTTCAGTCCCTGGTCAGAAGCAACCGTCGATGTTTCTCTCTCACCTTGATGGTTTTCTCTCTTTCTCTCGCTCTCCCCGTCTCTCTATCTCTGTCTGTCTTTCCTTACCTCCCTCCTTTCCTACTTTCCTCCCCTTCTCCCTTTCTCTCTCTAAAACATATCCTCAGGTGAGGATTAAAAATAAATAAAATAAAATAAAAGACACACGGATGTGCCCCGTAACTTCATTAAATGGACTAGCTCTTCTCAGCTTTTCAAAGTCAGGCAGTTGAAACCTCTCTAGAAATCTTAATTCTCCTCTTTTAAATATTTTAAAGAATCTCCTAAATGGAATTCTCTTATTTTTGCTTGATTTTTTTTCAAGCTTTATATTGCATAAGAGGGCTTGGGGTGTTTTTTTGTTTTTGATTTTGTTTTTGCATTTTGCATAAATTCTTTGTACAGTCTTGGGGATCTCACCTTTTAAACCCTCCCCTGCAGTTTCTCTGGCTCAGCTCTTCTGGCCAATTGCCTAACCTGCTGGAGTCTAGGGGAGGAGAAAAGATTGAGAGAAGTGGTGTCTCCTCCTGGTGCCTCCCTCTCGCCCCTGAATTCAGCTCAGCCAGTTCAGTGATGGGGCTTCCCAGGGCAGAAGAGTGGAGGTAAGCTGTACAAACCACACAGCCTGGCTGAGTGGGGAGGCAGAGCACTCAGCAGAACCTGGTAGAAAGCCCTCACTTCCCCAGGCACAAGAGCCACACTCAGGACATATTTTTTACCTCCGTAGTCACAGAACAAAATAGAGAAGGGGTACTGGTTCAGAACAGAATGGGTTCTCTTCATAGAGCAGATATTTAAGAAAACATTTCTTTTTGTTCTTAAACTCTAATCATCTTACTCCCCATCTCCAAGTTTTTAAAAGCATAGATAAGATACGTGCTGAATTTTATAATTATTCATTTGTTGTCTAATTTTATCTAGAGCAGGCTAATTTTAAAAATGTGTAATACAAATGTATGCAATGGATTTTTTTTTTCATTCCAGATCCCTACTCTGTTAAAAGGAATGTGGCAAGAACCCTAAACAGTCAACCTGTGTTTGAATACATACTTCATTGTTTAAGAACAACCTATAAATATTTTGCTCTTCCACACAAAATTACAAAACCTAGCCTTCCGAAGCCTCTGAGTACTGTTACATGTTCAGAACATTCTGAAGAAGTGGCAAAGGATGATCCGGATTTACAAGCAAAAAATGACAAACTAAAAAACTCAGTTGTTGTTCAAGGTCCCAGTGCTCCCAGTTCAACTGCAAATACCTGCAAGGTACAGCCAGTTACTCTTAAAGAGACTGCTGAAAGCCTTGGAAGCCCACCAGCAGAGGGAACAGGAAGCACAGACATCAGTGTCCAGCTGGGAAACTCAGATTGTATCAAGGTAGAAGTTACTTGTGATGATCATGAGGATGTTAATGTACACCATGGAGAAACTGGAAGTAAAGCTGAGAAAGAAAAAATTGGAAGGGAGGGCAAGCATCCTTTGACTGCTGATGCTCAAGATTTAAGCAGTAGCAAACATGGAGAGCCTCTCACCTCTGGTAGCACAGGAAATACTGAGACAGATTGCACTTTGGGTGTAGAAGGTTTCCAAAGCTCTACAGCTAAAGAATGCGATGGATTTGCTACTTTAGATAATAACATAGATGTTGATGAAGAAAGCTTAGATGTTGATGAACTAGAAGACTCTCTAAGCCACTTTGCCCCTTTAAGACGGGGCCAGACATCAGGAGTCATTCACTCTGATGAAGAGGAGGAGGAGGGCGTTACCCGAAAAGAAGAGGAGGACGATGGTGCTAATGAAGATGGGTTAGACAATGCCTACACCAGATCAGGGGATGAGGATGCCCTATCTGAAGAGGATGAGGAGGTAGGCGAGTCTAAGTATGAAGACTCGAAAGAATGTGGAAAAGATGTGGATGGAGCTCTACTAACAGAACTTAATAAAATCAGTCTTAAGGAGGAAAATGTATGTGAAGGAAATTCAACCATGGATCCATCTAACTTCTATGAATTTAGTAAGCTCACCTTCACCAAAGGCAAGGTAGGTAATCAGTGCCAGTCTTAGACATAGAACTGGGAGACTTGAAACAGTTGTAATACATGTGATTACAATTTTATATACTAGAACAGGGGGCTCCCCATTTGGTAGTGGTTAATGAGTTGGTCTACAACTTCAGCACTGGTCCACTTCCCTCCTTAGTCTCATGGAAATTTGCACAGGAGAAAGGGAATGCTGTTGGTAGTGAAAATGACTGCCTTTTCCTCTTGAGTATGCCATCTGGGTGTCCCCATCTCAGATAGCTTGGAATGGCTGCACTTTTTATTTTCACTAGAGGCCCGGTGCATGAATTCATGCACCAGTGGGGTCCCTCCGCCAGGCCTGCGGGATCAGGCCGAAACCAGCTCTACGACACCCCCCAAAGGGTCCCAGATTGTGAGAGGGCACAGACCAGGCTGAGGGACCCCACCGGTGTACTATCAGGGCCGGGGAGGGACCGCAGGAGGTTGGCCAGCCAGGGGAGGACCGTGGGAGGGCTCCAGGGCATGTCTGGCCCATCTCGCTCAGTCCCTATCAGCCGGACAGACCCCAACCGCAAGCTAACCTACTGGCCAGAGCATCTGCCCCCTGGTGGTCAGTGCACATCATACCGAATGGTTGAGTTGCCTTACCATATCATTAGCATATTATGCTTTGATTGGTCGAATGGACAACCAGATGACCAGACACTTAGCGTATTAGGCTTTTATTATATAGGAGGATTCCTGTGGAATGTGAAGAGTAGACTATGTACTTAAAAAAAAAAAAAAGATTTAGGGCCCCTTTATTTGGCAAATAAAAGTTTTATCTTAAGTCTTGTTTTGCTTTGCCCTCCTCCTGCAGTCCCCCACAGTAGTGTGTAGTTTATGCAAACGAGAGGGTCATCTAAAGAAGGACTGCCCTGACGACTTCAAAAGAATCCAGCTGGAACCTTTGCCACCATTGACACCCAAATTTACAACGATCCTAGATCAAGTTTGTATCCAGTGTTATAGTAAGTTGTTAACATTTCTTTTGATTTGTTAAATTTATGTTTTCTCGAGAGTCACCTGAATCACTAACCTTCTAGCTTCTTTATAGGGACTAAGTCTGTTCCGTTCCCCATTGTGTCCAATGTTCTTTGTCTCCTGTTCCATTTGGGATATATAATAAATAATTGTTAAAGACAGGAAGGAGGATCTTTAAAGGCTTAAGATTAGAGTACTATCATTTCCCAAGTGGTGTTTCTTGAAATGTGTTTCTAGGTACAGTTAATAGTGTCTTGTGATAAGAAGTATTCACGGGTCAAGTAGGGAATAACTCTACTTATTTACTGTTCCCTCAGAGAGCACAGGGCACAGTAGCATAATAAAAGCTTTTGATAAATGTTATGGTAAAGAATTTATTGAACTCTTTAATCCCACATTTCCAAAATTGAGCATAGAATACTTTTGGTTAACAGTAATTAGTAGCCTATGTAACAGCACTTTAAGAAGCATTGGTTTGGGGAAGCACTGGTGTGCAGAGGTTTAAATTTCTACTAAGAAGAATCTTTTAAAAGAAAGGGATGCAGCTACTTAGAGGAGAACTGGATGCATCACGGTGCTACATCTTGAGGTGTCTGTGTGCTAAAAGATGACCATTCTTAACAAGTGATTTACTTTTTAAGCCTTTTTGGATTTTATAACCTATGAAAGGAAATTGTAGGTTCTCCTTTAATATATATATATACACACACATACATACATACACACACACATGCTCACAAACTCGTGTGTGCGCCCTCTGGAAGAGTTCCCTGAAGGCTGCCCTTTAGAGAACCCTGGGTCTCTGAAATGCAGTATTTCTCAGATTACTTTCCATTTCAGAAGCAGTTCTTGGTGGTAGAATCTTTTTTTAAAGGCATCCTCTTTATTTTACATGTTTTCTACTGAGAAGACAAAAATTTAGGGTGGTTTTTTTTTCTGTAAGCCTATTAGGTTTCATATAGTTTTCAGAGAATGTGAACATCATTTTTTCTGAATGTTTCTCTTTATTTTAAACAGAGGATTTTTCTCCAACTATTTTAGAAGATCAAGCTCGTGAACATATTCGGCAAAACCTAGAAAGTTTCATAAGACAGGAGTTTCCAGGTAACTAACTTTTTACCTTTAAGAAAAGAAGGGTAGCGTGACCTTCCTTCAGAAAGCGTCCATGTGTTACAATCACATTAATTTTGAGAAAGAGAACGTAATCTTGCAGTGATGGGGACAGGGCTTCAGTGTGTGGCATGCCTAAGGTGGCCATTGTTCGGCTCAGTCCTAGCTTCCCAACAGAGAAGACAGCTGCCTGTGGGATTTCTCTTAGCAGATGCCTCGAAGTGAATTTCATTGAGGACTATGTTTAGAGTCAAAGTTCACACCTCTAAAAAGTCTATTTAGAAAGTGGTAAACTTACAGTATTAAATATGTTTAGGAGATTCAAATTTTCCTCAAAATGTCCTTACATTTTTTATTTTATTTTATTTTTTATTTTATTTTATTGATTTCAAAGAAGAAGGGAGAGGGAGAGAGAGATAGAAACATCAGTGATGAGAGAGGGTCCTTGATTGCTGCCTCCTGCATACCCCACACTGGGGATCGAGCCTGCAATCTGGCCATGTGCCCTAACTGGGAATTGAACCATGACCTCTGATTTATAGGTCAACATTCAATGACAGCCACCCTGACCAGGCAATATCCTTACATTTAAGAATAAAGTGGCACTTGGTAATCTTTCATGCCATGTAGAACTTGTATTTATTTAAGGTAAAGTTTGAAAGAAAAATATAATAAATGACTGATTAATAAGGACATAATTAGGTGATTAATATAGGATAGTTAACTGGGTATTTTGATTTATGAGAGGGACCTTTTGATCCAAAAATTAAATGTAATCAGGTAATTAGTTATTACTTTTCATATATCCCTAACAGGAACTAAATTGAGCTTGTTTGGCTCCTCCAAAAATGGATTTGGGTTCAAACAGAGTGATCTTGACGTCTGTATGACAATTAATGGACTTGAAACTGCTGAGGTACAGTGACCACATAAACTTCCATTTGCTGTGGCAGTGTGATTTGATAACTTTGACTGACAGTGTAGCTCGATGTTCTCCAAATTTATCAGGACACAGTCTGTTTGACCAAATATAGTAAGAAGTTTAGAGTGGATGTAAGGGTTAGAAAGTCTTATACTTTCAACCTGGAGTACAAAGTGAATTTGAAAGCAACTTTTGGGAATTCTAGAAAGCCAAGCCAGCCTCTCCAGTGTCCCATTGGCATAGCAGCTAGGCTTAGGTTAGAAAGCAGTAATGTGGGATAATGACAAGAGTACTGAACTTGTAGTCCAGTGACCTGGATTCAAGACAAACTTGGTTTTATCAGTCCCTATACATGTGGTCTTTGGTTGATAATCTGCAAAATGGAAATGGTAATTCTGGTCCTTTTGCTTCAGGAGATTGTTATGCACATCAGCCTGGATCATGTATGTCAGGAGTCAGCAAACGCTGTGGTCCAGAGGCTAAATTCTGCCCACTGCCTGTTTTGTAAATACAGTTTCATTAGAACACAGCCACACCCCTTCAGTTATGTATACTCTACTGCCACTTTCACTCTAACTGCAGAACTGAGTAGATGCAACAGACTATATGATCCACAAAATAAAAGGTTGGCCAGCTCTGGTGAAGATGAAATAAAAATACTGTGAAAGGTATAAAATCTGAGAAGTACCAAATCCCTACTCTTAAAAAGATATTTAGCAACAGTCCAAATACTGTATATCCACATGAGTGATGCTGCTGTTGCCCAAGATATTTTTATGCCTTTTCTTAGTTTCAAGTCTGTCTTTGAGGATGTATCTGATTTGGGAAAATAGCTACGTTATCTAGCCCAACTTTAGTGAATAAGGTAGATAAGTAATACTGGGATCGATACATAGAATGACTTTAATGTACATCATCAAGATGGAATTTTTACATGATTTATAAACTAGTTTTGAAGGCATTTCTAAAATAAAATTTCAGTGTATTGTGGGACATATATATCCTTCAAAAAAAAAAAAAAACCTATGTTGGAAAGGGTCAGCAGAAATATTTTTAAGTATGATCTATTAGAAATATTCATATTTGCTGTATGACTTTCATTTTGTACATTATATTTTTGTCTAGTCCTATGGAAAAATAATTTGAGCTTAATCACTCTCCATAGCAGTTCATCAGCTCTTAATGAAACTATAATGAAGGGCTACTCAGAATGAATTAGGGCATAGAAGCTCCCTCTTATTTATGCTGGCACATAGGGTACTTCTTGGTGACATAATTACCCAGAGGGTAAAATGGAGGTCCTCACTGGTTCAGAGACTTTTCTGGAGGCTCCAATTTCAGCCTCTATTGAGCCTCCAAAAGCAATTAGTAAGTAGGCTGTATTTGGGGGAAGGAGGTGTATCTTTAGGATATTTGCTATGTATACTAATTAATGCTCACCTAAAAGGGAAAAAAAAAAAAACGAGTTGAAATTAATTTCATTATTTCTGAAGGTAATAGAAACTATTTATAACCGCATTAGAAACCTATCTTCCATTTTTGGTTCAGTACTTTATGCCATTTTTGTTACAGGGGTTGGACTGTGTAAGAACTATTGAAGAATTGGCCAGAGTCCTCAAAAAACATTCAGGTATCTCTATAATTTTTTTCTAAATATAAATATAGATATAGAAATAGATTTATTTATTTACAAGCAAAAGTGTATTTAGAAAATCACAGAGGAAGAAATGAGCCATGGAGGAAGTGAGTTTAGCTGGGCTGCATGGGCTCAGGAAACAAGCTACAGAGGCAAAAGAATGGCCGTTGGAGCTTAGGAAAAGGAAAGAAAGAGACACGCCTAAAGGAAGAGGGCGCAGGCAGAGAGAGAGGAAGAGAGTCCTAAAAATATTTTCGTCTTTTTTTTTTCTTTTTTAAGAACCGACACCCCCCCTTTTTTTTTTATTCAGAGAGGAAGGGAGAGGGAGAGAGAGATAGAAACATCATTGATGAGAGAGAATCACTGATTGGCTGCCTCCTAAACTCCCCCTACTGAGGATGGAGCCTGCAACCTGGGCATGTGCCCTTGACTAGAATCGAACCTGGGCCCCTTTATCCGCAGACCTATCTATGCTCTATCCACTGAGCCAAATCAGTATTTTGCATAGTTAGAATTTACTAATGCCAATAAAACAGCATCATAGCTTATTTATATTATACTTGCAGAATTGGTGTCTTACTAATATTAGTAAGTATTAAATAACTTCTGAGGAGAGAGTGGGAAATTGTTGCATAGGAGAGGTTTGTGGAAAAGATGGGCTTGTTCTGATCTCAAATGATGACGAATATGATTTGAAAAGAATAGGAAGAGAGAGGTCTTTCCTTAAAATGGAATGTAGTATATTTTGGAGAACAGTGAGAAGATTGATACATTTAGAGAGGAGTTTCAAGTGGAAACTATGAGGAGGTAAGGTAAAGTCTGTAGATATTAAGAAGCCACTCAAGTTTCTGCAGGAGAGGAGGAACCCAATAAAAGCATAACTTGAGAGCTTTTTAGGCAACTAGCATTGTCTCTGTTGGAGGGTATAACCTAAGTGACAGAGCAGAAAGACCTTATCCAGGTCCAAGTAGTCCGAAAAGGAAAAGATCAGAGATTCCAAAGGAAAATGTCTTAGATTTGGTACCTACAAGTAGGAAATAAGGGTTCAGGCTGATGTCTGGGTATTTGGGAAATGGGAATATTTGCAGAAAACACTAGTGTGGAGGTGTTTAGTTTGCCATGAAAGTATAATCTCCAAGAGGTAGCACTCTAGTAAAAAACTAAAAATATGGAGTTGTCAAATCAGGATTGTAGAACAAAATAGAAGTTTTGCATTGAAAGCCTTAATGAGAGAGAAGTAGAGAAGCCAAGAAAGAGAAAGGTAGAGAGGCCAAGGGAATTGTTGTTCAGAGAAGCTGAGGACTACACTTTAATTTCTGTGTGTAGAAATGAAGGAAGGACACTGAAAAAGGAGCCATTGGGATAAAATAAACCAGGATGATGTGCTGTGAATAAGTCCTAGAGGATGGGTTTCTAAGTGTCATTAAGGTTAACAGTGTCAAGTTCTAGAATGGGAAGTAGGTGGAGAAAAGACTGTCTACTTTGGAGGCAGTATAGCAAAGTAGTTGGGGGATCTAGAATCAAACTTTCTGGTTTTAAATCTTGGCTCCCCCACTTGCTGGCTATGTGAGCTCAGAAAGTCACTCAACCTCATTATTAGCACTCAGTTACTCATCTGTAAAGTGGGAATAACAATAAAGTTAAGTTTACATCCATAATATATTGATAGCCTATCTAATAAAAGGGTAATATGCAGATTGACCATCACTCCAACACAAGATGGCTGCCCCATGTGGACACAAGATGGCCGCCACAAGATGGCCAGCAGGGGAGGGCAGTTGGTGGTGACTAGGCCTGCAGGGGAGGGCAATTGGGGGCCATCAGGCCTGCAGGGGAGGGCAGTTAGGGGTGACCGAGCCGGCAGAGGAGGGCAGTTGGGGTGACCAGGCCTCCAGGGGAGGACAGTTGGGGGAGGGGGGTACCAGGCCTGCAGGGGAGGGCAGTTGGGGGGGACCAGGCCAGCAGGGGAGGACAGTTGGGGGCAATCAGGCCTGCAGGGGAGGGCAGTTGGGAGGGACCAGGCCTTCAGGGGAGGACAGTTGGGGGGTACCAGGCCTGCAGGGGAGGGCAGTTGCAGGGGACCAGGCCAGCAGGGAAGGGCAGTTGGGGGGGGGGCACCAGGCCAGCAGGGGAGGGCAGTTGGGGGGGGCACCAGGCCAGCAGGGGAGGGCAGTTAGGGGTGACCGGGCCAGCAGAGGAGGGCAGATGGGGGTGACCAGGCCTGCAGGGGAGGGCAGTTGGGGAGGGGACCCAGGCCTGTAGGGGAGGGCATTTACAGGCAATCAGGCTGGCAAGGGAGCAGTTAAGCGTCGATCAGGCTGGCAGGGGAGTGGTTAGGGAGTGATCAGGCTGGCAAGCAGAAGCAGTAAGGGCCACTCAGGCAGGCAGGCAGACAAGCAGTTGGGAGCCAGAAGTCCTGGATTGTGAGAGGGCTATCCGACTTCCCCCTGGGATTGGGCCTGAACGGGCAGTCGGGCATCCCTCGAGGGGTCCCAGATTAGAGACAGTGCAGGCTGGGCTGAGGGACACCCCCACCCCGTGCACGAATTTCGTGCACCGGGCCTCTATATATAAAAGCCTAAGCAACCGTTACAACCAGTTGCTATGATGCGCACTGACCACTAGGGGCAGACATTCAACACAGGAGCTGCCCCCTGGTGGTCAGTGTGCTTCCACAGTGGGAGCGTCACTCTGCCAGAAGCTGGGCTCATGGCTGGTGAGCATGGATGTGGCAGTGGGAGCCTCTCCTGCGCAGTGGGGCTGGGATGAGCGGAAGCATTGCCCGGCCCCAGCTTGGGCTATTCCCCGGCCGGCTGCTGCTTCACACACTGCTGCGTCCTTTGGGGGGCATCAGACTGCTGGTTTCAGCCCAATCCCCATAGGCCCCATAGGTCCGACATCTCCCAAGGATTCCTGGATCGTAAAAGAAAGCAGGTCAGGCTGAGGGACCCCACCAGTGCACGAATCCGTGCACCGGGCCTCTAGTGTTCACATAATAGCTTCCATGCCCAGCTGTATTTAATGATAGTCTCTTTTTTCAACCTAGGTCTGAGAAATATCTTGCCTATTACAACAGCAAAGGTGCCAATTGTAAAGTTCTACCATTTGAGAAGTGGTCTGGAAGTGGACATCAGTTTGTATAACACATTGGTAAGATATACCTTCTAAGTGGCTTCTCTAGAGAGATTAAGGGAAACAGATATCTCTTAAGCCATTCATTCCATTGCATTCATTCTTTCAGTAGTTATTAGTGCTTGCTCTGTGCCTGGCAGTGATCTGAGGCTGGGGGTATAACAGAGAATTAAGTTAATGTTAATATTCATTTAAAATTAGGTCAGAGTGGCAGGCGCTTTTGTTTGGCTTGAACTTTTTTAATTTTGGAGTGTGTGTGTGTGTGTGTGTGTGTGTGTATCTGGTTTCACACTTGGTTTGTTTCAGGGCTTTATGGCACCTCTCTGGCCCCTAAGGGCAATGCCAGGGCAGGTTGGGGGAATCATCCATCAACTTATTACAGGAAACTTTTGTTTTATTTAAATTTTTTATTGTTGCAAGTATTACATATGTCTCCTTTTTTCTCCCATTGACCTCTCCCCAGCTGCTCCCACCCCTAGCACATGACCTCACCCTCTCCCCTACTGTCTGTGTCCATTGGTTATGCTTATATGCATGCATATAAGTCCTTTGGTTGATATCTTAAACAAATACACACACACACACACACACACACACACACACCCCTTTTCCCTCTGAGATTTCACTGGTCTGTTCGATGTTTCTATATCTCTGGATCTATTTTTGTTCATCAGTTTAAGTTGTTCATTATATTCAGGAAACTGATTATTTTAATAGCCCTTATTTTTTAGGAATGTCCACAGAAAGGACATCCTATCTAATAAAAAAATAATATGCAAATTAACTGTTACTCATCACAAAGATGGCGGCACTCAGTCCTCTCAGCCCCGCCGGAGTCCCCAAGTCCTGGGGGGAGGCCACTGAGAGCAGGCTGCGTGAGCGGCCTGGCAGAATGCTTGCTTCGTCACCACAGCAACGAGGCAAGCGTTCCGCACCTGGCCGCGGATGGGCCTCTGGGCCGTGGAAAGCCTCTGGGCAGCTTGCGCAGAGCAACCAGGCCCCACAAAGAGCTACTGGCGCACAGATTTGTGCACAGGGCGACTAGTCTATATATATATAAAACTCTAAGCGACTGTTTGACCGGCCGCTATGATGTGCAATGACCACCAGGGAGCAGATGCTCAACGCAGGAGCTGTCCCCTGGTAGTCAGTGTGCTCCCACAGCGGGAGTGCCGCTCAGCTGACTGACAGGCGCCAGATGCCTGGCTTATGACTGGCGAGCGCAGCTTCAGCGGTGCAAGCCTCTCCCGTCTCCACAGCAGCGCTACTGAGCGGTAGTGGCAGGTGCAGCAGGGCCAGGATGAGCAGGAGCGGTGCAGCGCCCTGCCTGGGTTTGGGCTCCTCCCCGGCCACCTGCCGCTCTGGGCACTACTACATCCCTCGGGATATCGGACTGCTGGTTTCGGCATGATTCGCGAAACCCAGTCAGACATCCCCGAGGGTCTCAGATTGCAAAGAGGGCTCAGGCCAGGCTAGGGGACCCCACTGGTGCACACTGGGTCCTCTAGTATTAACATAATGGAAATCATAAAATCAAATGTCATTTACAATTCTTAATTATAATCTCTTAAATTATTGAAGCTTATTTGGGGGGAAGAAATACTAGTTTTAGTCTAAGTATGTTTATTCTAAAATGAATTACAGTATAAGCCTTTTCAGAATATTCTAGCTTAAAACTTTTTATTCTAAATGATAGCCTTATAGTATCATTTTCTTTTTAACAGGCCCTTCATAACACAAGGCTCTTATCTGCTTATTCAGCCATTGATCCCAGAGTGAAATATTTATGCTATACCATGAAAGTTTTTACAAAGGTGAGTATGCTTTCAGTTTTACCTTATCAGGAAATTTTATTGCATCTTCAGACCTTGTTGAAAACATGTCTCTCTTATTTTAAAGACTAGCCATGTCAAAAGCTTCTTTTAACTATTTGGGAAGCCCTACTCTGCAAGCTAAAATTTTGTCTTAAATTTTACATGATTATCTGATCTTGCTATGACTAATTGTTCCACTACTTTGTTGGGTCCTTTGTTTTATTTGGGGTTGGTTGTTTTTTTTCTTATTTGGTTTTGTTGGCATATTTTAGCATTTGAAAATGTAATTATTATATTAATGCCCTGTAGAAGCACTTACTTTTAGTGATAATAGAGTAGCTACAAGCAGAAAACATTGGTAATCTTTCCTTTGTGCTCGTTTTCCTTCCCTCCAGATGTGTGATATTGGTGATGCATCCAGAGGCAGCTTATCGTCATATGCATACACACTTATGGTGCTATATTTTCTCCAGCAGAGGAATCCACCAGTCATTCCTGTCCTTCAAGAGGTATTAATAAAGTAAATTCTAGCCCTACCCGGTTTGGCTCAGTGGATAGAGTGTCAGACTGTGGACTGAAAGGTCCAAGGTTCGATTCCGGTCAAGGGCATGTACCTTGGTTGCGGGCACATCCCCATTGGGAGGTGTGCAGGAGGCAGCTGATCGATGTTTCTAACTATCTCTCTCCCTTCCTCTCTGTGAAAAAATCAATAAAATATATTTTTAAAAATAAAATAAAATAAAGTAAATTCTATTTCTTATCTGTAAAGCTGGGTGATATTTTGAGCCTTCTTCCTTCTCAAAAATTCTTTGGTTGTAGCCTAGCCAGCATGGCTCAGTGCTCAAGCATCGACCTATGAATCAAAAGGTCATGGTTTGATTCCCAGTGAGGGCACATGCCCAGGATATGGGCTCAATCCGCAGTGAGGGGGTGTGCAGGAGGCAGCCAATCAATGATTCTCTGTCATCATTGATGTTTCTATCTCTCTTTCCCTCTCCATTCCTCTCTGAAATCAATTAAAATATATTTTTAAAATATTCTCTGGTTTTGTAGTTAAAATTTCACCAATTTTTCTAAAAATTTTTGTATCAGTGCATTAAGTTTGTAATCCATACTAATAATTTAAAAATTAATTGCAGATATACAAAGGTGAAAAGAAACCTGAAATATTTGTTGATGGCTGGAATATTTATTTTTTTGATCAAATAGATGAACTGGTACGTATTATAATAGTAAAGATTTTTTTCTTACATCCTTGACTAAAAGTTAGCTATACTATGCTGTAGTATAGAAAGATGGTCAACAACTATATTATCATTTGCTATATTTATTTATATTATGCTAGTAAAAAAATAACAGCTACCATATACAGATGCTTCCTTTGAAGTTGAAAACATTTTTAAGCCAGGTGAGTTTTTAGGGACTATATCAAGGTTCTTTAATGCCTAATAATTTCAAATAATTTGATAGTTTTTTCCAAATAAACGAATATTTGCTCTGTGATTTTTGTACACAGCTTGGAAAGACTTAATTATCACCAAGGCTTTTTTAAAGTTTATTTCAAGATTCTTCCACTAATATGCATTCTGAGGTTTGATATTAAAACCCTGAGCTCTCCCTATCTCCAAGTCATAGGCTGAAGATTAATAAACTCATGTAGGTGGTATTTTAAAATGTAAAAGAAAAGTTTGTAATTACATATTTTGTGTATTTAAACTCTAGTTAATTAAGAATAAGTCCATATTTACGTCATAAGATAAAAGTGAATGATGACATTAACACTTTACTATAGGGCATGATATCCCTTGTTTTCTTCTGTTTCTAGCCCACCTATTGGCCAGAATATGGAAATAATACAGAATCTGTTGGGCAGCTCTGGTTGGGACTTCTTCGTTTCTACACAGAGGACTTTGATTTTAAAGAACATGTTATTAGCATCAGAAGAAAAAGCCTGCTTACAACTTTTAAGAAACAGTGGACCTCAAAATACATTGTTATTGAAGGTACAAATAAAATCAAAACTTAAAGTTACATAGAATGTAGAGTTTGAATGAGGAGGGCATTGTTCTTCATCTCTCCAGGAGGGCAGCCGGAGCCACTGATTTTCAACCTTTTTCATCTCATGGCACACATAAACTACTAAAATTCTGCAGCACACCAAAAAATATATTTTTGTTGTCGATTTGGCAAAAAATAAATTGGTATAATTTTGACTCATTCACATTGAATGGCTATTGTTGTGTTGGCGCTGTTGTCATGTTTTTATTTGACAGTCTCAGGGAAAAGAGATCAGGCCCCCTGACTAAGACAGGTATTGCATGTTTTAAAGTTCATGTGGCAACACATGGGTTGAAAATCGCTGCTCTAGGTTAAACTTTCATCTACCTATTGATAGTCTTATAATGTGAAAATATGTAAAATGAAAATCAAGTCACAATGGGTTGACCCCTCCCTCTCCCCCTCCCCCCAAAAAAGATTTTTGGAGTGGTTTTTGTTTTGTTTTGTTGTGTTTTTGCTTTCTTGAATATGTTTTTAAGCATTTACAGGAAATAATTAAATATCTACACATTAGGTTTCACTTATGAATTATCATGCGTGTAAATTTATTTTAAATCATTTATAAAGTATTTTGATTTAGAAAGTATGATTTATCCCCATTTATTTTATGAACCAGTTTATTCAGATCCCACATATATCTTTGACATCAGCAGCTTTCTATCCTTCCTACCACTTTCTGGATCATCTAACAAATACCGTAGTGTTCCAGAACACAACAGATATCCACTCATCTAAGATGTTTGAGTGGAAATATTTAAGATCGTATGGGAATGCTTATATGAAGCCTTAACTAGAAATTGAGATCCAAGTAGCTATTGCCTGTGTGTGTTTTAATTTATCACGTGAATGCGTTCTGTGATATCCATGATGAATTATTTTCTAAAGTAATCTTTAAAAAGCTTGTTAATTGGCGGGAACATTTAATTCTAAAATGTTTTAAATATATTTGTGACCTCTATATGCCTTCAAAAACTAGCATTAAAAAATGTCAGGCTAATGTTAGTCTTCTCCAAATAGTGTTTTCTTGTTCAAAATAAAGCAACTCCTCATAATGTGAAAGATTTTATAAGAATTCAAATATAAAGCAACACCATCTTTTCTGATGGACACTTTTGAGAAAAAAACTTGCCTTACAGTTAGGAATATATGTTACCTAACTATATAACAAATTTGAAGATCATTAAAAAGGTAGTTATTTAATACTTTTAATAATGATAAATTATGTAACACTTTCTTATTATATAAACCATTTATTGTATGAATAGTAGCATTTTCTTTTTGGTTATCTTATTCTCATTTTTTTTACTTAGATCCCTTTGATTTGAATCATAATCTTGGAGCTGGATTATCAAGAAAAAGTAAGTTAACTTTGTTTATAAATATTCATGTAATCTCTTTTTAATTCACCTACTTGAGCTCTTATTCTTTGCTTTTTAGTGACCAATTTTATAATGAAAGCATTTATTAATGGTAGAAGAGTATTTGGTATTCCAGTCAAAGGATTTCCAAAGGACTACCCCTCAAAAATGGTAAGCATCTGTTGGACATAAAAAAATAAAAACAATTCTGAAAGCCCGTATTAAACATTTGATTTGTACACATTACTTCAGTAACAACTTAAATACTCTGAATATCTGGTGAGTCTAGCCACCAAGATGAACAATTACAACACAAATCCCTAAAAACCCTTTCTAAAACATCCCACCTCTGAGACAGTTCATCAGGAGTACGGGAGAAATAGCCAGAGGTGGAGTTTGGTTGAGAAAATTTATAATTTTGGTGCTGCTTTTCCTTGGTAACACATATAGGTGGCATTGCTGTGCCACCAACATTGAGCTCCATGCCAGTCTCAGCCAAGCCGTTTGCACATGCCTAAGGGCATCCATATGAAGTCTGGACTTTCCTTTGTTTATTACTGTACTTGCAAAGAGTAATACATCCCTGTACTAGAACTGTCTGTTCTCATATAAACTAATGCTCAGGTTTCTATTGAGCCGCATTCATTAAAAACAAAATTGCATTATCAAGATAACATGTTTCAGTGAGAAAAAAGAGGGTTAGAAACTAGAGGGTTTTTTAATTATTATTATTATCCTCACCCGAGGATATATTTTACTGATTTTAGAGAGGAGGATAAGGGGGAGAGAGAGAGAAACATTGATATATGAGAAAAATATCAATTGGTTGCCTCCTGTCTGAGTATCGAACCTGAAACCCAGGTATGTGCCCTGACCAGGAATCGAACTGTCAACCCTTCAGTGCATGGGATGATGCTCCAACCAACTGAGCCACACCGGCTAGAGCAGAGCTAGAGGGTTTTATGTTTAAAATAAAGTTATTATTTTTCTGCATTAATCTTCTGAATACACTTTTAATGAACCTTAACTGTTCGGTGTGTAGCCATATTCAGCATTTGATTACATGTGTACATCTAGTTGTAGATATTGCTGTGGTAGTCTGTCAGTGCTTCTGAAACTTGTCCAAACATATCACTTGGGGATTTTGTTAAATGCAGATTCTGATTCAGGAGGACTTTGCATTTCTTTTTCTTTTCTTTTCTTTTTTAATATATTTCTTTATTGATTTCAGAGAGGAAAGGAGAAGGACAGAACGATAGAAACATCAATAATGAGAGAGAATCATTGATGGGCTGCCTCCTGCGTGGACAGCCCCCACTGGGGATCAAGCCCGCAAGCCAGGCATGTGCCCTCGGCTGGAATCGAACCTGGGTCCCTTGGGTCCGCAGGCTGACGCTCTATCCACTGAGCCAAGCCCGCCAGGGCATGACTTTGCATTTCTTACAAGCTCCCAGGTGATGCTGGTCCCCCACCTTAATTTCACTGGTAAAGAGACTAAAGTCCAGACCATTGTCTTTCCTTTCTTCTGATATTTCCCTCCAGAAGCCACTATGAAATAAAGCACAGCACATAGCCTCTTTCTTTTTCTCTATAATCTGTATATGCAAATCATGTTCCTCAGTTCATTAGGTGTTAGCTTTTCTTTTTTTAGAGCAGCGAAGCCTTTGTACCTGGACTCAGCTCCCCCCAAGTCCTGGGGAGCTGACTTCTGGGGAATGTGATGCTTTATTTAGAAGTGCTGGGGCCGAAACCGGTTTGGCTCAGTGGATAGAGCGTCGTCCTGTGGACTGAAAGGTCCCAGGTTCGATTCTGGTCAGGGGCGTGTACCTTGGTTGCGGGCACATCCCCAGTAGGGGGTGTGCAAGAGGCAGCTGATCGATGTTTCTCTATCATCGATGTTTCTAACTCTCTATCCCTCTCTCTTCCTCTCTGTAAAAAATAAAATACATAAAAAAATAGAAGTGCTGGGGAAAAGCTACCTTTGTGGTTAAGGATAAACAATGCTGCGTGATGAAAAGGACTACATAAAATTGGAGTTTAGGTAAAATTATCCTGATTTGACCTCATAATGGTTTTAGATTTGAAATTAATCAGTATAAATAATATTTACTAAGTTAATGATAATGTTGATGTTGAGATATAAGATACCTGATTGCTGTCGGGTTAGTTTTTGTGTTTTGATCTCATAATAATAGTTCATGTTTGTATATATTTATGTTTTTCTAGGAGTACTTTTTTGATCCAGATGTGCTAACTGAAGGAGAGCTGGCCCCAAATGATAGATGTTGCCGAATTTGTGGGAAAATTGGACACTTCATGAAGGACTGTCCTTTGAGGAGAAAGTAAGTAAATGTTCGAAAGTGGTGGTTTTGATTTTATGCTCTTAATGTACCAGTTTTTAAATGAGGTTCTGTTGTGACAGAAAATAAACTCATAGGAAATTCAGCAGTTCTCACATAAATTTAAGGTTTTTTATAATGAAAATGAGGTGATTTAAAATATGGCCTTACATACAGATAATGAGAATTGACTCCAGTGTAACGGTGACAGTCTCTCAGGCTTGGTCCCTTTTCCTAATTTTGGTCATGGCCCTAATTATTACTCAGTCATTTGGTTATTGGCCTCTCCAGCTGGGATGGAAGAGAAAAGAGGACAATAAAATGCTTCCCTTTTACAGCGGTGAGAAGTTCAGAATCATTTCAGTCAATGAAAGGTACAATTGGTTCCTTCAGGATGTCAATTACACTTCTAATGTACAATAACTGAGGTGTGCCACGTTGGGATTGGGACTCACTGACAGCGTCTCAGACTCTAAGACCCTTTCACTTGTACATCTTAATATTGCTATGGTGACCTACTCAGCTTGGTGACCATGCTTTCTTCTCTTTGCAAGAGGACAGAGGGACAAAGTGGATGCTCACTTTGAACATACTGTTTAGGGTGGTAGTACTTTTACTTGGATGATAATATGCTCATTTAAAAACAGGTTATCATCTCCCTGGCTGGTGTACTCAGTGGTTAGAGCATCGGCCCTGGCACCAAAGGGTCGTGGGTTTGATGCCCGGTCAAGTTCACGTACCTGGGTAGCAGGTTGGATCCTTGGCCCTTGTCGGGATGTGTATGGGAGGCAACCAATAATGTGTCTCTCTCACATCGATGTTTCTCTCCCCCCACTTTTCCACTCTCTCTAAAAATCAGTGGGAAATATATATTCGGGTAAGGATTAACCAAAAACAATAACAAAAATAAAACAGGTCATCATGTGGAATTTAAGGCTCTTATTTAGTACATATTTGTTTTTTACTCAATAATAATAGTCACTGGTCATAGGCAAGGAAGAAATGATTTTAATATTTTAAGACCCTAAATCTCCTTATATAACCATCACTTGCTTGTGAACCTATTTCCTTCTAGTCCCTTTTTTGGGCATGTGAATGAATGTATTTAAAGTTTCACGTCTCAAATTTCCAGTGTCTAGTAAAGAATGCTAAGCAGGCCAGAAAGGTTCTAAAAATCACCCCAAGGATAAGTTTCATTACATCAATATCAAGGAGTTCCACTAATTGTAAAACTGGTTTTAGAGCACTGGAGTAATTGTGAAAATGAAAAGGAAAAACACCCTTAACGCCCTGAGGTTGCTTCTTAGTAGAAAAGAATAGATTTAAGTTTGTTAAATTCTGCGGTTGCCCTCTAATGCCCTCTGTTTCTCGTTATTTCCTAAACCTGGAGTTATCTTATTTTGTTAGAATTCTGTTTGGATTTTTTTTCTACCAGTATTATGTCATTTTCTACAGAGTGAGGCGACGGCGAGATCAGGAAGATACCCTAAACCAAAGATACCCTGAGAACAAAGACAAAAGAAGCAAAGATGACAAAGAAGTTCAAAACAAGTGTGCAGAGAGGGAGGTGTCATCAAAAGAGGAGAGGCCCGTGCAGTACACGCCTCAGAAAGCCAAGCCGGCGAAGGCAGTTGTCGATCTGGGGAGAGAGAAGATGCTCAGGCCACCGGTGGAAAAGTGGAAGAGACAGGATGACAAAGACTTGAGAGAAAAACGTTGTTTTATTTGTGGACGAGAGGGGCACATTAAAAAGGAATGCCCGCAGTTCAAAGGCTCTCCAGGTATGCACACCAGTCACACTTTGATGTTCCCAATCACATCTCAAGGGAAATCTCCTTTTTAGAGTTCTGTACTATTAATTTCTTCAACAAATCTAATGACTCAAAAAGGTATTTTTTAAGAATGTGAGATTCCCTCCCCTCCTTTAATTCTGATCTTTTATAAGTCTTAAACACTTAATTCCTGGTTTTATTTAGAAGCTTATAAAAGTAATTTGGTTGACTTTTTAAATAAGATTATCAATAAAATGAAAACCTGGTCATCCCCAGTACCTAAAAAATGTAGCCTAAGTGACCATAAAACAAACTGTAACTTGAGCTTCGCTACTCAGTGTGGGCACTTTTGAAGTTGAAGCACTGCCTAGCCATGGAGGAGGCATCCGGTTATCTCAGGATGCCAAACTGTGTGTTCACTGAGCCACATGTATTTTTATTTAAATACATAACATGCACATGCGTGGAAAAGGGACTAGAAGGAAATAGGTTATACAGTTAATAGTGGTTCTAACTGCAGAGGAGAATTATGGAGGAGTTTCTCTTTGGATTTTATCATTAAATATTTTTCTGCAATATGTATGTTGATTATTATGATGCGGAAAAACACAAGTCAGTAGTTCAAAATCATCCATTATCTTGCCTCTTTAAGTTGTTGGATCTGAATTAACATATTATCTTAAATGGCTCAAATATCCATTGAAGGTACCTTTTTAACAGACTGGTAAGAGTAAGGGTGCCTTTGTGTATGTATAAGCAGTTTATACACTCACTTTTTTAGAACAAACCTGTGAATGTGGATGAAATATGGTTAGTTTAGAAAAGAAATCTGAGACCATTTTTTTAATTAAAATAGTACCCTATTTCTGTCCTCAATTGTATATGTTTGTGAATAGCATACAAAAGTTAGCACTGCTGATAGTTTCCTTAAAGTGTTCATTCCAGTGTTTATTGTTCCTGGAACACTAATAACCTCTTCCCCACTTCATTAAATCAGCAATATGGTGTCTCTTTCCTTCTTTTTTGTCTCTTTCTTTTTAAGACAAGAAAGTTATAGATCACCTGTACTTTCTTTTTCCAAAAAGAAGCTTTATATGCAAAGGAGTAAATTAATTATTGATTTTAAAACAGAGTTTAAAACATTTATGAAAGATACATCTTGCCCTACTTCTAAAGAATTCAGACAAACTCAAGCTCTTTTGCCCTAATGTGGGACAAATGCCAGAATAAAATGATTTTCTTTTTTTTTTTTTAATATATTTTATTGATTTTTACAGAGAGGAAGGGAGAGGGATAGAGAGTTAGAAACATCGATGAGAGAGAAACATCGATCAGCTGCCTCCTGCACACCCCCCACCGGGGATGTGCCCGCAACCAAGGCACATGCCCTTGACCGGAATCGAACCTGGGACCCTTGAGTCCGCAGGCCGACGCTCCATCCACTGAGCCAAACCGGTTTCGGCTAAAATGATTTTCTTTTATGATTATATGAGATAAATATAATTAAAAGAATTTAAAATAATAGCAATAACTAACATTCATTGAGTGCTTAATATAGACCAGGCACTATTTTAACTACATGGGTAATTTCATGTAATTTTCACTACAGCCCCATCAAATTGGTATTATTGATATCCCCAGTTTACAGATGAGGAAACTGTAAACAGTATAGATAAGATGTAATAAAGTTTTGCCACCGTTATTTTTGTAGGCCACCCTTCAGAGGAACTCAAGGTCTGTGTTACTAATAACTCGAAGCACATTGTCATTGTGTTCCTTTTTGGTACAATGCAGTGGTGAAGGAATGCCCCTGTGGTCCTCAGCATGATGGATTACTTCCTTCTAGCTAGTAGCAAGTTTTACGTTATCTACTAGTGAAGCTCTCAAAACAGTTAGAGCAGTGATTCTGTCAGGCTGGGACAGCAGCAAATCAGAGGGAGAGGGGACATCCTGGGGGGAGGTGGGTATAATCCAACCAAAGCAAAAGCTTTAGAGTCTTTACTTCAGAATGCAGTATGTACAGTTTAAGTCAAGTAGTCATATTATAAAAGTAAAATCAGAAGGGAAGAGTGGGGCTGGAGTGAGGTGAATTTCCTCCAGTAGCAATGAAAAATAATTAGCTGCTGCTTCCTATCTAAGAGTTAAGCTGCTCCCTCTCGTTTCTGCAAATACATTATTATTTTGTCCACACAATATATTCAGTGGAGCTTCTGTCATATCAACAGACAATCTTTCTGTGCACGTTTGAAAACAGGGCTACTGCTTTCAATTTAAAGTAGGAACAAAAAGTGCCGATTTCTTTCTTAGGTATGTTTAAGTCACATTGGGTATGTGGATCCCCTTCTTCACCTAGTACTTTGAGACCAACTGAAACATTTGTTCAGGTAAACCTAGCTCAGAACTAAGCAAGAAGGCCTTGCAGCATCTGTCTATTCAGCAAACCTTTACTGGGTGCTAGCAGCTCTGTGCCGGGTCCTCGAGGTGCTGGGCAGGCCCAGGCCCTGACTCCTTCCTCTGGCTAACCCCCCGGCTCCCTCCCTCTGCCCTCAGCACAGTGTGGTGAGGAGGCTTGCTGTGCCGGGGATGGCAGGGCATGCTTTAAGGATCCCTGCATATGTGTCTTGCTTTTCAGTAACTTGCAAAGTTCTGCCTCCCACATGCCTAATTTCAGCTCTCCTTGGATAAGGTTGCAGTTTTAAAGCTCTTTCGGATGCTATTCCTTTCAATTTTGTAAACCAGTGTATTTCATTTTTTAGGCAGTGCTTTTACATGAAGACAAAAAGAAACAAAAAGCAACTATATTTTTGAGTCCCCAGTCAGGTATGTGGGTTAAAAACAACAACAAATGTGTGTTATTTTACTTACTGCATAGTTACCACATGCCTTTTGAGACACTTCTTTTGAATAGCGGTTTTAACAGGGATTGGACATCAGAATCAACTGGGGAACTTACCCTGCCCCACCTTCATCTCCTAAGTCAGATTCTTCAAGGGTTAGGCTTGGGCCTGTGTATTTTTTTAATTTATAGATGATTCTTATACCATCCCTGAGAAGAAACCATAGTCTTGAATTATTTGTTCCTCTTCCATGCTTTTTGTTTCTGCTTTGAAATTGCCACTGTGTTGTCAACAGTGTAATCCCTTCATGGAGATTATTCACTGCACCAAAGTAAGGAAGGAAACTAATTGTCGGTCTGAACTCCACTCTCTCACTAAGTCATTTGTTCATTCCTTTAACAAATATTTAAGGCCCACACCCGCCCACCTGCTAAGTGCAGGGCATGGGTCTAAACACTGAGGATCAGCATTGAACCAGCATAGCCCCTTCTCTCATTCTCGTCAGAGGAGATACATAAATATTTCATGTGGTGACAGGTGTTAAGAAATATAAAGCAGGAAAAGGGAAACAGAGAATGTTGGAGAGGGAGGCGGCCTTTCTTATAAAGTCACTTCTAAATTGAAGCAAAGAATCAAGGAAGGGGCAAGTCATAGGAAATTGGAGTTCAACTGTTACAGCAGAACTACAAACAGTTTTTGTCCTCCAGGGTCACTGAGTGGAATGAGCAGGAAAGGGTGGTAAGAGGTGAGGTCAGGGTAGATGGTCTGGATCAGGTAGCATCTTCAAACATGATTTTTGAAGGTTGGATGACAAAGTATTAATCAGAGATGACACTATGATATTTGGCCTGAGCAACTAGAAGAATAGAGATTGAATTTTCTCTGCTGAAGAGCAAATTTGGGGGGGGGGGGGGGGCAGGCGGGGGGTTAGTTTTAGAAACCTAAGTTTAAGAAACTGGCTAGATATCTGTGTAGAGATGCCAAGTAGCCAAGTGGATATCCTACAAGCCTGGCCTTTAGAGCAGAGGTCCAGGCTGGAGAAATAAATTTGAGTATTATCAGTGTGTAATAGTATTTAAAGGCCTGGGTCTGAGTGAGATCACCTAGAAAGGAAATACAGATAGAAGAGAGAAGAGCATTTAGAGACTCTGGTAGAAAATAAAGGAGACAAAAAATGGTGATAGAGCAGAAGCAGCAAGAGAGCTGGGTCCTAGAATTCAAATGGAGGAAGTTCCTCAAAGAGAAGGGAATTGCATGAATTGCTGCTCATAGGTCTGCTGCAGCTGTAGACTGAGAATTAAGCACTGGACTTGGCAATGCAGAAGTCACTGGTGCCTTTGAAAAGAGCTGTTTCTTTGGCGTGCAAGGGAGAAAAACGTGATTACAGGGAGTTCTGGTGAGAAATGCTGGGAGAGGAATTGTAGGCAACATGACTTCAGCTACGGCGAAGTGTCAGGGCCGCAGGTCTGTGGACAGGTGCTGAAAGGGAGGGGACAATGGAAGGCTCTGCAGGCCTTTTTCTGGAGTTTCAGTCGTGCTTTTGAGTCTTGAAATGGAAGGGAGGAAACTGAGACAGAAAAGAAAAATAAAATAACTTTAATATACTAACTTTTTCAGCATTTTTAGTATGAAGGGATGAAACTATAAATTTGATGCAAACATGCTGACTTCTGGCCTGTTGATATCCTTAGTAACTTTACTTAAAAGTGCCTGTCAGTCTTTCACCTCTCTCCTTTCTCTCTCATCTTGTTCAGTAAAGTCTTTTTAAAGGAGGGAATTTATATAAGCATGTGTAGTCTTTTGAACTTGATTGTGTACTTTATGAGAAACGTTTTTGAAATTTTAAAACTTCATTAAGGTAACCTGACATTTTTGTACATCATGTCAACCCACATTTTGTATGCTCAGTTTGTATGTGTCATATTGCTAATGCCCAAACAACTGTTTGCCTTTAGATTGGAGAGTGTGAAGAGTCTAAGCTATCTCCCATGTATGTCAGTGACTGAGAAGTAGCACTCTCACGTCCTCAGCAGCCTCCTAAGTCCTGCAGTAAAGAGAGCTCTTCCCTGCTTCACCAGCCGGGTGCCAGGGCACAGTGATCTCACCTGGGAAGGCTAAGAAAGCTCCAGTGAGGAATGTTTGGTTGACTGTTAACAGGAGAAAAGTAAATGGAATTGTTATTTAACTATTTCCACTTCTGCCAGGGCCAAGGTCAATTATCTCATATAAAATAATCTAAAAAGAAATAGGCATTTATTTTTATGATCCGTGAACTTGATAGGTGGTGGGTTTTTTAATAGCATCAGAACTTTTTACATTCAAAATTTCAAAGGCATGGGGATTGAGGTTGGTACACAGAGTGAGGTCAGATGATTCAAAGAGAAGCACAAAGCTTCAAAGAATTGCCACCCTTACCCAAAAGAGGACTGGGATGCATGAAAGGTAAAGACACAGGAGGCTCAGTGAGAAAATTCAGGAGCAGCTGTTAGCTGGGAAGGTTTTGTAAGTGTTCTCAGTAGGATGCTTGGACTTATAAACCAAAAAAGTACTACTGGGAAAACCCCCAAAATCAAATAGAAGAGAAATGAGAATGGAGCCTATTGTGAGATGATCTGATTGACAAGGAGAGCAGCCATGAACGAAGGCTAAGGACGTTGACAGGCTGCCCCTGGAAGCAACTTTGATTCAACAAATGAAAGCCTGTGGGAAACAGACTCCACTGCAGTTTATGGGTTGTTTCTCAGAGATCCTCAGAGTTTGAGGGTCACAAGGTTAGCATATGTAAACAAGCCAAGAGTTGTTTTTATAAGGGTCAGCCTTGAACAGACATTTCCAAAACATGTTACATAGGAAAAACACTGATTCTTTCTTAGGTTAGATGTTCATTTGGCCAAAGATGAAATGTCTTAAGAACATCAGCTCTGCAGTCAGATTGCATGGTATATTTTCTAGCTTTATAATGGTGAAACACCTGCTTAGCCTCCACTTGCCTCAGTTTCCTCATCTGTTCTAAGGGATAATAATAAGAGAAATACCTGACTTGTAGGGATGTTGAGAAATCCATGTCAAAGCACTTACAACAGCCCCTGCATACAGCAAGAACAGAGCAGAGGTTTGTGGTGGGTGGTGATTCATTGGTATTTCTGCAGGGCTATGTCAACATTGCTCCTGCTAAAGGTTTTACACATCTTCAAAGTAGAATTTTATTATAATTTTTTAAGTGCTGGAGGAACACAGATGTTAGACATTATAAAATAGCATTACTGATTGACAATAAGTTAGGATTTCTGTAACTATCTTCTAAGTAAGAAACTGACACTTATAAATCTTTTGAGCAACTGTACTAGTAAAACTTAAATTTACTACAGAAAAAAAAAATTAGTGTGATACCAGAAAAATACAAATAACTGTTATAGGTAGCTAAAATCTATCCTTTCCAATAAATTAAACTCTTCAAGTAAGTACATGACAGCTGTTAAGACTACCAAACTTATTCATGATAAACTTACCCAAATTATATATGTTGTTCTGAATGTGAAATGTCTCAATTATAAGTAGTGTTAAATTTCCCCAAAGCTCTTCCTTCTCACCAGAGCCTGTTGATATGGACAGCCCCTACTCTTGCACATTAGCTGTGTTGACCTTAGGCAATAGGTTAACTTCTCTGAGCTCCAGATGTCTCGTGTATAAAATTGCAGAAGCACCATTTATCTGGCTGGGTGCTGAGAAAATGCACCCAGATTATAGTAAGCACTCAGCCACGTTCCCTGTCCTCTCCTAACACCTGTCTCCATTCTTTTTTTTTTTCAGAGAGGAAGGGAGAGAGAGAAACAATGATGAGAGAGACTCATTGATCGGCTGCCTCCTGCACACCCCACACTGGGGATCAAGCCCGCAACCTGGGCATGTGCCCTGACCGAGAATTAAACCATGACCTCCTGGTTCATAAGTTGACGCTTAACCACTGAGCCACGCCAGCCAGGCGATTCTTTTCCACTAGGCTACATATAGTTCTTAACCTCCTAAACGAGATAGTATTGAATAGAAAATTTCATGAATTTCCTTGCTCTTCATTGTTATTTCCCTCCCCCACATACACACGGCCAACACAGTGCCTTAGATGGTCTGTAAATTGTATTGATTAGAGGTATACTCACTTCGGAGGAACAATAGAGTGCGAATGGCTAAGAACATGAGCTTTTAAAGTCAGACATACTTGAGTTTGAAATCCAGCCCAACTATTTACTGGCTGTGTTACCTCAGCAAGTTTTGAACCTCTCTTTGCCTCAGTTTCCTTATCAGTTAATTGGGACTAGCACCTTACAGGGCAATAAGGATTAATTTCATATATGTAAATCCCATAGCACAGTATCAGGCACATACCACTCAATAAATTATCACCGTTCTTATTACTGTAATTAACAGGAGGTATCAACCTTGCTGTAATTTATCTTACAAATACTCTTATCTTCTTAATAAGATAAGAGTATTTGGAGATTAGAGAATCGTAGTTATAAACTGACTTTTTTGCATAAATTAATTACTCTGGCATAATTACGTATAACAGTTTATTCAGTCTGTGAATCTCAAGAATCTAACATATTTCTGATCCTTAATCCTCCCCCATTTTTCAAAGGAAATTACTTTTCTAAAGGAACTACCTGTTTCTTCATTTATTCTACTTTAATTCCATGGTTTGAAATCTTAAAAATTAAAGATGCTGTACTAGTAAATAGATTAATGGGTATCTTTTCTCCATCATGATGATGTGTACTTATACAATTTTTTTCTTTTTAATATATTTTTATTGATTTCAGAAAAGAAGGGAGAGGAAGAGAGAGAGACAGGAACATCAATGATGAGAATCATTAATGGGCTGCCTCCTGCACGCCCCACACAGGGGATCGAACCTGCAACCCAGGCAGGTGCCCTGACCAGGAATCGAACCATGACCTCCTGGTTCATAGATCGGTACTTAACCTCTGAGCCATGCCAATATTTTTTGAAACAGTGTGGAGAGATCTTGTTATCCGTGAATGTAAATCATCCTTTTAGATATCCAGTATTCTTGCTATTCCATTGTATCACTATATTATTATTTCTTTAATCATTCCTGATTAAGGGACTGTTTTCAAATATATAATATATCAATGTCTTCAGAACATTTTTTGATTTCATAATCTTTCACAACATATTGAAAGTTCATATATCTCCTTTATATTTTTAAGTTGATGTCTAAATTTTTCATCATATTGCAAAGCTTTTGTAATTTTTTGGGGTGTGGGGGATTATAAATACTGGCATTATAAAATACAACTTTTAAATCAGCCTTATATGTATCAAATGAAATATAAATATTATTGCAGAAACTTTACATCATTTCATTTTTTTCCTTGACTACCTTTGTTTCACTTCCACAGAATTTTATATTAAGACTGAAGGCCTAGTGCATGAATTCGTGCACCAGGTGGGGTCTGGCTAGCCCGCCCCGTTCAGGGTGGGGGGGCCAGTTGGGGGCAGGGCTGGCTGGGGGAGGGGCTGCAGGTGGTTGGCCCCACCCCCAATGAAGAGGGGCGGTGATCAGGGACAGGTCTTGTCTGCCCTGCCCCCTGGTCAAACTGCTGGTTGAGGGGACAATTTGCATATTAGGCTTTTATTATGTAGGATGATATATTTTTATCATATAATTCAAGCATTTTATTGATCACTCTATCATACTTATCTGAAATAAAAATATTTATGTAAATTGGAATTTTAAGCTTTTTCTTAAGTCCCAAAGTATAAAATTTTTTTCTAAGTTGTTTTTTTTTTTAATTCTCTATTGTTTAAAGTATTACATGAGTCTCCTTTTTTCCCCCATTGACCTCTCCCCCGCCATTTCTAAGTTGTTTTTACAACCATTAGAACAATGTGATTGATCAAAGCAAATGTTACAAATTTGGATTTAAAATTACTTTTTATGTTTACATACTAAAAATGACTGTCATTTAATGAGCAGATGGGATTTTTGCCAGTGCATTTATCTGTCTATGGACCAATACGACTTATTGCAGTAATGAAAATAGTGTTCTTTATCATTATTATCTCTAATTTTTGTATTTTTGTTTTTATGGTTGGTAAATATTGAGAAAACTTAGTAGTCTTTATGATAGCAAATTAAAAATAATACAAATTCTTTTGAGAGTTTGGGAGTGGAAAATGTATTATAACAATGACTCTTAATTATTTTTCATTCATTAAATGACCAAAAACCACATAGTAATGTAATATCAGAAATTATTCATGATGATCATCAGCTATTAATGTAATTTTACAAAAAACTAAAACTTTGGGGTTTTATTAGAGGCATTTGTGTTTATCACAAACCATCATTTTCTTTGCTTCCTTGCCTCCAGGTTTTTCCGCTCCAGGGCAGCATACCACTTTAAGATTTGGATGGTTAGGAGATATGCCTGTCTTTTGTATTATAGTGAAAGTAGGAAAAAAATTGTGAAAGGGGGTTGGAAAGAAAAATTGGTGTGATCTCTAATAACCTGCTCAAAGCCTTAGCCATGAAGGCATTCTCAGGAAGAATTCAGATAGAAATTGAGAGGCTGCAAGCAATTCTCTTAACACCCCTTCCCCACTTGTCTTGTTAAGTCAGCTCGGAAATACATATACCCAAGTTTGAAGATCACTATGTATATAAAACCCTATAAAGGATATTTGCCTAGGTATATATCCTCAGGATAAATTCCCAGTTAGAATGATGGGTTGAAAAGTATGTACCTTTCAACAGTGGTACCAGTAAGGCCAATTTATGATTGGCAATCCCAGAGAGTCATTCACACCCTCGCTTCATTGAGATACTCTTTTTTGTCAATCTGCTTGAATTTCTATTATACCATTGAATTCAACATTTTGTACATGTTTTCATTTGTATTTCTTCATGTTATATCTTTGCACTTTTTATTATAGTAGTCATCTTTGTTTTTAGTTCTTTCTACATAGAAATTCATTCATGCTTTGTCAAAAGTGTTACGTGCTTCACCACCTCCACCCCCAGTTTATTATTCTTTCAGCCTCATTTATGATTTGTTTTGTCATACAGACATTTGTTTGCTTGTTTGTTTCTTTTGTAGTTTGATTTCAAGCCAACTTTCCCGTATTTTCAAGTCATGCTTACACAATTTATGAATTTCATGGTGTTCATTTATATTTTACTTCTATTAGTTTTAAAGTATCTTCAGGTATGCTGAGATTTATGTTTATACTAGAGGCCAAGTGCACAAAATCGTGCACAGGTAGGGTCCCCAGCAGCTGCCTTTCATTCTGTGCTGCCCCCTGGTAGTCAGATCACATCATAGCAAGCAAGCAAGCAAACTCCAGGTCAGTCAAACTCCCAAGGGGACACTTTGCATATTAGGCTTTTATATAGAGAGATAGGAGGTTACATGTTTAGGTAATACATGAATAAAACTATTAGTACTATTAGAAAAGAATGGTTCTTAACACTTTGGGAAAAACAAAGACACACATAACAACTACCCATCTACTAGAGAAGTAGCATCATTTTATTTCCAATCCTTTTTTTGGTTAATTCTCACCCAAGGATATTTTTCCATCGATTTATTTTTATTTTTATTTTTTTGCCAGGAATTGAACCTGCAACCCAAATACATGTCCTTGACTGGGAATTGAATCTATGACCCTAGGTGCTCAGGCCAACATTCTAACTACTTAACTACACTGGCCAGGGCACATTTACAATCTTTTTTTAAATAAAAGATTAAAATAGTGAAAGTACCCTTTTACTACCACCCCCAGGTCGTCATATCCCCCTCCATCCTAGAGGCATCCATTATTATGAGTTGAGGGCTCCTTCAGTTCTTTGTGAAAGGTCATACATATGTATCCTTTAACATATTACCCCTGGTGAATTTTTAAATTTACATGGCATCATGCTGTATAAAGTGTTCTGCAACCTGCTTTTTCATATCTATTTAACAAAATGATTTTTAAATTTTAAACATATTGCTGTATTTTAAACATATTGCTGTATATAAATTTATGGTATTTTTTAATAGTATTCCATCATATGAATACAGAATATTGTATGTATCCATTACCTAGTACATGAGCATTAAATTGAGTCTGATTTTTTGCTGTTATAAACAATGTTGTGCACATTCTTGTGTGAATGTCCTTGAGTATAGGTGAGAGGTTCTATAGGGTGTGTGTGCTCAGAAGTCAAATTGTTTAGGTTATAGCATATATTATTAACTGTTCTATGGTATGGTTTTAATTAGTAATCCTCCTTTCTGAAACTATTAAAATGATGTCACTCTAGCGACTTGTCTGCATTTAAAAAGACTTGGACTAGGCTTATGTTTAATAGATCATGTTTCATATGCTGTAGACTTTTTTATATCTAGCCTAATTACTTAATTCAAAACAAGTGACCATTTCCAGTGTGAAAACTTTCCATGAATAATTAACCATAAGTAGCAATGTTACAGATTTCTTGATGAAGTGAGACTTATTTCATTTATGTTGGGTTTTGTTTCTTCCCCTCCTCTAGGTAGCCTTTCCAGTAAATATATGACTCAGGGAAAAGCCTCAGTGAAGAGGACCCAGCAGGAATCATGAGGGAAGGAAAATGCAGCGCTCTAAATGGCCACTCAGGCATTCCTAATCACTCTGAAAATTAGGTTCATTTTACAGGACTCAGCAGCATAGATCAGGCTTCAACTTAACATTTAAGGGAAATGTCAGATTTTTTTTTAACTGAATGAAATTCATAATAAGGAAAAAATTTTTAATGTAGTCTTACCTACCACAAATCCTCATAGATTTAAGGATTTTAATAGAAAGCCATGGTGTATGTATTTAAGCCAGGTTTAAAAAAAAAAGTAACGATGGGCCAGTATTCAGTGAATACAATTTCATGGTTTTTAATTCTTTCAAATCACACTAAAATGGTGTGCTGATAAACCCCAAGAAATTAATTCTTTCTTTCCTATAAATCCCTTTTTTGTTTTGAAGAGGGGAAATTATATTTATTGTTGTTTACTGAATTCTGTGTGAAAGTGTGTCAAATACGTGTGAACTGCTACTACTGTGTTTACCATTTACAAACCTTATTTTATTGATATTTGTAGAAGAAGTGATAACATGAACATGATTACCTGTTTGTGTGAGTCTTCCATGGATGAGCAATGCCAATGAGGGGCTTTTTGGTATTTTCCCTCTCTAATTTTAATTAAGTTGACATATATCTACTATGCTCCTAAAAATGAAGTGAGGAAAACAAGTAGTCTTGTTTGCTGCTAAAAACATTTTCAAAGGAAAAATGACAAATAAAAGTGCTTTTTACTTTTTATGATATTCAGAAATTAGGGTGGAGAACTTAAAAAAAAAAAAATCCCTGCAGATTAAAGAAGCCATCTCTGCCAATTATAAGTTTGCTTGGTGTCATTTTGGGTCTGACTGGAACCCTTATGGAACTGTTTCTGTAACTTCACACGCCTTTCAATAGTAGTACATGGTCAGAACTATGTTTCAGTTTGATTTTGAAATAAAAGCAAAATTTCAACCTGTAATTTTATCCACATCCCTTTCTAGTGAGAGTCCTAACCTTTATGAGGAAACTAGATCGGGAGTAAGGGCAGTACAGATCTGAGCCTCTTTATCTCGTGCTCCCTTTACTTGTGCTTATACTACTGGTGTTCATGGACACCCACTGTGTGGCAAGCACTAGGAATGCACAACTAGGCACAGATTTAGGAGAACAAATACGTAGAGGGAGGTACCAGAGGGTTTTGCTGGGCAAGCATTCCTAGATAGGGGAAAACTCAAAACATATATACCCATGGCCCTTCTTTAAAACAAATAACTTGAAAACATTCCAGCTAAAGGAGAATCATGTAAAAATTAACTTCAGAATTGTGATAGAAAGAATTAGTGATCATTCCTTACTCAATTTGAATGAATACAAACTCGTAAATTAAGTGGATTATGCAACCTGGGCTGAAACTCTGCTCTACAAGACCTTCTGTGGAAAGCCTATTGACGCTGCTGTCTTCTGGCATTATAGCAGAAGTCTGAGGCCAGCCTGATTTTTATTCCCTTGCAGGTTTTATTTTTCTGCTTTGAAGCTTGTGTGTTTATTCCTATATATTTTGTGTCAGTGACTTTTTTCTCAACCAAACCGAATCCAATGTATCTCCCTACCCAAGTTGTTTTTATTGTTGTTTTTTTATCCTCACCCAAGGGTATTTTTTGTATTGGTTTGAAAGAGAGAGAGAAACACATCCAGCTTCTGTACATGCCCCAAACTGGGATCCAAACCCACTACCTAGGTTTGTTCTCTGACCAGGAGTTGAACCCACAACTTTTTGATGTACGGGGTGACACTCCGACCAAGTGAGCAACTTAGCCAGGGCTTTTTTAATATATATACTAGTGGCCTGGTGCACGAAATTCATGCATTGGGGGGGGGGGGGTCCCTCAGCCTGGCCTGCACCCTCTCCAATCTGGGACCCCTTGAAGGATGTCCTACTGCTGGTTTACAGGGATCGGGCCTAAACTGGCAGTCGGACATCCCTCTTGCAGTCCGGGACTGCTGGCTCCTAACCACTCGCCTGCCTGATTGTCCCTAACCACTCTGCCTGCCAGCCTGCTCGCCCCCAACTGCCCCCCATGCCAGTGTGTTCACCCCCATCTGCCCCCCCCCATGGCCTGCTCACCCCCACCTTCCCTTCCCACTGGCCTGCTTGCCCCCAACTGCACTCCTGCTGGCCTGCTGTCCTGATCACCTCCAACTGACCCCCACTGACGGCCTGCTTGCCCCCAACTGTCCCCCCCCTGCTGGTTTACTTACCCCCAACAGCCCTGCCCCCCAACAGCCTGATCACCCACAACTGCTGTCCCATCCTGGCCTGATTACCCACAACTGCCCTCCCCTCTTGGCCTTTAACCGCCTCTACCTCAGCCCCCGCCTCTACCATGGCTTTGTCCAGAAGAACATCCAGAAGGTCTCCTGGAAGGTCTCCCAGTCTAATTAGCATATTTACCCTTTTATTAGTATAGATATTGATTTCAGAGAGAAAGGGAGAGGGAGAGATGGAAACATCAATGATGAGAGAGAGTCATTGATCAGCTGCCTCCTGCACTCCCCCTACTGGGAATCGAGCCCGCAACCCAGGCATGTGCCTTTGACCAGAATCGAACCCAGAACCTTTCAGTCTACAGGCTGACACTCTATCCACTGAGCCAGACCAGCTAGGGCTTAATCAATTTGAGAAAGTATCTATGTTTGTTTGTTTTTTCTCAAAAATCCTTTTGTCTTAATATTCCTCTCATCTTTTTCCTTCCTGCTAGGAAAACTTCTCAAATTTAACCTCCACATGACTAGCTTGATTTTTTTAGTGTCATTCTGCTGTTTGTTGTTTCTAACTAAATTTTTTCATTTCACTTCTAATTTTCTTGACTTATTCTCACCCATTTTCCTTTTCCTCTCATTTTAGCTTAATTTCATTGTCTTCCTTTTCATAGAAACCATGTTTTCTTACATCCTTTTAAGGATGTTGAAAGTTTCCTGCATTCTATTCTGATTTCCAAAGTAGACTCTACCCAGTGTACTATGCTTTTAGTTTGATTTTGAGCCTTCCTACTGGATCAGTGGGACAGTGACCAATATTTGCCAGCAGACCTGGAAAATTGATTGCCCTTGGGTTTTTGCTCCCTTCATTTGGATGCCAGTGTTAGCCCCTTCTCAACGCCCCTCAGGGACAGACACATCTGTCCCATATCATGTTCAGTTCCCTGAGGGTGGCTATCTTTTGAATGCAGCTGGCCTCTCTCTTAACAGGCTCTACAAATGCCCCACTACTCGGGTTCTTTTCTCTTTCTCTCAGGAACAAACAAAAATATGAAATCCATTTTTATAACCCCAATCAATACAAATCTCTTGCTCAGTGTTTACAGTACCAACAATGTGCACAAAGATGTTAATTGTTCTGAGATAACTTCAGTTTATTTTTTCATCTTAAAATGTATTTCACAAATGGTTCTGGGTTTTTTTTAATATTTCTCAAGTGGGAACATTTGTGAGTAGATAGGTCAAAAGGGTTCATCGTGTTTCAGGCCAAAAAACATTTTTTTTCGAAAAGCAAATAGAGAATTTAACAACCCCCCATAAAACTGTAAAAATGTGCTCCGTGCTTTTTACTTTGAAAGCAGGTGTGTATGGGCAGCAGTCAAGACTTGAGCAAACTTCACTTTGTGAAATTCTAGACTTAAAGGGGGCCTGGCTCTGCCAGTTTTCCAGCGAAGAGTGTGGCACTCCTCCTAACCTTTTGGCAGTTCCATTTCCCTGCATATAAAGTGGGAATCGTTCCTGCCCTTCCACTGTGTAGTGAGGATCAAGCGAGGTCTTATTAGGAAAAGACATTTTTAAATGTCTAGAACCCTGAAACTAAATCCTGAGGTGCATTATTGAACATTTCCCTATTGAAAGTTCTTAACCTACTAATAAACATCTAAAAATGGTTACAGCTTGCAATCTCCTTTAACAGTTCCCACCCCGCCTAATTTCCACATCACTGAGCAGCTCCTGCTCTGAGATAAAGGAGTGCACATATTTCCTCCTCATGAAAACTCTCTTAAATCCAATTTAAGGGACCTGCACCAGTTTTAAATAACATTAGGTATTACTGAACCACTGACAAATAGATTTTGTGATTTAGCACTTAACATGCAAAACACATAACCAAGTTAAAAACTAAGTAGTGTGTCTTAAAGGAAAGAAGGCTGTTCAATGTACACAGGGTCCTGAATCAGAAGACTTAGAGCTAAAATTTTAAAATAGCATCTGGTGAATTATATTAAAAGACTTGGAGTTTAAAGCATTGCTTGTAAAATAGCCGAACCAACATTCCTGTCCTATACAGCTCAAAGTTGTGAGGCTACTATGACAGTGTGCTAAGGGTTCTTTTAAAAGCTGTAATTTATAAAAATGGTAACAGGTAATCAGTTTTTACATTTTAAAGGGAGTTTACTTATATTTTTTAATAGATTGATTTTTAGAGAGAGGTAAAAGGAGAAACATTGATTTTTTTTTCTACTTATTTATGCATTAATTGGTTGATTCTGGTAAGTGTCCTGACTGGGAATTGAACCCTGAAACCTTGGATATCTAGACAATACTCTTAACTGAGTCACCTGGCCAGGGCCTTTTTTTTTTTTTAAACATTTTTATTAACTTCAGTTTTTCACAGCAAAATTGAGCAGAAAGTACAGTTTCCATAAGCCCCGACAAGCCAACCTCCCCCACTATCCATATCCTGCACCAGGGTAGGACATTTGTTACAATCCAAGAACCTAAAGGGACATACCGTTATCACCCAAAATCCATAGGTTACATTAGAATTCATTTTTGGTGTGGTACATTCTATGGGTTTAGACAAATATCTAATGGCATGCATCCACCATTGTGTCACACAGAATAGTTTCAAAATGTGTGGCATCTCTAAATATCCATTATTAATTAGCAAGTTTTACTGGGCACTGCAATGTGCCAGGCACTCCTCTAAGGGCTTTTCATTTGATCTTCACAATACCTGTAGGAGGAAGGACATGAGAAGTAAAATACCTTGTTCCTAAATCACCCAACTACTATCCCACCACACTTCTGTCTCCTAATCCCAATTTCTTCTAAGCTTTGGAGGTTAGGGAAAAAATAACTTAAACACTCTCTTATTGTCAGTACAATTGCATTTCGGTACCAGGGAGAAGGAACTATTTAACAGGATTTCTAACCAATCCTGTAGGCTCTAGAGCAGTGGTTAACCTTTCTAATGCTGCGACCCTTTAATACAGTTCCTCATGTTGTGGTGACCCCTAACCATAAAATTATTTTCATTGCTACTTCATAACTGTAAATATCTGTGTTTTCTGATGGTCTTAGGCGACCCCTCCTAAGACCAGTTGAGAACTGCTGCTGTAGAGCCTAAGACCATCGGAAAACAGATATTTACATTACGATTGATTAACAGTAGCAAAATTACAGTTATGAAGTAGCAACGAAAATAATTTTATGATTGGGGGTCACCACAACATGAGGAACTGTATTAAAGGGTCACGGCATTAGAAAAGTTAAGGTTGAGAACCACTGCTCTAGAGCAAGCATGTCAAACTCAAAAGCTAACACGGGCCAAATAAACAAGGTTTAAGTTTCTGTGGGCTGCAAAAAAAACAAAGCTTCAATTTTCATAGAAACGTAGGTTTATTTCAGTAGAGACATACTGAATACAAAGGGCTGAAATAAAAGTAATTAACGTGAAATAGAACATTTTAATAAAAATTAATATTTTCTTGAACATTAACTTACCAGACACTGAATAACTGCATAAATTAATAAACGTAAGGCAAATAAACCTATTTTTCTTGTTCTTCAAACGTGAAATATTTCCTGTGGCACACACCAAACAAGTCAGTCCAAGGCTCATGACGTGGCAATTGGCTGCTAACATATTCGCTGCCATTATTAGTGGAGAGAAATGGTGTCCCTACACGTAAGGCACGTAAAGGAAATGATTATAGCAACACGATTATAGTAATCAGTCATTATCAAACGTTGTAGTTCGTTATTAATAACTATAGACCCGGTGCGTGAATTCGTGCATGGGTGGGGTCCAGCCGGCCCACCCCAATGGGGCCAATCGGGCTGGGCCGGTGGGAGGAGGGGCCACCTCCCCCCCCCCCCAATGGGGCCAGTTGGCTGGCCGCAGTGCACATCATAGTGACCGGTCATTCCGGCATTCCAGTCACTTGGCTTTTATAGAGAGAGAGACCGAGTGCACAAAATTCGTGTACAGGTAGGGTCTCTAGGCCTGGCTGGCAATCAGAGCTGATCAGGGCCTTCTGGCTGCCAGCCAGAGTTTTCCTTCAGTCCACACTGCCCCCTGGTGCTCAGCGCACGTCATAGCGAGCAATCGAACTCCTGAGGGGACAATTTGCATATTAGGCTTTTATGTGTATAGATTATGTATAACAGGCAATGAGAGGAGATCAAAAATGGTGGCAGAGTAAGTGGATGCAGCACGGACATGCTCCCAGGAACAAACTGGTATTACAAGTAAAATACAGAAAAACTTCCTGATCAGTGGAAAACTCGCAGGAGAGAACCCTGATACCCGAGGACCGAAAGTGGAGACCGAATAGAGACTGGTAGGAGGGAGGGGTGGAGGCTCGAAAGGGCTGGCTGGGCACCCACAGACAGCAACTGAAGTTCTGAAGAGATATCTCAGGTGTAGGGGGTTGCCACTGATAACTCTGGGATCTAATCCCCAAGCTGGGTCTCCCAACAGAGATCACCAAACCTGAGGAGGGTAGCCATATAACATCTGGCTGTGAAAAGCAGCGGGGTGCTGTCTGCCAGGGAGTAAAAGCTGAAATCTTAGGCACCCCCTGAAAGGACCAACACACAAAATTCCCTGTGGAGCCACCCACCTTGTGCTCTGGCAGAGGGAGGGTGAAGTGGACTGGAGCCGTGAGAGCAGAAGCCAGGCTTGGGAACTCGGGGGATAGAGTTCAGAAGGCAGACACCCCAAGTTTCCTGGGCTGAGTCATTCCCTCACACAGTGGAGGACATCTTTCCCACATAGACATCTGCCTTGCCTAGGGGGAAAATAGTCCACACAACCTATTGGATAACACCTTTCCCTGAAGCCACTTAAGAGATGAAAAATAAGAATTAGTCTCCAGCCGTAACCAGTTTGGCTCAGTGGATAGAGCATCGGCCTGTGGACTGAGGGGTCCTGGGTTCGATTCCGGTCAGGGGCATGTGCCTTGGTTGCAGGCACATCCCCAGTGGGGGGTGTGCAGGAGGCAGCTGATCGATGTTTTTGACTCTCTGTCCCTCTCCCTTCCTCTCTGTGAAAAATCAATAAAATATATTTTTTAAAAAAGAATTAGTCTCATTAGTCTCCTGCAGAAGAAACTGCCCCACCCTATTGAAAATAACTTTCACCACACCTGGGGGGGGGGGGGCAGCATTTAAAGTTGGAATCCTATCAGTCTGTAGGCAGGGGCAGTCTCTGAAGGCTTTGAGTCTATGCCTGATCTAATTAGTCAGAATCAGTCTTGAACACTGTCCTGCACTAGAGATTGAGAGATGTAGAGGATCTACTTAATAATCACAAACCCAAAAAGAAAGCCAAAATGAGGAGACAAAGAACCTCCAAATGAAAGAACTAGAGAATTCTCCAGAAGAAGAGATAAATGAAGCAGAGATAAGAAATTTATTTGAATCAGAGTTCAGAGTAATAATGGTAAAAATACTCAACAGCATAAAAAAAGATATAGTAACTGAAAAAAGAACAGTCTGAAATAAAGAATGACACATCACAAAGAACACATTGGAAGGAATACACAGCAGAATAGTATAAGAGGATATTATAAAAAGTTATGAAATTTTTATTAAAACGTTTCTTACATACCATTATATTGGCTGGGCCACAAAAATACTCGTTGTGGGCCCCATGCGGCCCACAGGACGCAAGTTTGATATGCTTGAATTAGAGCATTAAACTAGGCTGCAAACACACTGCCCCGATTAGTTCTTTCCACATCAAAACCCTGAGCAAGAATCTATCCTCCCCAGCACCACTCCTCTTTCCCCTTTACTTCTAGCACTTCCGTGAGACATGGCCGTCTATCCTGATGTTCTCCCATCTGCTAACCGTGCTGTACGTCAGTCCTACCAGGATATCTCTTTCTTCCCTGGGCCCTCTGTTTACCAGGCTTCCTGTTAGTGCCTGGTGCCCAGGAATATTTGCTGAATTAACAGGCAGAATTAAAAGGCAGGGCCCCTCAGCAGCCACGATAAGGTCTGACAACACTATAAATGTGCGTATCCACAGAGCTGCCCAGTCACATTTTAGGATACGGTAATGTTCCAAAATCAACACCTGAAGCGAAAATTGCATTAGCTCCACCCTTCAACATCCCAGGCAGTCCAGCACGCAGGTTCGGGGGCTCTTTATTTACCCCGCGTCTCTGCGGTAAATTCTACGCTCCGAAAGAACAAGACATTCTTTCAAATGGAGAAACATCTGGTCCAGCTGTGCCGAAAAAGGAGACCGAAGCGTCTGGAGCTGTTTGGGTCTCGGAGCCATCCTGCCTGGAGAGCACCAGCTCCCGAGCTGGGCTGACTGCTCGGCGGCGTCGAGTGGTGGCGCACCCGGCCCAGTGGCAAGGGCCCGGGGCCCCGCGCCTCCGCGTCCTCAGTCCCGCTCCCACACCACGCCCCGCGCCCTGGCGGCGGCCACCTGTCTCCGGGCCCTGCCTGCCGAGTCAGTGCCCACGGCCCGCCCTCCGCCCATCACTCAGGCGTCCTGCCCAATGTGGGCGGGGCGGGGCGGGGCGGGGCGCGGCCTGAGGCAGCCAGCGGCGGAGCTTGTGGCGTCAATGCGCCGCTGTGTCCATGGAGAGAGGCTGAGGCGTCTGAGCTGCGGCCCAAAACATCAGGGCACCGGGACGGCCAGGATGTCGGCTTCGTTAGTCCGGGCCACCGTCCGGGCGGTGAGCAAGAGGAAGCTGCAGGCCACCCGGGCCGCCCTCACCCTGGTGAGTTTTCGGGCGCACGGCCTGGCCCGTGACATTGGTTCACCTCCGCTCCGCATGGGGAGGTCGGGGCGGCGGGGTGCACTGCGGCCGGGCGGCGGGGCCCCAGCCCGCTCCGCAGCTCTGCGCCCTCCACCCCTAGGCCGCCCCCCCGTCCTTGCTGGGAAAATAGATCCGGGAGGGGCTGCCCCGCCCGAGCCGGCGCCCCCCGGTACTACGTTTCCCATCGGGCCGCGCGCCGCGTGGGGGGGAGGGGCGGTGTGCGTGCGTGACCCCGGGGGTCGGGTCGGCGCGGCCTGCCTGCCGCCCAGGATCCCCCTGGGGGGCCTTGGGGGTGCTGTGCTCGAGGTCGTAGGTTTAGAGGTCGCACGGGACAGGCGCGGGGCATAGCTGGGTGCATAAAAGCAGAATTTACCCGTGAGGGGCTCGGGGAGGACGGAGGCTGGCGGACGGAGCTCAGCGTAAGTGTGTGATTGGCAGTGAGAGCGCGTTCCCCAAGCCCACCCCCTGGCTCCGAGGGAGGCTGCAGGGCACCGAGGGCTACTTCCTGGTGTCGGGGCGAGCGGAGGCTTTTCGGGACACCCTCTGGGTCCAGGCCGTTCTAGGCCTCTCACAGAGAACAAAGACGGAGCACGATCTCCACCCTGAGTTTGTTGACAGCGTTTTCTGGGTGAAAGGTCTGACACGCGCGGAGGGCACCAGAGGACAAATTCACTCAAAAGAACGGAGCGTTCCTGCCGACCCCCGACGCTGGGTTTGTTTTAACCCAAGGAAAACTCGCGTAACATGAACCATTTTAAAGTGGTTCCATTCGATGGCACTTGGTACCTTCGCAGTATTGTCCAGCCATCATGTCTGTGTAGTTCCAAAACATTTCATCCCCAAAGAAAACCCTGTCGTGTGCATTTGCAATTTGGAAAGATGCATTCCATTGGAAAGCTTATGATCGGCGTCCTTCTCACACACATCTCCCTCTCTTGGACTAAGGAGAAGACTTGGTTCAAGTATTGATCACCTAGATCCTAGGAAAATGGATTACTGTATTTAAGTGGAATCATGGATTCCAGTCAGTATAATGCCAGAAACCAGAAAATTCGTTGTTGCAAAATAGAAGAAAGTCATGAACAGGCAGAAGAATTCATTTTTATGATGGATTAATATTTTACACCATATTCTATATTACTTGTTTCCATACCACCAAGTCTGTGTTCATGTTTCAAAGATATACTATCGATTATTCGGATTGTCTAAGGTTTTGAAATCACAAGAACTAGAGGACATGACTCATACTTGGTGTCTCTTTTGAAGGAAACACAGTATTGAGAATGAAAAGTTTTTGCTACAAAGGAGAGAAACCCTATGGCATTGGATAAAAGTATGTTGCTGTGAAGTAGGTGAAAAAATGCATCATTTACAGTTCCTTTTTCCATAATTTTAACACGAAAAACAAACTGGAAATATTTTTCTAAAAGGCCAAACTATCTCACTCAAAGATGTTCCTTCACTTGAAAGAATGTCTTGTTCTGTGATATACGTATGAGTAGATTAAAAACCATCGTTATATTTCATTGAGTTTTAAGAGTCTCAAGGGTTTTTTTTAATTTATTTTTTATTGTTGAGAGTATTACAGATGTCCCCCATTTCCACCACCCTCCCTTAAGAATCTCTTAAGTTTTAATTCACTAACCAAATCTCAAGTGACCTAGTCATTAATTATACATACATTTCTTGGAAAGGCATGGGGTTCTTGAGAAACGCAGTGAAATGGGAAGACTGCTAGCTTGCAGCCTGTTGTTTAGTTGAAGTTTTTATACTATTTCCCAGGTTGATTTTACTTAAGTGCAGAGTTGCTGAAGTATGCAAATAGATTGAGAGCAAAGTGGGCCCCTTAGCTTCTGCCGGGAAGTTTTCTTCTAGTCCCAAATGTTCCCTGTTGAGTCATTCTGACTTGTTCTGGAAAGTTACAAGAACCATATCTTTCCCCTTAAATGAGTACTAAACTAGGGCACCCGTCATTAGTAGCACTTCTCCCAATGGAGTATATTTGGGATTTGCCTGACACAGAAAAATTGAGGGTTCCTCTTTTTACTAAGAGTTGAGAAAAAAAGAAAATATATTATTTTGTAAAACTAAATTAGGTCACTTCGAAAGTCACTTGGAGATAAAAAAAAAAAACCCTTGGGGCTGGTTGACAGCTTAGTGAACAGACCCCTCGCCTGAGTTTTGTTTACTTCATGCAGTGGTGCGTCCTCTACACCTTTGACCCACCAGCTTTAACCAGGGTTATACCTTGGGTTGTACTTGCAAAGAATATTTCCCATGGCTGTGCCTTTTTTGTGTAATTTGTCAGCTATCCTTTGCTTTTTGACAGTAATTCGAGTAAGTTCTTCAGGCCTCGTGGGAAGTATGACCATAAAAATTATGCAGGCTAGTTTTTATTTTCAGTCATTTAGAAGGGTAAATGAGCACTTCAGATTTTTTTTCATTAATATTTCTGTAACTGAGGTTGGAATGCTATGGTTTCCAAAATCAATAAAAGCCATAATTCTTCTCTTCGGCATTTCCTTCTTTCTCCCCCTGGGTACTATTCCCTGTCTTGTTGAGCTGCTTTCTTCCTGTTAGGATAAAATCGTGAGAAAGGGCCTTTATGGACACTGGTAGTGATTTGTTTAATTTTTTTTTTCAATGACATTGGTGATTTATGGACACTGGTAGTAATACGTTTTGTTTTTACAGTGACACACAAATATATATATATATATATATATATATAATATATTAATAACTGAAATCAAAGTTTCACTGCACTTTTAATTTTATCAACTGCAATGCATTGTTTTCTATTTTATGTTTGTTTTCTGTGTTTTAAAAATGCTAGTTTCGACCTTCTGAATTGGCTTCATGACCTTTATAATTTGGGTGCAGACTTTGCTTCACCATCCTCATCTGGCTGAGTCCCCACGGGGCAAAGCCGAAGAGCATACTCTGGGGCCATCCATTGGGTCTGCTCCCTCGGCACAGGCTTGAGCTCTGGCCAGAGCTCCTGCCCCGTCACAGGTCATTATGTCCACTCTCTGGGGTTTCACAAACCATGAAAATGTCAGTACAAAAAACTGGAGGACCAGCACAGCATTGCCAGCTATTGGAGCTAATAAAGTAGGAAGGACAGGATTTCATCGTCATAACAACAGCTGGCTTATATTTGCCACTGCTCTAAATGCTCTTCATGAATCCTGAAGAAGAGCGACTGTTATACCCATTTAAGCCAAGTAATGGGCTGGGACACAGCTAGGAGGTAGACCAGGAATGCCCAGGAACAGAGTTTGTCCCTAACAGCCTCCTCCTCAAGAAAGTGGAGTCGGTGATACACATGCAGTACGTTGTGATGTTTTTCTTATTTTGAGGACCGCTGGACTAGGTTAAAAGCATTTCTTCCCCCAAAACTCCTCCCTGTTCTTGTTACTATTATTGGTTAGCTTAGATACCCTGAAATACTGATGTAAGCCAACTTTAACATTGTTTTTAATATATTTATTTCAGAGAGAGGAAGGGAGAAGGAGAGCGGGATAGAATTATCAACGATGAGAGAGAATCATTGATTGGCTGCCTCCTGCATGTCCTCCTACTGGGGATCCAGCCCACAACTTGGGCATGTGCCCTGACCGGCAATTGAACCGTAACCTCCTGGGTCGATGCTCAAGCACTGAGCCACACTGGCCGGGCAAGCCAACGTTAGTATCTGAACATTTGGTGGGACTGGGATGCGAGACACACTCTGGGTTATTTGATGATGGTAGCACTCTTTCATCATCTAGGTATGCATTTTAATGGATTGAAACAGATTTGGGGTAAGCAAAAAGAGCAGTGGAGTTAATAATCAACAGGGAAAATGCCTGAAAGTTGGCTTTCCCAGGAGTTAACTTGATTCATTCATTGGCTTGTGAGCGCCTTCTGTGTGTCAGGCAATGTGCTTATTGCTGAGCATACAGTAGGAGCACAAAATAGATGCTGCCCAGAAAGATTGCATTTGTGATGTACGTAGATAGTACCATAGAGATTATGACAAGGAGTGGACCTTTACTGGGGGGAGCAAGATGAAAAGGCTGTTGCTAGAAGACATTTTAAAAATAAAGAGAATGATTGAGCCCTGGACGGTGGCTCAGTTGGTTGGAGCATTGTCCCATACACCAAAGGTTGCAAGTTCTATTCCTAGTCAGGGCACTTACCTAGGTTGTGAATTCAATCTTTGGTCCAGGTGCATATGGGAAGCAACCAATCCATGTTTTCTCTCTCTCTCTCTCTCTCTTTCTTTCTCTCTCTCTCTCTCAAAATTAATGAAAGCATATCCTTGGTGAGGATTAAAAATAAAGAAAAATAAAGAGAATTATTTTAATTAAGTACAGTTCATATGTTTGTGTATAAAATCCACAAGGTACCCTGGTGAGAATGGAACAAGACTAGAAAATACATAAGGCTTTGAAGAATGCAAATTTTGTAGCTAAAAACTTAACATTTTATTTTTCAGACACCTTCAGCAGTAAACAAGATAAAACAACTTCTTAAAGATAAGCCTGAACATGTAAGTAAAACCAGTCAAATACTTAGTAAAAAAATGAAGTTGTATTTTCACAATGAATTTGTCTTGTGATAAACAGTATGCTTCTGTTAATTAGGGGTTAGTTTATTTGAGCCAAACTGACAACATATGCCAGGGACCAAGATCTCAAACGCTCCCTAAATAAATCACATAATACAGCAGGATACTCAATGAAAAGGAAGTCACTCTCCCTTTTAAGAGGCAACTTCTTAGTGTCCTTTGGAGATAATCTGTACGTTTTATTTACCTAGACCAGGGTTTCTCGGCCTCAGCACTGTGGTTTTGGGCTGTGTAATTCTTTTTTGGGTTTAGATTGCAGGATGTTTAGTGTCATCTATAGTCTCTGCCAGTGACTCCACTTCACCCCTCAATTGTGACAACCAAAAATATTTCCCTGAGGGGAACCACTGGCCTCAACTCCGCTGTTAAGCTTGTGTGTGTATTTCTCCTCCTACTTAGGTGAGAGCATACCATATATGCTGTAGTTACACTTTGCTTTTTGCCCCTAATGAAATAGCCTGAAGATCTTTTCATATCTATCTATCTATAATAATAAAAGTGTAATATGCTAATTAGACCAGATGGCCAAACAACTTTCCAGACGAAGCCGGGGCTGCGAGGGCCAAGCCCCTTGCACAAATTTTGTGCATCGGGCCTCTAGCATATATTAAAGCCTAAGCAACCAGAAACAACTGGCTGGTAGCTATCACGTGCACTGACGCAGACCTTGCTGTTGGGGCCCAGACAGCCCCGAATCTGGTTCACCCGCACCTCAGACCCAGACAGGAGGGAGGAGGGAGCCCAATTCCTCGCAGAATCGGCTGTTGGTTAGCTTGCTGCTGGAACCAATCTCCGCGGTTCCTCGCCGCGGCCACCCTCCCCTCCCCCATCAGCCCCGATCGCCAGCCAGGCCTAGGGACCCCACCCATGCATGAATTCGTGCACCCAGCCTCTAGTCTTTACATAAAGATCCACCTCATTGTTATTCCTGGCTGCATTTAATAGTACAATCCATTGAACAAGTTTGATTTATTTAACCGGTTCCCCCATATTAAAGGTTTTTTGGGTTGTTTTCATTCAGTGCTGCCACAAACATCATTCAACAAATATTTAGTGTCTGTAGTATACCAAGCCCATTGTTCTAGGCCTGTAAGCGTAGCTTAGTGCATGTACATAGGCTTTATTCCTAGATGTGGAATTGATGAGTAAGGGGTGTGTACATAATCTTAATCTTACTGCATTACTAATTGCCTACAGAATACTGTAAATTACTTCCAAGACTGTTAACATTTACTGATTAGACTATAGAGTGGTTTCTAGATGCCATTGTACAACGTCCCATTACAATGGGAGTTCTATCACCTTCCTCCTATGATTATGTGCTAATGTATGTCAGTGTTCCAACTCCCTTTGGATACACTAATGACTAGAGTAGAAATTGACCAAATAAAACAAAAAATTAACTTTGTAGATTTGTTCATGGTGACATGAAAAGGATTGAGCAAGCACTTCATCAGGTGTCACTGTGGCAAAGTCAATCCCTTTTCCAAATTCCAGTTACCTAAAGCTGTACTTTCACATGCTGTTTAAGTGTCTAGATCCATTCTGATGGTTGGACTTCCTGCTTGCTAAGTTAAATACTTACGACTTGAGCTCCAGAACTTCAGCTAGACAATTTATTGTGTATTTATCATGCTGAAGATGTTAAACTACCTCCGAAGCTCTCTAAGCTGACACTCGGAAGGTGAATAAATCCGTGGCTCTGTCTCCTTGCTGTTGAGGACAGAAGAGACTAGTCTGAATGTTTTCGCTCATTAAAACTCCCAGGCAGCTTGACATTCTAACTCACACTCTTTACCAGTGTCTTCCTACTTCATGATCACTTTCCAGAAGCAAGCACATGTTGCTGCTTTTCCGAGAATCAACATCTGCTTAGTGAAATAATACTTTTTATGATGATATTTTTGTTATATACATAAATGAAAAAGCAGATAGGATCCAAGCATAGAAATTTTGTAGACATTGTTAGAAAATTACATTAAGGTAGACATTGGTATTTTAAAAGTGTTCTTTGGTCACTTTTTAAATTTCTTACATTTCTGTTGGCATCAGTCTTTTGCTTCGTGGTATTTGAGAATGTTGACACAGCTCTGCCATAGAATTAAGGCCCTGTTAGAGGCAGCATGATTGCCAGGCCTGTGGAACTTGGCGAACCTAACCATAGGGACACTTCCTGAGAACATCTCACAGGATGAGGTGGAGCAAAAGTGTTTTTGAGCAAGTCCATTTTTTTTAAGTTGTCATCTCTGCCATCAGATACTTTTCTTTTTCCTTTTAAAAAAAGTGATTCTTCTTCTTTTTTTTTTTTTTAATTAAAACTCCTTTACAATGTTATTCCCAGTGACTATAGTTTGGGTTTTCCCCTCTGTATTGTTTTCTTTGTACATAATTAATTTTGATTCTTTTGGGGCCACCCCCCAGTGTCATGATGATTTTTTTTCCTAAGTAAAATTTTAAAATACTTGCTTCCCATTCCACTTACACTTGCTAAAGGGCTATTTGATAGTCAGGAATCTAATATATATCTTTTAGCTTATGAAGAAGTGAATAATATCATATAGCCAGGACTTTTTAAATGTGATTGTTTAATCTGTACTATTTTAAAATTGAGTTTATATTTACAATTGTTTTTCAGGTAGGCGTGAAAGTTGGTGTCCGAACCAGGGGTTGTAATGGCCTTTCTTACACTCTAGAATATACGAAGACAAAAGGAGATTCTGATGAAGAAGTTGTTCAAGATGGTGAGTATTAAACTTTTTCTGGGCACTTTGCTTTGCCTAAAATGTTTCTCTGTATATAGCACGAAGAGTAATAATAATAGTAGGGATGGCATATAAAATGTTCACTATGAGGTAGACATGGTTTGAGAGACTTTCCAAATGAAAATGATACCATATTGTCCCCATTTTGCCAGTAAGAAAAACTGAGGCATGGAGAGAGTAAATAATTTGCATAGGGTCACAGAGCTAGTAAGTGGCCTAATGAACATTTGAATCCAATCAGATTCACGGCAGAGGCTGTGCTATGGTAGGTTATTGGATAAATGTGTTTATTTGTTTCAATTATGAAAGGTTATTCTGTGCAAAAAGTTTTTAAGATTATAAAACTTCAGAATGAACCAACTGCTTTTGTGTGAAGTCGCAGTTTTACATATATGTCAAATAAGTAATGTCATCTCATGCTTTTGAGGACTCTATAGTTTCAATTTTAATTTCCACATTAAAATTTTCAGGTCTTTAATTATATTTGCCCCCACTGCCTGCCCCTATGCAATAATCTGATTGAGCCTATTTGAAACAAATAGTGCTACAGCTTTGGGGGAACTTCAGTGCACATGGGTTTTGCAGTGATGGCTTTGTGCATCAAAAGTGTGCTGTTGGCTAGCTTTCCTGGATTCCTAGTGTGAGTTCATTTTATTAAATTGAATTTACTAACCAAGAAAGATACATGTTAATATTTTATTTTTAAATCAGTACATAAACTTAAACCCTAAATTTTCATCTTAATGAAGAGGAGATCTAATAAATATATATATGGTTATATTTAAATAATGACTTAATTTCTTATAAGAAAGAAAGCTTTCTTAAACTGATTGTATTTATGAAGATGCTGACTTCTGCCTACATAATTACTATGGGTTATGTTATTACTAGTTTTCTGACACATGCACAGAAGAACAGAATTGCTGCGTCTTAAACCAGACCACTCTGCACAGTCTTTGGTGTGTCTCTAGGTGTGGCAGAGTGTCGTGTGTATAGATGGCATTGCAGGGTTTTCATAAATGTATCGTCTCCATCTTTGCAAAATTCACTGAATATACACATTTTCTTTATGTTGCAAATTTGAAAAATGGGTGAAATATAGTGCAAGGCAAATTCTAGTTTTACATAGACTTGTCATGGAATTTGCTTGGGTACAACTTTCTGACCTAATACAGTTGTTTTTTACATCGGTTATTGTGTAGAAAGGGGACAGGAAACTCAGCACTGAATCCCTAGGAAACAATGGGAGATTCAAAAGCGCCCTGTTTGGGTTTTGTTAGTGTTACTATTTAAAGCTTACTTGAGCTTTGGCTCGGCAGGTTCTGTTGGTGTGCAGGCTTTATATGACATGTGTTTTCTTCTCCCCAAGGAGTCAAAGTGTTCATCGAAAAGAAAGCACAGCTAACACTTTTAGGAACAGAAATGGACTATGTTGAGGACAAACTATCCAGTGAGTTTGTGTTCAATAACCCCAACATCAAAGGAACATGTGGCTGTGGAGAAAGCTTTAATATTTGACTCCTCAGGACTGCTCTGGCTGTAAGCTCCAGGAAAGCTGTGGAAGAAATCGTGACTGTCACGTGCTTAAGGTTGACAATGCATGGCTGCCTTATGAGGAAAATAAACTGATGCATTTTGAAAATGAAGCCAGTGTGTTAGATTTCAGAAGTGGTATTTGTCTTCTTTTTAGGGGACAGAATATGAGAAGCCATCACTCTCTTTGGGTCATTTTTCTGATCTGTAAAGAAAAATAAATCCTGCCCTGTACTTAATTCTCTTGCATCCTTTCTGTTAGAACCAGTTTTACGGAAGGTGCCGGCCTGGGTGGATTTCGGGAAACACATTCTTAATAGGTGTGCACTCTGGATCTCCGTTGAATGGCTTGAATGTGCATCTCTAGGCCAGGTTGATGGTTCTTAAAATTCAGAGGCAGAAAGTCCTGACTGCTAGGTTGACATGGTGGTGCGTTGTTTTTCTACCCAAACTTGGCTCAGCCTTTCTCCATTTTTATCCAAAATTTAATTGTCAGATGCCTCATTTCCTTACCCTTTAGCAGCATCAGCCATTAGATGAAAGTGTCAAAGATTTCCTTGAAATACAGTGCAGAATGGTTTTGAGTGATGGCATCAAAAGGTAAGAAATACTTCGCCCACCATTTTTCATCCATTTTCTTTGCCACTCTAAACATCTGCTGAAGGTGGGATCTCAAACTGACTTAGATTCTTTCATTTGAAAGGTCTCCTACAAGCCATCTAGCCCACCCCCTCAATTCTATACCTTAGGAAGCAAAACCCCAGGGAAGGAGGAGGGCTTGTGCCCGCCTGCACATACAGAGCGGGGACCACCACATCCCCCCTTCCGTGCAGGTGACAGGCCAGCCCTGAGTGCCGAGGCAGGCAGCGAAGGTGAATGGGCAATCTGGCTTTCTAGCTGATTGACGTTTCGATAAGATTTCATATTTTTATTTTGAGTGAGAAGGATCTTATTTGTAAACCCCTCTATGTGAATGACCATGTTGCTTCTTTCGAAGTATGAAGCAGTGGTTTATACCTGCAGGGAAGACGTCGTAACCCAGAGCGCCCTTTTGGAATGTAGTGCATGTAGCAAAGCACAGGGGTCTCCCAAAGTTCCCAGGATGCAAATACTTTCTGGATCCTAAGTCCAAGTGCTAAAATTTTTAAATCTTAATATTTTAACCCAACATTTTTGTCACCAATTTTTCTCTTTAACAGTGTTCCTTTTGTAATTTAATTCTTAATTTTCCTGAGCTTGACATATTGTTTTATGAGATGCCATATGCTTTTTTTTGAAAGCCAAGTCTTATGAATTGAAGTAGCTAAGTTCCTTGATGTTTGTCGTATTTACTGAAATACCTGTCACAAATTGCACCAAAACCTAGAGCAGTTGCTTTATGCTCATGAGTTTGTATTAATATAATTGTCAACCCACTTATAATTTGTGCAATACTGAATGTATGTAGTGATTTGAGTTGTCAATAAAAAAATGTGGCCTCTTTGTGATCATGAAATTGCCTTTTCTTTTTAAGGAAGACGGGTTTGGGAATAATAACTGTTGTAGCTACTTATGAATAAGTGCCATACTTTTCTAACTAGTCTCCCTGCGGTCAGAATGTTCTCCACCTGATGGTGTTGCATTTCAGTTGCTGTGTTCTCCATGCAGTCCTTGACACAACCATTTCCAGTTGCTCTTGGCTCCACAGTCCTCAGCATTCCCTTCTTCACGCTGTCTTTCTCCTGGTCTCACTTTAAGGATCATCCACGTCATCAAAGCTGCTTCTCCAGCCTCCCACACAGATTTCTTTCAGACATTCTCGTGTGCCATCGTCCCTACCTGGAATGCTTTTTCAGGTCTGTCTTCCGAGTTTTGTGTTCACCTCCAAAAAGGAGCTTAACGGTTCACTTCAGGCATATTCATGAGCACCTGCTCTCCACTCGCCCTGAGGTTTCACAGATGACCAGAGACAGTCAGTCTCTGACCTCAAAGATCTTCGAGTTGACAAATAAGCCAGCAGACACCAATAAAGAAAATACGGTAAGTGTTGCTAATAGCTAGCGTTTATTGCAGACTTGCTACGTGCCCAGAATTGTTCTAATAGAATCTTCACAACACAGTGAAGTAGGTCTGACTTCTGTCTTTTGCGTAGATGAGAGCCTGAAGCACATCATAGATAAAGTAGCTGGCTAAGGTAACACAGTACGAGGCCAAGTCGATGACAGCCCATGGCGTCTGGCTCCAGCCCCGTGTTCCTAGCAGCGAGGCCACATTGCATGTCAAAACAAGTGCATTTGGAAGTATTAGCCGGACTGCCCCGTGGAGCTTGAAGAAGGCTGTGTGATGAGGCAGAGCGCAGGAAGCTACTGCAAAACCAAGCAGGACCTGAGCGAGGGACCCGTATGAGGAAGGCTAAGGTGAAATCAGTGGGACTCCATTAACAGACCAACCCGACAAGGCCATGATTTTGCACCTCTTGGCTACCCACACTAGCAAAACTTGTACTGGTGTTTTTTATTTTGGTTTGTCTCTTGCACAATATTGAAAGGATCTTGACACGAACTCTATAATTTTCTTTGCTATTCACCTAACACCAGGCACATCCTAAGTGTTTTGGCAAAATGATTCCTATAGCCGTTAGCAGCCATAACGTGTTCTGTGTCCTATTCATCCAAGCTCCACTCCAGACCCCGGGCGTCCTGTGTGACAGGTGGACCATCAGCTTTGTGGAGGGTTCTTGACGCAGAAGCAGAGCCAGAACCGATGGATTACCACAATTAAAAGCCCACGCTTCCACATCAAGGTGCTAACTGGACGGCTCGGGCCACTGTGGCTAACTACCCCGTGAAATGGTGGGGTGCTGGGCCACACTGCCACAGAGCGTGCACCTGCCCTCTGTCTCAGGACCCACAATGATTTTTTTTTTTTTTTGGCTTAAAACGCGTTTATTATCTCACATGCTGTCGGTCAGTGCTCTGGGCCTGGCTAACTGGGCACTCTGCTTCAGGGGCTTCCACAGGCTCAGTCAAGGTGTCAGCTGAGCTGAAGTTGTCTTAACACTCCACAGGGGAAAGGTTTGCTTCTGAACTCACGTGGTTCCTGGCAGGATTCAGTTCCTCATGGATTGTTGCACTGAAGGCTTTCCTTCTCCACTGTCTGTTGCACACATTTCAAGAAGCAGCCTGACACTTTCCCAGGTGCCATGTTTAAAAAATATTCTTAGTATACTGACAATCCAAAAATCACAAAGTGCTGACATTTCTCCAGGTGAAAAGTAAAGCTATGGCTTATTTTAATGTTGGCAAATTGGAGCCTGATTTTCTCTTCTTTAAGAGAATTTGTCAGGCAGAATGGAAGAGCTGAGGTATTGATTTGTAGAGCGGTTAACAGACAGCAGACCTGAAATACTAGTATTTATCCACTGTGGTCATTTCTTCCAGGAACACAAACTCCCTTGCCCACCTAGAGGCTTGTAGCAAGTCCAAACAAATTTAATGTTTCCATTTAATCAAGAGCTGTGAATAAATATTAGCATTTTAGGCCTGTTACTGAAATGGGACTTAAAATTGTCAGAACTGCCTTTTGGTTCCAGAATGATTTTTTTTCTCAACAAGGAAAGGGTGGAGCGGGGTTGGAAAAATCCCTACAAGATCAGATGTTCCTCACATTTCTAGGTTTCACTTAGCAGGAAATACCTTTAAAAAAAAAAAGCTTCTTGTCTCGTTTTTGGTGCCTCAGAGATCAGGAAATGCAAAGCCTGTGATGTTAAGCCGCCTGGCCCTTCCCTGCCGTCGAACAGCCTACAGAGCTCTTTAACCGTCAGTGCCCTGTGTGGCCCGGGCCGGAGAGACGGCATCAGCCTGCAGTAAGTACAAATTCGGCCGGCCTGCTGCAGGTCATGGGAGGCTGGCATGCAAAGGTGTAGGTCTGGGAGGGAGCTACCCCTGAATTTGAACCGTGGGTTCTGCCACTTTGTAGCCTGATGACCTGGCACAGGTGAGGTCACTTCTGAGCCTGCTTCCCTTCTGTAGAACAAGCTCAGAATGTGGGGAGACTGGATGAGTTAAGAGCACAGTACAGCATCCAGCTTAGATACGTTGTAGTTTACCCATGGATTGTCCATCAAAGCGAGAGTTTACGGAAATGAATCTCCACACAATTAGCGAGTTATTGTCCCATATTAAAATCGGGGGGGGGGGAATTTGCTATATTTCTTTCCAATGACTACAGTACTACAAATACAATCGTACAGAGAAATTGTATTCTCTTTGTAGCTGATTAGAGACTTCCTGTGGAGAGAAACCTGCCTTAATTGAGCCAAATCCGTGGGTCCGGGTGGACCGCACCAGACCTCAGAGGGAGAGCCAGGCTGGAGGTCTGCCCTGCCCTCAACTTCCTTTGAGATGCTCAGCCTAGGTTGGGGGTTAACTGTGGGATGGATGAGGTCAACTTCCTCCCTGGCTCTCCTGCGAAATCCTGGTTGAAGGCTTAGTCTGAGGAGTCTTACTAACGGTGGCTTGGGATCCAACATTCCCCAAGGCGAGAGCTTACAACCCTTATTTTTCTTATGGCCTTAGTACGTTACTTCATGGTTTTACTTCCAGGAACGAGTAATTCTCAAACTGATCACTGTAAAGTACCCACTTCTCCAGCGTTAAGGTGTAAGTAAGTCACTGGGGATCCTGTTCCAACATCCCTGATTCCAGGCGTCTGGGCGGGGGGCGGAGGATGTGCACACGCAGCCAGGCCCATGCTGTTGCTCTGCCCTCTGAGTGCCAGGGTTGCAAAGTATTTACCTCTGGGAGAGAGTGATTGTGTTACGTGACCACTTGTGCCCTCGTGGTGTTCAGGGTTTCTGACCAGCATGACATACCCAAGTTACCATCCTGAGATGACACCTCGAAGGCCAGGACCGGGCGGCTATAGCTCTAAGGGCTGATTTCCCCTAGGTGTTCTGAAATACTAAACATCTCGGGGACCCCATTTCCACTTACTAGCTTCCTTGGGGCTGGGGTCCCCAGCTCGGCCACCACTGCTTGAGCCTGCAGAACCAGGCGACCTGGAGGTCCCACCAGTCATTTTTATCCCAATGCTTTTGAACCAGAGTGTTTTCAAATGGAAAGACTGAGTTTGACACCTCAGGGACACAAAAGAAGGGAAAAGCCTTGCATGGCCTTCTTTTGACCGGCCACCTAAGGTAGTTGTTTTGGCAAAGTGTTTAAATGATTGCCACAAAATCCTCGAAAGGGGAGCCATTTAAGAGTGGGGTGTGGTGCAGAACACGGCTGCTGGGCTCCTAGAGCGTCAGCATGGCCATGCAGCCCCCCACCCACTCCCAAAGGGATCATCTGGGCAGATGCCGGAAGCACAGCTCTGTCTCCTGACTGATTCCCTCAATTTCTCCTTTGCACCTTGCCCCTATCTATAGAAGAAACACCTACTGATTAGAAATTATATTCACAATTCAGCTATTTAATGTTCGCTTTTTAAAATACATTTTTATTGATTGCAGATATAAGGAGAGAGAGGGAAAGAGAGACAGAAACATCAATGATGAGAATCATTTATCAGCTGCTTCCTGCACACCCCACACTGGGGATCGAGCCCACAATCTGTGCATGTGCCCTGACCGGGAATTGAACCATGACCTCCTGGTTCAGAGGTCAACGCTCAACCACTGAGCGATGTTGGCTGGGCTATTTAATATTCACTTTTTAAAAAAATTACCTTTCCATCCTCCACTCTCTACCCATTACCCTCATGCAGGAAGATAATCCCCTGACCCTTAATGTTACACAGCTGTTTATGTGACTTTGAGGATGTTCAGATGTCACAATGGACAGGTACTCATTAACTCAAAACTTAACTAAGCATTAGGGAGATGTCAGGTACCCTCCTAGACCATGAGGCTACTGGATGAATGGAACACAGCCCCTGCTCCCAGGCACACAGATTCATGAAAGAGATGGCCACATAAACAGATGATTATTAAGCAGGTGGTAAGTGCAGTGGTGAATAACGGGCATAATGAAGTGAAAAGCACAAAAAGTGAAGAGGAAGCCAGTATGGGCTGGGCAAGGAGAGGCGGGGTGAAGTGGGCAGTGGAGAGAGAGACAGGAAAGGCCAGAGCCAAGAGAGGAGATGGTGGCTGGGAGACCGTCCTTCCTTCCAGGAGGTCCCAGAAAGCTGACCCAGCTGGTGGGGACTGTGCCTGTACAATCTCCCTCTTCCTTTGGGGCCTTCTCCACTACCAGCCCCGCCTTCTCCCTGCATTTCTGTGCCTTCTTCCTTCCGCACCACATTCCCACAGGTGCGTGGCCCTGGCTTGGCTCTGCTCTCCCCACGCCTGGCGTCCTTCCTCCTTCTCCCTACATCCAGCCTTGAGCGCGTACAGCCTTGGAAAAGATTAGAGTCCACACGAGGAGCAGATGGAAAAATAGTAGAGAGCTTCCTCTCCCCCTCCCCAGAACCAGCGCCTGGGGACAAGCAGAAGAGCGCAAGATTTCTTCACACTACTCAGAACAGCACGCAGTTTAACGCATGAGTTGTTTATTTCTGGAATTTTCCGTTTACTATTTTTGGACCACTGTTGACCAGGGATATCTGAAACCATGGAGAGTGTGATCTTTCAATATAGAGATTAAAGTCTTTAATTCCAAGAAAACCTTCTTGAATTTTAATTTTAAATTTTTTCTTTTCCAGGATTTTGTTTTCCCCCTCTTTGGGATATCCAATTAAATATGTTTTATCTCCTTAGCCCAACCTTTATACCTATCATTTTCTCTATAAATAATTTTAAACATTTTTATTGAGAAATAATTTATATACCATAAAACTCACCCACTCAAAGTATACAGTGCAACCCACTAACCATCACCACAATCAATTTTAGGACATTTGTATCACTCCCAAAAGAAACCCCATACAATTAGCAGTCATTCCCCATTCCTTTATGCACCCAGATTCAGGCAACTACTCATCTACCTTCTGTCTCTATAGACTTGCTAATCCTATATATTTCATATAAATGCAATCATACAATATCTGGCCTTTTGTGGATGGCTTCTTTTACTTAGCATAAATTTCCAAGATTTATCATTATGGCAACAAACCATTCATTTCTTATCACTGAATAGTATTCTACTATATGGATGCACCACATTGTGTTTATCCATTCATCCGGTGGAGGACACTAGGGTTGTTTTCACTTTGGGGCTGTTATGAATAGTGCTGCTATGAACAGTCATGTACAAGTTTTTGTGTAGACATGTGATTTCTCTTAGATGTATACCTCGGAATGAATCTTCTGGTTATACGGCAGCTCTACGTTTGACATTCTGAAGAATTGCCAAACTGTTTTTCAAAGTCACTGCACCATATTTTATTCCCACTAGTAATGTATGACGGTACCAATTTCTCGAAATCCTTGCCAAAAACCATTATTATCTGTCTTTATTATAGCCATCCTAGGGAGAGTGAAATGATATTCGACTGTTGCTTAAATTTGCATTTTCATGATAGCTAATGACGTTTAGCACGTTTTCATGTTTTGTTGGCCATTTGTATATCTTCTTTGGAGAAATCTCTATTCAAATCCTTTGCCCATTTTTTAATTTATTTATTTGTATTTTTACTCTTGAGTTGTAAGTGTTCTTTGTACATTTGAATATGAATCCTTTATCAGATATATGGCTTGTAAATGTTTTCTCCCATTCTGTGCATTGTCATTTTCACTTTCTTCATGGTGTCCTTTAAAGCACAGAAGTTTAATTTGATGAATCCCAATTTATGTATTTCTTTATTCTTTTTGCTTCTGATTTCGGTTGTATATCCAAGAAATCCTTGCCTAAGCCAGATCACGAAAGTTTATTCCTATGTTTTCTTCTAGGAGTTTTTTTAGTTTTAACTCTTCTATTATGGTCTAGGATACATTTTAAGTTAATCTGTGTATGGATTAGGGTAGGAGTCCAACTTCACTCTTCTACACGTGGATATCCAATTGTCCCAACACCATTTATTTAAAAAAACAACAACATTCTTTTTCCCATTGAATTGTCCTGGCCACCTTATTTCTAGTTCCTGTTCCAATTTTGCTTTTGTTTGCCACAATAGCTAATTACCATTATGCTTATTTCCATTTTCTCTTCAGTTCTATTATGTTCTTACTTAGACTGACATAAAAGGGATATTAAATAAACATTCTGCTTGATTAAGTGGGGAGTCAGAGTGAACACAGATGCGATGAAGCATGCATATGAGCACAGAAGATTGTTTCAGAAAAATAATGAATTGCCCCCACTGGCTGAAACAGAGAGAACATGTATGGCCTTGTGATGACATAGAAATATGATTTGTAAATGTTTGGAATGTTTAGAAGCAAATTGTGGATAGTCTTTGTAAGTCTGGTCAAGAAATTTACATCTTATCCTAAAAGGAATAAAGAGCCAAGTTTGAAGAATAAACTAATGAATGGCTGGGTAAAGACATGATTTAGGATAGATTACTACTACTGCTGCTGTTACTACTACTACTACCACTAACAGCAACAACATGCAGGCAAGAAAACCGGTAGGCGATCTTTGTAGCAGTTCAAAGATGGGGTCAGTTAGGCTTCTTATCAGAATCATTGCAATGAGTTTGGAAAGACTAGAGAAGATACTTTCTTAAAATCAATTTCAAAATGAAAGGTTAAGAGTTAAGGTGGATAAAAATGAAGGCTGTGAAAACTGCATCAGAATTGATCATTGAGAACTCACTGTTATCTCCAAGATTTCAATTTTGGTTCATCAGTCAGGGTAGAAGCTCAATGTTGTTATACTGAAGATTAGATTATGAGAATATAAAAAATAGCAAGTACAGAGGTAAAGGCAAGCGTAATACCAGCCCAGAGTCAAATGTGGAAGAGGACTTAGGTGCCACTTATTGATGAGACCAATTGTATAGATTTTATGGCCATTTTTAACCCCTCAAAAAGGGATTAAACATAATTCCATCTGTAAAATGCCTGCAATCATTTGTGGCCCAAAGCAAATAATTTCAAAATGTTAATTATTGTTATTATTATCGTTTTTCTTCCAATTAAAAAAAATACATTTCCTGGGTAAAGAAGTGTAAGTTTTTCTTTAAATTACCTGGAAAATCAAAAATATGTAAGACAAACAAAAATCTATATGGGATTCTTTGAACTAATAATAAATGCCTGAACATATGTGTCATATAAGAATTTGAGGTGTTTCACAGAAAATATTCCATTGAAACATGATTAATTGGGCAGACCTGGAGTAAGGAGAAAACAAAAGAAAAATGGTAATGGTATAAAATTTAAAGTGTTCCACTTACAAAGTTTAGAAGATTTAAAAAGTGCTTCCCTCACCCTTGTTGGTTTGGCTCAGTGGATAGAGCGTTGGCCTGCGGACTGAAGGGTCCCAGGTTCAATTCCGGTCAAGGGCACATGCCCGGATTGCAGGCCCGATCTCTAGTAGGAGGCGTGCCGGAGGCAGCCGATCAATGATTCTCTCTCATCATTGATGTTTCTATCTCTTTCTCCCTCTCTGAAATCAATAAAAATATGTTTTTTTTTAAAAAGGTGTTACCCTATCCTTTGTATTTTATCTGACTTTTGCTCTTTCATTTCATCTTTCTTCATATTGATTTTTTAGGAATTCAAGAGTAAAATCCCAGCACAATGTTCACCAATACAGACGCTGATCCAAGTAAAGATGATGTGGAGGCCGAGTTTCCCAGGTGTTCGGTATGTCCTTCTAATGCTATAATATGCACAGGAGACTGTGCTTTCAAGAATTAGAAGAAGAACTATTAAGTACCCGGTGGCATGCCGTGGATGGGGGGCAAAGAGAACACAAACATTTCACTTCTGTGACTTCCCTTTCTTGGCACAGCAAAATACAGCTCCTCTGTGGGCAGGGGATCCTGAGTGCTGACTTGTGTTTGTGCTGTTGGTAATGCATTTGAAAGAGCCATTGACCAAGTCGGCCCACTTCCTATTTGTTGCTCTTGACTAGAATTGAAGGGAAACTGCACTGGGCTAAAGGACACAAGTTTGGGCTCTCACTTTGGCCTTTTTGGCCTTCCAATTCAATGACCTAAGAAACTTCTTGGGAATAATGGGATTAGCAGGCAGAATGCTCTAGAAAATAAAATTTTATTCCTTTAATACAGGATTTTAGATAGAGAAGGGGGACTCTCAGGGGACATTTATTGACTTTTCTGCCAACAATTCCTCCCAAACACTCCACAAATGTAGCCATTGGCTTTGGTAAAATATTCCAGTTAAAAAGGACAATTACAGCTTCGTCTGCACAGTGTTCCTAAGTATGCCAAGCCCCTCGGTCACCAGGATGAAGCTTTGATATCTAGATGATCTGGCTCCCTTTCTTCTTTAAAAGAAAGGTAGCCTTACCCAAAACAGACTTTGCAAACCCCCACAACTGCATCTCTCCATGGTAAGTCACAGAATTTTAGAGTGGAAAGATCTTAAAGACTTTGGAAACCAGGCTCATTTTGCAATGCAGCCTTTCAGTGATGTGTCTGAATACTACCCCTTTTGGGGAATGAATCTGAGACTTGTCCATCTGGTCTCTTGCCACCATTGACTGGGCTTAGCTAGGCAATAATATCTTCCAAAGATAGATGCTTCTGTTTGCATGGTTACTTGTTACGCTCTTTGTTTTAGGGTTTGCGGATCTGCCAGGCAATCACCATTCATCAATCTCATGACTTCCCACTTTTTTCCCATAGCTGCCAGAATTATATGCACTGGCTGAGAATGTTAATCAGGAGAGCAAAAAATCGAATCACCTAAAAACTCTTGGTATTTCACCAACTGAAGCACGGAAAATACTTAATCAAACCCTGAATATCATGTCACCCACTAGCAGAACAGATTTGGGAGAAGTTTCCAAACCTGTTTTCAAGCTCAAGGTGGTTAGAAAAGAGGAGGAGAAGCCACCATCGCTGACTGATCTCCTACACCGCAGCTTACTGACCGGCTCACCCTCTCAACTAGACAGGCTGGGGGAATCCCAGCAGAGACTTGCTCACTATGGGATCCCTCCTCCCATGCACACTTTTCCCTATGAGATTATCCTCAGTGACACCAACTTTTCGGGCGTCGCACGGAAGAAGTTTTCGAGTATCGGGAAATTATCCAGAATGAGCATTTCCAAGGTGAAGGCAGACAAGTTTTTATTTGAAGATAGAATTACTGAATACTCAATAATTGAACCAGGTATGCTAAACATGGTGGGAGGAAAAAGAGTGGAAATCTTACTAGAAAATTTGCCTAGATTTCTAGAGCTGAAAGTATCAAATATTGATCGGTGGGAATATTGGAGTTCCGGTGCTCTGCTGCATGTAAAAGCAATGGGAAATGGAGAACAGGGATTTATCAAACATTCCAGGGTCAAATCTCAGACTCATTCCCAAAACGGTGTATTTACACTTTTCTAAAATGAGCCAGTTCAGCTTGGACTCTAAAGCACCCATAACTATTTGTTTATTGTTTCATGAAGTTAGTCAAGTATTTACTGAATAATGACTTATGTTTCTTAAATATTTTGATTTTTCCTTCAATTGAGGGTGGGTTTTGTTTTTAGATTTTTTTTCATGAACCTTTATTTTTTCCAATTGTTACATCTCTACAAAGAGAAGGAAACTCTCCAGTTCTGATACTTTAATAAGGAAGTACCCATAAAAGTCCAAAGACCATATGGAGAAAGTCAATAATATGTAAAACATATGTTGGTAAGTTATAATGAAAAGAGCCATAGGTGACCTTCTCAAATATCACCAAACAGGGAGGATGGTAAAATTACCCATGAGAAATAGACCTGCTTGCTTGCTTGTACCAATTATTCTCTTTAAACTCCTCAAACTCATTTTGGCTCTTTGGCCTCTGGTTTTACATTCAATCCCCTGCCTTAGGCCTTGCTTCCCCTCCCCCGCAACTCCCCCAAGTTTACAATTTATTTAGTCATGAAAAGAATTGAAGGGAAGGGAAAGAGAAATGGCTGCTGAGTAGGGGAATATGCAGTGTATCTTGGCTGTGGTTCATTGGCTTCTTGAGGAAATTGCAACTACTAATGACTGTCCACACTGGTAGGTCTGAAAGAGAAGGGGAAAGAGCCAAATTTTAGCTAAGACACTGTACTCAGGGCTTATACCAGCATCTTGGAAGAAGTGACACTAGCCATGTAAACACTTCTCTTAAATCTTCCTCCTTGTTTCCACCACTCAGGAGGATCCTGCCCCCTGTTGACCTCAGTGCTCTGCAGGTCTCTCCACTTGCACATTCTTCATTTCCAAGCACCAAATGAGACCCTTGCTCTACCTGTGGTGACCCTGCAGGTTCCTTTCCAGCCCTGCTAGCCGGACCCACCCAATACCTAAGGTGGGCACCATAGGTTCCCCCTTAGTTTATAAAAGGCTTTCTACCAGAAGGGAGGAGACTCAAATTAATCAAAGGTTTATTCTGTCATGAAACACCTCTGAATCGCTGAAGGTGATTCTTTGAACATCTGATTCTTTTCAGAAAAACAATTCTTGGATCTAAGGGATCTGGAGTGGAAATATTACAAGGGGATCACAAAGTGGAAACGCAAAACTTCAGATGCATTTGCAAAAATACAGTACAACAGTGAGAAGAGGTTTGTAGAGAGCAAGGAGACACCTGGTATTGTTTTCCCACCACTAGTTCGTAGGTCTTTGGTCATTTATCCTCAAATTGATTTCCCACCCAATTTAACTTCTTAAGTGAAATATGTAGCTTATTGAAAATATTTTGGACGTAGATTTTGCTCTTAAGAATTTTGAATTTACACACAAAAATTTAAGAAGCAGATGCACCATGGAACATAGACCTGATTCTATATGATATGCACCTAAGGTCCAAAATTAAACCACTAATATGGAGTAAAAGATCCACGCTGACCTTCTAGGGTGTATATGAAGGAGAACACAAGTGAGAATAGCTCTATAAAATTTTTAAGCGCATGAAAAAGTCCACTATCATAAAAATAGTTGGTAAACTCAACAAATGGGAAAATTAATATGTGAGGCTATAGAGGCAATTTGAGAACTTCAAAATATGTTAACAGCTCAAAGACATGAGGAAGGAAATAGCATCTATGAAACAAGAATCAGAAGAGTTTAAAAAGAACAAGTTGGAAATCTTGGAAGTGAAAAACATAGTAATTGAAAATAAAATAATGACAATCCTCAATAAATTATATCAATGGTATACTGGATCTATCTGAAAAGAGAAGGGATTAATGAGTTGGCAGGTAGCACTGAGAAAGAAGTTTCCAGATCACAGCACCGTAAGATAAAGGAGGAAGTTATAAAAGAAGTTAAGGGTAATGGAGGGTAGAATGAGAAGTTCAGAAATATATCCAAGGGAAGTTGCAGAAGAAGATAAGGAGAATGGAGAAAAGATGACACTTGAAAAAAAACAAAGATCACTTTCTAGAAATGAAGAAACACATGAAAACTTGCATTGAAAAATCTCACTGAGCGATTAGCAAGAAAATAAATCTACACTTAGAAATGCCGTAGCAGAACCGAAGAGCATTTAGCAAAAAAAGAAAATATAACCTACAAAAGAGAGAAGATGGATGACAAACAAATGACAAAATGATGGTGAAACTCTCACTAACAACAGAAGTCAGAAGGTGAAGGTTTTATATACTCAACATCCTGAGGGAAATAACTGTCGATCTGGAATTCACCAACCAGCCAACTCTCTTTAAAAAGTAAGGGTAAAGTAAATACTTGTTAAAACATAGGAGAGCAAAAAAATTTTATTACCCTTTACTGAAAAAACTACTAGCAAATATAGACATTAGCAAGAACCCAGAGGGAGTACAAGAAAAAGGGGTGAGCAATTAAATTCTTAATAACATGTGATTGTGATTGTGTCGATATTAGAATATATTTCTAGATTCTATTTCCTAATATTTTTAAAATTCACCTCTATATAAGAGAAGTTATTCTGTGGTTTTCATTTTTTGCACCAATTTCAAAAATCAGATTTGGCTTCAGCATAGTGGATATCTTCAGCAGAAGGTACTGTCTAGGAATTGGTCTGAGGGAGGTTTCTGGGTTCTCACAATATTCTGGGTTTTTTAAATCTATCTACTCAAGTATGTTCAGTATGCAAAAATTCCTCAAGCCATACATTTAACAACTGTGAAGTTTTTTTTTTAATATATTTTATTGATTTTTTACAGAGAGGAAGGGAGAGGGATAGAGAACCAGAAACATCAATGAGAGAGAAACATCAATCAGCTGCCTCTTGCACACCCCCTACCGGGGATGTGCCCGCAACCAAGGTACATGCCCTTGACCAGAATCAAACCTGGGACTCTTGAGTCCACAGGCCAATGCTCTATCCACTGAGCCAAACGGACCAGGGCAACAACCGTAAAGGTTTTTTTTGTTTTTTTTTAAATATATTTTATTGATTTTCTACAGAGAGGAAAGGAAAAGGACAGAGAGCCAGAAACATCAATGAGAGAGAAACATCGATCAGCCGCCTCCTGCACACCCCCCACTGGGGACGTGCCCGCAACCAAGGCACACGCCCCCGACCGGAATCGAACCCGGGACCCTCCAGTCCACAGGCCTACGCTCTATCCACTGAGCCAAACCGGTTTCGGCGACAACAACCGTAAAGTTTTATCGTGCATGTTATACTTCACCAAAAAAGGTTTATAAGTTGTGTTACCTTCATGAAATGAATTGGGGCCCTAGCCAGTTTGACTCAGTGGATAGAGTGTTGGCCTGCAGACCAAAGGGTCCCAGGTTTGATTCCAGCCAAGGGCACATGCCTGGCCCAGGCCCTGGTCTGGGCTCATACAGGAGGCAACCAATTGATGTGTTTCTCTCTGTCTCTCCCTCTCTCTTCTACTCTCCCTAAAAATCAATGGGAAAATATCCTCGGGTGAGGAATAAATAAATAAATAAATAAATAAATAAATAAATAAATAAATAAATAAAATGAATTGGGGAGTTTTCATCTTTTTATTTGGGGCCATAGCCTTTTAAATAACATTGGAAATATTTTAAAGCTAGATCTTTAAAGTCTAGCCAGAACTTAGTTATAAAATCATCTAGTCCTGACATTTTTCTTCCTATTTTATTACGAAACTGTTTAAACTACATTCAACACTTAAGATTTTACCACACTCATTTCATCTATTCCTATTGTTGTGTTTGCTGTAGATGCTGAATTATTTTAAAGCAAATCTTAGGTTTCGGATCTAACATACTATCCTTACATACTTTGGTGTGCATCTCAGAAAAGTATCGACATCTTTCATAGCCACACTGCCATTTTTATACCAAGAAAAATTGTAAATCCTTAGTACCATCTATTTATCCATATTTGAAGTCCCCTTGTTGTCTCCAAACTATCTTTTTTCCAGTTGGTCTGTTTCAATCAGAATACATGCAAAATTAAGGACTGCATTTGGTCTCTCAAAGATTTTTTAATCTAGAGCAATTCCTCACTTTTTTTTTCTTGCAATTGACTTACTGAAGAAATTGGTCCATTGTCCTGTAGAAGTTTCCACAATCTAGATTTGTACCTCAGGGGGTCATTTAACTTCTTCTTCTATCATCCATATTCCTTGTAAATTGGATGTTTGCAGTGGCTTGATTACATTCAGGCTCACCTCTTTTTGCAAAGAATAAATTCACTAGGTGATGCTGTGTACTTCAGGTTGCCTCACCATAAAAGGCAAATTATATCTGGTTGTCCCTAGTTTAGTGATTGTAAGACTGAGTAATGCATCCAGGTGGTGACAGCCTGGTGCCTTTTTATAAAGTTCCCCCCCAACCTTTCATCTAATGGCTTTCATCCACAGATGAAAATGGTAGCACCCGCTGAGAGGCTCCCAGAGATCCCCACCTCCTAGTGGATACACCCTTGTGTCCCCTGAGAGTAGGCTAGACTTACGACTTACTGCCATGAAAAGAATGCATCATAGGTGATAGGATGTTACTTCAAGATTAATCTACAAAAAAAATAAAAATGTGCAGCCCTAGCTGGTTTGGCTCAATGGATAGAGAGCGTTGGCCTGCGGACTGAAGGGTCCCGGGTTCCATTCTGGTCAGGGGCACATGCTTGGGCTGTGGGCTCGATCCCCAGTAGGGGGCGTGCAGGAGGCAGCCGATTGATAATTCTCTCATCATTGATGTTTCTATCTCTTTCTCCCTTCCTCTCTGAAATCAATAAAAATGTGTTTTTAAAAGCACGTGCATTCTATCTTGGATGCCTTCTTTTGCTCTCACTCACTTGCTAGCTCCTAAGAAAGCCAGCTGCCATCGTCAGAGATGCCTTTCGGAGATGTCCATGTGTCAAGTAACTGTGGCCAATAGCCAGCAACAAGCTGAGATCTGCCAACAACCACATGAATGAACTTGGGAGCCCATCCTCCTCCTATACGCCTTGAGATGACTGCTGACACCTTGACTCTGACCTTGTGGGAGACCCTGAGCCAAGAGCACCCACTTAGGCCAGACCCAGCTTCCTCATCCACAGAAACGTGTGAGATAATAAACATTTGTTATTGTGAGCTGCTACATTTTGGGGTCATCGGTTACAAAGCGATAGGTAACTAGTACAATCATCTTTGCCTGGATCAGTTATTTTCATTAGGGTTTACTCACTATGATTTTCTAATTTTATTGCTTAGGATCCCCTCTTTAGTTGCCATTTTTCAGATTAAGGGGTTGATGTTCTAGTCACGTCCAAGGATGGACAAAGAAGTCTTTCTCTTTTTGTCTTTTACAAGTAGCATTGTGGGTTCATTGGTGTTTGTTTTGTTTTTAGTAAACTTGATTTTTAAGTATAATATCATACAGAAAATCGTAAGCTTGATGAATTATAACAAACTGAACATACCTATGGAACCACACCCAGGTCATGAAATGGAGCACTGTCAGCAAGCCCCTCTCTTGCACTTTCCTAAATTTTTACCCTCCTGTAACCAGTACTGACCACAGGTTGGTTTTGTCTATTTTTGCACTCTTTTATACAAATGTACACATACTGCACGGACTCCCTTGATCTGGCTTCAGTCAGCATTATGTTTGTGAGATGCGTTGATGTTATATATGTAGCAGTAGTTATTTATCCTCATTGCTGTTTAGTATTCAGTTATATAAAAAATAGCCTGATTTATGTGTCTGTTCTGCTATTGACAAACACTGGGTCATTTGAAGAAGAGTTCTAAATTTTAACTTAAATTTAAATTTGGCCTTCCAAGTTGTCATGAAGAATTATTGGTGAATAGCACACATTTTATTCAATGATTTGTTGGCTTAATTTATACTTTTAACTATTTAGATATCCAATGTGCGGGCCTCCATTTGTACTCCTCTGAGTCCTGTAAACGTTAGGGGATGGGTCTCTCTTTATAGAATTAAAGTACATGAACGCAATAGCACATAAGTTGGCTGGAGGTAAATGGAGTGAGAGGGTCCTAAGATAGAGTGAACTAATAGACATTGGTTTTCAATAAGTTGAGGATGTTTGCTGTAGTATGGAGGGTATCCACTAAAAGAACAGGGAGATCATGTATAATTAACAAGCAAATAGAGGAGGGAAAAGGAATAAAAAATATTTAATCAATCCAAAAGTAGACAAGAAAGTAAAGAAAAGGTAATATAGTTCAAGTGGGAAAAACAGAGTAAATAGTAAGATATTAGATATTGATATATCAACAATTAATTTAAATTTGAATGGAATAAATACTTCTATTAAAAGCCAAAGACTGTCAATCTGTATAAAAATAATTTCAATGGCATGCTGCTTACAAGAAACATAAGCTAAATATAATAATGAAAAAGGTTGAAGGTGCCGAAACTGGTTTGGCTCAGTGGATAGAGCGTCGGCCTGAGGACTGAAAGGTCCCAGGTTCGATTCTGGTCAAGGGCATGTACCTTGGTTGTGGGCACATCCCCAGTAGGGGGTGTGCAAGAGGCAGCTGGTCGATGTTTCTCTCTCATCGATGTTTCTAACTCTCTATCCCTCACTGTAATAAATCAATAAAATATATTTTTTAAAAAAGGTTGAAGGTGCAAAGATGGAAAAAGATGTATCTTCTAAACAGTAACTGAAAGTTGTTATATCTATACTACTATCAGACAAAGCCAAATTTAAAAAAAAAGAAGCATCATTAGAAATAGAGGATTACTTATTAATCATAAAAGTTTTATTCATCCAGAAGACATGATTGTCCACTACCATCACCTTTTTTCACTTACCTCCTCAACTCCCCTATTGGTCTGTTTTCCCCACTAGGAGTCTTGTCGTTCTGTTTGTCATTCTATCTCCAGTGCCTAGAATACATCTTTTTAAAAATGGTGTTGGTTTTTCATTTTCTTTCTTTTTTTAATATATTTTTTTATTGATTTCAGAGAGGAAGGGAGAGGAAGAGAAGAGATAGAAATATCAATGATGAGAGAGAATCATCGATTGGCTGCCTCCTGCACGCCTCCCAGTGGGGATGGAGCCCACAACCAGCTAGGGCGTAATTTTTATTTTTCAATTACAGCTGACTTTTAATATTATTTTGTATGGTTTCAGGTGTACAGTATAGTGGTTAGATAATCATATACTTTTTAAAAATATATTTCATTGATTTTTTACAGAGAGGAAGGGAGAGGGATAGAGAGTTAAAAACATCGATGAGAGGGAAACATCCATCAGCTGCCTCCTGCACACTCCCCACTTGGTGCCTGCAACCAAGGTACATGCCCTTGACAGGAATCAAACCTGGGACCTTTCAGTCCGCCGGCCGATGCTCTATCCACCGAGCCAAACCGAGCAGGGCGATAATCATATACTTTACAAAATGTTCTCCTGTTATTTCCAGTACCCACCCGGCACCATACATAGTTATTACAGTATTATTGAGTATATTCTCCATGCTGTACTTTACATCTTGTGACTATTTTGTAACTATCAACCAGTACTTCTTAATTCCTTTACCTTTATCACCCAGTCCCCCAATACCCCCCCCTTCTGGCAACCACCAGCCCACTCTCTATGTCTATGAGTCTGTTTCAATTTCGTTTGTTTATTATGTAGAATACTTCTTGACACAGTAAATACTCAATAATTTTTTTGTGGAACAAATAGTGAATGAATAAAATAATCCTACATATTTACTGAATGAATGAGAGCATCTCTATGGAACTATACATTTCCTCTTCACTACACAACGCATTTTCTCTCCTCACAATCATTTTCCCAGAAATTTTCCAGAGAAGATAAAATTTTTCCAGCTATTGAAGTGCCCACAGAGAGTTCCAAATGTGGCTACCAACCTCATCGTGGCAGATACAAGGACTCATGTGTCAAATTATTTTGGAAAGTAAAAAATTTTAAAAATATATGTTTTATTGATTTTTTTACAGAGAGGAAGGGAGAGGGATAAAGAGTTTGAAACATCGATCAGCTGCCTCCTGCACACCCCCTACTGGGGATGTGCCCGCAACCAAGATACATGCCCTTGACCGGAATCCGGACCCTTCAGTCTGCAGGCCAACACTCTATCCACTGAGCCAAACCGGTTAGGGCGGAAAATAAAAAATTTTAAATCAATCCTTGAATAATCCATGTGTTTCACTATTGAAAATGGGTCCCATGAACTCAATTCTATTTAGGGTAGTAAGAGATGAGTTTTCTTTGTTCTAGACCTTCAGATAAAATTATATCTCTTTAAGGGCTCTTGAACTTTTCCCACTTATGATAAATTGCCTCCAAATTTAATGCATCATGAAATTGAGAATCTGTTGTGCCAATTTTGCTTCTAGTTTTCCTCTAATTTGTATCTGTTTCCAGAATGGTAATAAAATCAACCTAAATCATATTAAAAAAATAAGATTAGGGTTTGCAGATACACATGGATACACAGCTTCATTAAAAGAGTATGTAACATAATCAGGATTATGAGATAATAAAAATATAGTAATCTGCAAAATTATTATGAGAAAATTAACGCTTGAATGATACAATCGCATGATGATAAAAAGCATACTAGTTTTGAATTTGTGTGACTTCCTATTAAGAAATGATGATTAAGGGGAAATGGGACAATTAAAAAGCAACTGCTGGGGTCTCTTACCAGGTCCAAAGCCAAGACAAATGATCTAATTACTGTCATGTCTGAAAATAGAAATAGACATTGTGATCTTGAGAAAGGGAATAATTTATCATGTCACCGGAGGCATAGGGTGCTGGTAAACCAGACCTTTGGGTGACACTAATTAAAGCATTTGGGATGCACCTGGATCAAAGGCAGAAAGGAAAAAAGGAAGACATCACAAACCTTTTGTGCCGAACTCCGTCTGGAGGCTTTGAAAACACGGAACAACCTTAGCTATTGGGCTTTATACTTATGAGGTGGTAACTTATTTAGATCCGCCCACCCTTAATGACCAGGCTCTGATTGGTCCCTATCTGACAGCACGCCTTTGTGGGCTCTAGGCAGTAGTAAGGGTGATGCTTATTTGTTTAGAGTTTCACCATTTATAAAGCATGATCTCAACTTACCTCACTTGAGATACTATATTAAGACAGCTTTTTTAAAACTGTCTTTATTTACTTCAGAGAGAGGAAGGGAGAGGGAGAGAGTGATAGAAATAGCAATAATGACAGAGAATCGTTGATTGGCTGCCTCCTGCATGCCCCCTACTGGGGATTGAGCCCACAACTGGGGCATGTGCCCTGACCTGGAACAGAACCATGACTGCCTAGTCCATGGGTCAACACTCAACCACTGAGCCACACCAGCGGGCTGTGTTAAGACAGCTTTGCTGCTTATGCAAACAAATACACTAGGTGATGGACACAATATTTTATTCACTTATATTTCCCCCCTCACTGTAACTAAGAGGATACCACTACGAAGCGACTATTCCATTAAAGTCAATATGTTCATTTTTATTTTTTAAAAAGATGATATGGTCTAGAGTAGTGGTCGGCAAACTGCGGCTCACGAGCCACATTCGGCTCGTGAGTCGCGGTTTGCCGCTCTGTTGACTAATGAGTTTGCCCACCACTGCGTAAGGCATTACCCTTACCCAGAAGTTTTGACTTCAGGTTAAAGACATTAGTACATTATTAAAATGTTTTTTTAAGTGTTTTTCCCTAAGGCAGTGGTTGGCAAACTCATTAGTCAACAGAGCGGCAAACCGCATGTGGCTCGCGAGCCACAGTTTGCCGACCACTGGTCTAGAGCACTAGAAGGGGAATTATTACTTAGTATAGCTTTCTGGAGGGCAACTTGGCAATAAGTATGAAAGTCTCAAATCTCTTGGAATGTACATACTCTGAAGATACATTACCAACAATATGAAAATACATGTAAGCATGGAGATTGGTTAAACACACGTATTTAATTTAAATTAAAACAACTGAAACTAAAATTTTCCATTAAACATTTTATTTCATGTAAAATATTTCATTAACATTTTATTATATTAACTAGAGGCCCAGTGCACGAATTTGTGCACCGTTGGGGTCCCTCAGCGTGGCTTGTGGAGATCCAGCCAAAACCAGCAGTCCAACGCCACCTACCGTATCTGCTCATCCTGTCCTGCTGCACCTGCTGCAGGCTCATACCCAGTCAGTCCCGATTGGGAGAGGCTTGCGCCGCCACAGCTGTGCTCATCAGCTGTGAGCCCTGTGTCTGACGCCTGCAGGTGAGCTAAGTGGCACTCCTGCTATGGGAGCGCACTGACCATCAGGGGAAGCTCCTGAATTGAGCATCTGCCCCCTGGTGGTCAGTGCATGTCATAGCGACCAGTCGACAGGTCGTTCAGTCGCTTAGACTTTTATATATATAGATTACATATTGAAATGATAATTTACTGGATATAGTGAGTTAAATAAAATACATTAAACTGATTTTCACTTGTTTCTTTTTACTATTTTTTAAAAAATAAGTCTATTCTCATTAAATTTGGTCTAATAATTTGTGTAAGTGCAGCAAGAATAGGGATTGGCTATACAGGTTCTTTTAAAGTGTTCTTTGCTGGAACTTTTTTTTTCTTTTCTTTTTTTAAATATATCTTTATTGATCTCAGAGAGGAAGGAAGAGGGATAGAGAGTTAGAAACATCGATGAGAGAGAAACATCGATCAGCTGCCTCCTGCACACTCCCTACTAGGGATGTGCCCGCAGCCAACGTACATACCCTTCACCGGAATCGAACCTGGGACCCTTCAGTCCACAGGCTGACTCTCTATCCACTGAGCCAAACCGGCCAGGGCTCTTTTTACTATTTTTAATGTGGCTACTAGGACATTTTAAATTACATAGGTGGCTTGAATTCTATCTCTATATGACAGCTCTGTTCCATGCCCACTTTCCATATAGTCTTTCCTGATTTTCCTAAATAGATATGACTTCTGTGTCCCCCATAGCTCTTTGAATTTCTCTTAGGATATTTGTGGGAGGACATTTGCTAGTTTTTCACCTGCCAGCATCCTACCTCCTTGGGGGAAAGTCCTATGGTGCCTGCTTTGATGAAAATTAGTGGCCACGTCCCGTTAGAGAAACCGGAGGGGTTGTTCCTGCTAGCGCTAGGGAGGAATCAAATTCCTCCAGTTAGAAGCTCCTTCCTGACAATGTGTATCCTGAGCCAGTGTTACAAAGGACTCGTTGAAGGCCCTGTTTCTTAAAGCTGCTGCCGAGTGTGGAGATAAACCACACCCACTCTTCCTGCTGTATCACTTTTGCAGTGTTTCCTGCTGCCTAGGTTTTCCAAATGGATTGGAAATCAATCAATATAATGACAGTAATTCTCACCATTGATTCTGTGAGACACTGACATCTGTCTAATCAATTTCCCTTTTCCTTAAAATGAGAGAGGTTGTTTCTGTTGTCGGAAACCGCGTGTTCCGATACCACACTGATGCTGTTCTGTGTTGTCTTACATTTAATCCTAGCAAGCTCTAGGCTATGGGGAACGTCTAAGGATTGAAGGACAAATTGAGGAGTCAAGCAGGAGCCAGCCCTGCAGGTCTAGGGAGCCATTACGGAGGTAGGTGCATATCAATACTTCCAGTCCTTGGTCATCCCTTTGTTCATTCCAGAAACAGAGTAAAGGACCAGCCTAGGTTAGGGGTCTGTGGGAAGGCTGACACATGGCCCTCCAACACATTCACGCCTTAATCCCTGGAACCTGCGAAGGCTACCTTACACGGCAAAAGGGCCTTTACAGTTGTGATGAAATTAAGGACCTTGAGGTGGGGAAATTATCTTGAATTATTTGGGTGGGACCAATATGATCACAGCGTCCTTAGAAGTGGAGAACCCTGCCCAGCCGGATCGGAGAGAGGTGACCAGAGAAGCAGGCTGAGAAAGATGCTACTGATTTGGGAGATGCAGGAAGGGGGTCACAGCTGAGGAATGCAGGCAGCCTCTAGAGGTCCTAAAAGACAGGAAATGGGTCATCCCTAGAGAGTCCAGAAAGGAATGCAGCCCAGTGAGATTTCTGACCTATAAAACGTGGTTTTTGACTGATTTAGGTTTGTGGTAAACTGTTGGGGCAGCAAATAGAAAACAAATACAAAGTGCCTTCTCTCCTCGCCCCCTCCCCCCCACTCCCTTGAGATTGACAGTCCTATCAAGGCTGCATCCCTTGGAGAGTAGGGGGGAGGTTCCTGTTTGAAAAGCAGGTGCCATTAGCAAGTGAGGGAAGGATACTGAACAGGCAAATCATGCTGCTCGCTGCCACCAGCCACCACAGCCCCTGGCACTTTTTTTTTTTAAATATATTTTTATTGATTTCAGAGAGGGAGAGGGAGAGAGATAGAAACATCAATGATGAGAGAGAATCATTTGATTGGCTGCCTCCTGCACGCCCCCCCCCCCCCCACTGGGGATCGAGCCCGCAACCTGGGCACATGCCCCGACCGGGAATCGAACCGGTGACCTCTTGATTCCTGGGCCGACGCTCAACCACTGAGCTACACCCGGCTGGGCTGGCACATCTTAATCAAAATATGTCCAGTTGAGTCTTTAGGGCCAGCAACTGATTAGGCTAAATACTGTGGGTAAGAAGCCTTGACAAAATAGAAAACGTAAGGAATGTAAATCCAATATTTATATATGCAATATATACTGTATTTATGTTATATATATATGTTTAGATATAACAGCATCGTAAAAATTCCAAATTCTGTCATAAAGGTTCTCATGAAACTTGAAAAGGACTGATTCCTCCTCAGTAAAGATGTAATTAATTCAGCCAGCTGCCCTAGGACTTAGACATACGGACCTGTTCCATAAAAATGATCACTGGCTGAGTCATTGCTGACTAATTAGTTGCAGATAAATGGAGACCTACTTACAGGCAAATGAGATGAAATTTTGGGGGTTCCAATCTAAGAGAGCCAAAGGAGCAATCAAGGAAACTCACTCTATCTGTCCCAAACCTGGATATGGACACTAAGGCCAGGAGAAGAGCGAAGTGATGATACAAGTCAAGTCCTTGGAAAAGCCAAGCTGATGTCCAACACACCCTCAGCTTTTGGACATTTGGTCTGACCAGGTGGCAGTCTTAACAGTGAGTAATTCACTTTGGAATATGGTGCAACGTGACTCTCCAGGGGTCATTATTGTCCGCTCATAATTCAGTGAGGAGATTTTGGCTCATAAAGGTCTTTTCTGGCAGTTAAGGGGATCCATGGTCAGGAGGTGTAAGGTTATCATGGTCACTTTCTTCAAGGTGAGTCTTGGTTCAGGGTGAAAACCAGTTTGGCTGTAAGCATTCCCTTGGGAGTTTGTGTATTTCCTTGTTGTTGTTGTTGGGATTTGGGAGGGGTGAGAGGAAGGGTTCCTTTCCCAGACAGCAGAGCGAGGTAGGTTCCAAAAGCGATAATTCTGGGAGAAGGTTTCTCAGTCTGGCCACCTGTTAGAATTACCTGGGAAGCTTTAAAACAAACACAAATATCAACATTTGGCCTCACAACTCCAGCGGTGGGACCCTAGCCCCTGAATATTCTAAAAGCTCCCCGATAATTCTAACTCCGCCCCGTGCGGTCAGGGTTAGGAACCGCTGCTGTAGAATTTTCTAGTGTAGGCACCCTAGAGGACCCTAGTTTTGTGGCATCCCCTCTGGGAGGTATGACCTGACAGTGCTTTCCAAACTGCGTGCGCCCAGGAACCTTCGTTGTATCTGTCGCAAGAAGTCGGAGTGCCACAGCTCCAAAAACTGGGTTTGAGAGATCACAGTCCAGGGGGGATTAGGGCCAACCCGGAATGGATGTGGAATTAGAAAAAAAAACAAAAAGCCTCCTCCCCCGCAAACATCCACTTTTCCCTGGCTCCTCCACCCGGAGCAGTGTGGGCCTGGGCCACTGAAGGAGACCTGAGTGTGGCCAGGTGTGTGGCGCCGGGCGTGGCTGGCTCAGCTTTCCGGAAAATTCCCTGGAGTCCAGGGGGCGTGGGAGGAATTGACTCTCCAGGTCCCTTCGCTCCGCCGCCCGCCGCGTCCCCCCTCACATTTGACCGCTCACATTTGCCCGGGGCCCCGGGAAGAGAAGGGGCGGCGGCCGGGCGGCCAGGAGGGGCGCTGCGCGGTTTCCCGGCTCCCGCCGAGGGGCGGCCGCGGCTCGGGCGCGCGCACCGTGTGGCCGGCGTCCGGCGCGGCCCCGGCGGCCCCGGCCCGGCCTCCGTGCGCTCCAGGCGCCGCCTCTTCCCCGCGCCGCGGGCGCTGCCGGGGGCGGGGACTCGCCGCTGCGGAGGCCGGAGGCGCGCGGCGCGGAGCGGGCGGAGCGCGGGGCCGGCGGCGGCGGCGGCGGAGAGCGGCCGGGGGACCTGGGAGCCGGGCTGGCAGCGCCGAGCGGCCGCCCGAGCCGCGGAGGAGGTGAGTGTCTGGCGCGCGTTCCTCGGCGCGCCCTCGGCCGCCCGGCGCCCCGGCTGCTTCCTTCTCTCCGTCCCTCCTCCGCCCGGGGTTCGGTCCCAGGGACTCGGTGCGGCCCCGGAAGACACCGGCCGGCTCACGCCCCGGCGGCAGCCTGCTCCCGGAGTCGGCTCGGCCCTGCCCCGCACCTCCCCGCTCCGGAGCCCTCGCCTCGGGGCTGTCGGGACGCGCCAGGCTCCGTCCCCCGGCGCCCAGGGGCCGAGCGAGGATTGCCGCCCCTGCGGAGGCCAGTCTGGGGCGATGCGGGCCTTTCTTTGTGTTCTTCGCCTGGTCACGCGCGTCAGCATCCAATGCCCAAAGCGTGCGTCCCCCAGAGTCGCCCCGGTGCTTGTCTCGGGGGCGTGATGGGCACGAGGGCGGCAGGGAGGGCCGGCGGCGCCGCGCACCTCGCCTCCCCGCCCTCCCGCCACCTCCCCACCCGGCGCGCCCGGCCGCCTCGGGTGCCCACGTTGGCCGCGGTCGTGTCCTGGCAGGTGACCGGGTCCTCGGACCGCGCCGCCGGAGCCCGGGTTAGGGGTGCGCCAGGTCCCCTCCTGCCTTGTCCACCTTCGGCCGTGTGAAGGATCCACAAAACTTTTGCTCTGCTGTAAAGAGGGTCTTCGGGGTTTATATACTCTATATTTACACCCAGTTTAATATTTTTAATGTGTGTGTGTTGTTTTTTCTTTGGTAAAGCAAAGTGGGGAAGATAATCTATTTTGATAAATGGTCTTTTTAGCGGATCTTAAGAATCATTATTCTATTCGGAATGCCATGGTGATGCTAGCCACTTTGCAGATGTCCCATTTCTACATTTGCCTCAAACTTGTGCGTCTTTCGACCTTTCGAGATGTCCTTTGTCTGGTTGGGGTCTCCGAGGGCCCACAGCCTGACATTATGCAAACGTGGAGGGACATTCCTAGGGGCGGATTACTAACATGTCCAACAGCCGGATGAAATATTGAACAGCGCTGGAGAGTGACGCGGTGTTTGGCTTAAGGCCATCCCATTGACTCCAGTTTAGGCAGTTTTAGTATTTCTGAATTTTTTCGGAGCATGGGACCTGGGGAGCAGTGTCATTTCCAGGAGGTCCTTGTGGTAGCCGGGGCATTCTAGCTCCTCCTCCTCCTGTCATCCCAAGATTAAAAACTTAAGCTCATGCTATTGGGAAAGAGGAATGTTACTTTATTTGTAAATAGAAACCAGCAACTTGCTAACACTGTCCTTAGGCCAGAACTCAATGTTTAAGGTGTCACCCGGTGAAAAAGACACTGAATTCTTAAGATGCTTAAAGGGGAAAGGTTAGCTCTTCAAGACATATTTTGTTCTCCTATGGAGAGGTGATCACATTTTTTTTTTTTTTTCATTGGTTTTGCTCAACCAAAGATGAGAGGAAGGAGTGCTGGGGAGCGAGGGAGGGGTCAGATTGCAGTGAGGTTGCTGTTAGGAGCTAACGATGCCATCTGCTTTCTGACTGCTGGTCCAGTTGTTGATGGGGAATGCAAAGGTTTTGCATTTATATATTTTTTCGGGGCGGGGGCGGGGGGGGGGGGGCGCCCGCAGAAACCGCAGTGAAGATGGTTGACCTGGTCAGGCCCAGGGCCACCTTGAGTCTATTTATGTGGCCACCTTCCCCTGGCAGGGAGGGCACTGCTGACAATCCTGTGCCTGTTCCGCTGGGTTTCTGCATCTGCATCTGAAGCTCGCAGGGTAGCCGGCAGGGCCTGGGGAACCGCCTCCACAGGGGACAGTTGGAAGGTGGAGTGTCACCACCCAGGCCGTGGTGAGCAGAGAAGGGAGGCTCCTTGATGGCACTTGAGTGAAAGGGAGCTTGAAGGCCACCCCCTGTCTCCTCAAACTGCCTGGGGTGACCAGGTGGGAGGAGGGAGACTGGGGTGAGGGCTGAGAGCCCCTGTGCCCGGGGCTTTAATTCAGTTGTACTATTGTTATTATGTTTATCTTTAGAAAAAAATAAGTTGCCTGAGGAAAAGATTCATTTCTTTTTCAATGACCTAACATGAGAAATAATATCCATAATTGGGGTAAGAAAAAAATTTTGGGGGGTAAACAACCCCTTGCCTCCCCCTCCAGAAAAAAACCCCCACTTTGTTAACTTTTTTAAACATTTGCAAAAGGAGAGGAATGGTCTTCATAGGCCTTTGCTCTCACCTTAGGAAGGTGTGAGTGGTATTTCATTTGCCCCCCCAAAAAGCAGTCTTTGATTGTGATGGTTTTTTAGACTTTCAAGTTACTGATGAAATACATTAAAAGAGAGACTTGGCTTGAAGTTAAAGAAGTGTTTCCTAAATTCCCAAAGAGTCTGCTTAGCTTCACACAGAAATTTCCTATACTTTCAGAAAAAAAAAAAAAAATGCATGCCTTGTCAGATTTTTACATTTTGATCTTATTTTTCTTTCAAACCCTACAGGGTTGTGTTCATAATACTTCTTCCAACTAAGATCTTTGAAGATTGATTAGTGCCTGACAGTAAGAATATATATGTAAAATACTATATAATGATACATTTTTGTAGTGTGCTGTGATTTCCAAATTTTTTTTATCATTCTCATTAGTAAGAAATGTTTAATACCTAAAACTTATATATGTTACTAGAGGCCCAGTGCATGAATTCGTGCACCAGTGGGATCCCTCGGCCTGGCCTGCGGATTGGGCCGGATTGGGCTGAAACCAGCTCTCCGACATCCCCCGAGGGGTCCTGGATTGTGGGAGGGTGCAGGCCAGGCCGAGGGACCCCACCGGTGCATGATCTGGGGCTGGGGAGGAATGCTGGAGGTTGGCCAGTGGGGAATGACTGCAGGAGGGCTCCAGGTCATGTCTGGCCCATCTCACTCAGCCCCGATGGGCCCAACCCCAGCAGCAAGCTGACCTATGAGTTGGAGTGTCTGCCCCCTGGTGGTCAGTGCATATCAAAGCGAGCGGTTGAGGGGCCTTAGCATATCATTAGCATATTACACTTTAATTGGTTGAATGGCCGACTGGACACTTAGCATATTAAGCTTCTATTATTATACTAGAGGCCCGATGCACAGAATTTGTGCAAGAGTAGGCCTTCCTGCCCTAACCGGTTTGGCTCAGTGGATAGAGCGTCGGCCTGCAGACTCAAGGGTCCCAGGTTCGATTTCGGTCAAGGGCATGTACCTTGGTTGCGGGCACATCCCCAGTGGGGAGTGTGCAGGATGCAGCCGATTGATGTTTCTCTCTCATCGATGTTTCTGACTCTATCCCTCTCCCTTCCTCTCTGTAAAAAAATCAATAAAATATATTAAAAAAAAAAAAAAAAGAGTAGGTCTTCCTTACCCTGGCTGCTGGCACCGGCTTCCCTCTGGCACCCGGCACCCGGGCTTCCCTCGCAGCCCCACCTTTGTCCAGAAGGATGTCTGGGAGGACGTCCGGTCTAATTAGCATATTATGCTTTTATTAGTATAGAGGATATGTCAGTTTTATCTCAGTGAAATAACCTTTAGCTCTCCCCATGCAAATACATGTACTATTGCCTTGTATCTCAAGGCCCAATATACACTTAGGGCTGGATTCATTGTTAATGACAGGGGAGGTGAAACCCCATTTCAGATACTGCTTCTTTGAATTTTGAGTGTGTGGGGCCTGTTTCTGGTCAGGCCAGAGTCTTTGACTTCATGATGTGGCTCAGGCAGAGCTGACTCTGGGCGAGAAGCATGGACCTTCCAAACCGGGCTTGTGTTTGCCTGTGCTTGCGTTTATGAGTGTAACCTAATTTGTGCTTTTTATAGGGATCATAAAGTTTCATATCCTCTCCAATGTTTAGTTGAGTTATAATATGCCAATCCACTTCTCTGTGCAAGTCCTGACGGCAAAGGAGCACCTCAGGCACTTGCGAGGGTGGGGGCGCGTGACCCGGACAGAGAGCCTCAGTGAGGAGGCAGGGCCAGTTTCTACTTTTATTAGCAGCTAGTATTTTGCTGTAGTGTAGTAAAATTAGTGTCATGTAACCGTATAAAATAACCAGCACAATTAGTACATACATAGTATAATTTAAGTTATTACCTGTCATACTTGTACCACTAAAACATAGCTGCTAGCCTACTGTTTGGGTAAAAATAAATGTAACTTCTGGGATTCCCTTCCCCAGCTCTGGAGCATCTTCTGCAACCTCAGGGATGCCCGAGTCCTGCTGCAGACAGCCGCTTTCTTATTTTAGCCTCAGGTAATTCCTTCATTTGCTCCTCGGAAGAACCCCGTTAAGGCAGTACAACTGGTCTTGCCCCCCTTTTTAAACGAATACACTGAGACTAAAAATGGTCATGTGTTTACTTGGTGGCAAGTGAAGGATGGCATGTAATTTTCACACCTGTCGTGGGAGACAGACACGAAGGTTACCCCTTTACAGGCGATTCCAGAGGGCTGGGAGTAACTGCCAGGTGCCCAGGTAGAAACGGAGTCTCACCCTGCTCTCCAGCTCCTCTCCTTCACCTGCCCGAAGCTCCAGGTGGGGACCCGTGTCTTCTCTGTGTCTGTCCTTGGAAGCTAGAGCTCTTTCTTGCACCTTGGTGTCCCCAGTGATGGGTTCCAGCTCAGAAGAGAGCCTTGGCATCTGTTTGAATGAGTTCTGTTTTGTTCTCTAACTCATGACATACATGTGGTGTAATCACTTTGTTTGAGGGGAAGCTGTAAAATACCACGATTTAATCTGGGAATGCCAAAAATACAGCTTCTAAACTGGCTAATAGTACCAATGTACTGTATATCTTCCTTCTTAATTAAAAAAAAAATATTTTTATTGATTTTAGAGAGGAAGGGAGTGGGAAAGAGAGAGAGAAACATCAATGATGAGAGAGAATCATTGATTGGCTGCCTCCTGCACATCCCCTACTGGGGATGGAGCCCGCAACTCAGGCATGTGCCCTTGATCAAAATCGAACCTGGGACCGGAATCAAACCTGAGACCCTTTAGCCCGCAGGCCAATGCTTTATGCACTGAGCCAAACCAGCTAGGGCACATCTTAATTTTTTATTGTTATTATTTGGCTTTTGTATTAAAAATATGCTCATTGAGGAGAAAAAGATTGTGAAAAATAAAAAATGAAAGATTCATTTCTACGCTTGCTTTCCTCTGTACATTCTATTCTCACCATAGCTTGTATGTATCATTCCTTTTTATATTTTGGAACTTTTTTTACTTGAGAGTTTGTGTTTTTTAAAATATATTTTTATTGATTTTAGAAAGAGAGGAAGAGAGAGGGAGAGGAGAGAGAAAGAGAGAGGGAGAGAGAGGGAGCAACAGAAGATACGGATTTGCTGCCTCCCACATGCACCCTGACCAACTTCAGTCTACAACCTGGGCATATGCCCTGACTGGGAATCAACGGGGTGACCTCGAACTGGCAACCTTTCTGTGCACAGGACGATGCTCAACCAGCTGCGCCACACTGGCCAGGGCAACAGTTTGTATTGTGATTATCTATTGTTCTGTAACAAATCACCTCCAAACTTGAAACTGTCATTTTATTATTGCTCAGGGGTCTGTAGGTTGCTTGGCTCAGCTGAGTGGTTCCGCTCCATGTGACATTGGCCAGTCTTTTGAAGCTCAGTTGGGTTGGAACTTGGGCTATTACCAGTTTTTAAAAGTATTGTCTTGACAAATTTTAGAAGAGACAAAATTATATACTAACTAGAGGCCCGGTGCATGAGATTCGTGCACTTGCGGGGAGGAGGGTGTCCCTCAGCCTGGCCTGCACCCTCTCGCAGTCTGGGAGCCCTCGGGGGATGTCCACCTGATGGGGAGCGGGCCTGAGCAGGCAGCAGGACATCCTTAGCGCTGCTGTGGAGGCGGGAGAGGCTCCCACCACCACCTCTGCACTCGCCAGCCATGAGCCCGACTTCTGGGCTTCTGGCCGAGCGGCACTCCCCCTGTGGGAGCGCACAGACCACCAGGGGGCAGCTCCTGCATTGAGCATCTGCCCCCGGTGGTCAGTGTGTGTCATAGCGACCGGTTGTTCAGTCGTTCAGTTGATTTGCATATTGCCCTTTTATTATATAGGATGAGTGATTTAGAAAAAAAATTAAGTACAGTTCTCTGATTTCAGTGCTATCAGAACTGGAGAGTCTAGCCTATCACATCTAGATCTCTGTCATTTCACATGTCACGAGTATTATTCTTTTGATTTTCTTCCAGCCATTTAAAATCTAAGCTTTCGGGCCTTACAGAAACAGGTGTTTGGCAGCATTCAGTCCTCGGGCTGCATTTTGCTGACTCCTGAACTGAAGGGAAAATGTGGGCGCTCTTGCTGAGATAAGTCTTCGTGTCCAAGGGGGAGGTGGCCTTTCTTCAGAAAATCCCAAGTGCTGGAAAAAAACAGGATGGAATTTGGTTCCTTTCACTCATCCATCTTTCTTTTTGGTATTTCCACTACATAACACTAAATATGCACATTAATTTCTTTAAATGGATTTTAGAGGGGAAGGGAGAGGGATAGAGAGAGAGAAACATGGATGTGAGAAACATCAGTCGCTGCAAGGGGGGTGGGTGAGAGGCTCTTCCACCACTGCTGCCCTCGCCAGCCATGAGCCCAGCTTCTGGGCTTCTGGCTGAGCAGCGCCCCCCTGTGGGAGTGCACTGACCACCAGCGGGCAGCTCCTGCGTTGAGTGTCTGCCCCCTGGTGGTCAGTGCACGTCATAGCGACCGGTTATTCCACCGTTCAGTCGATTGGCATATTAGCCTTTTATTATATAGGATTGCGGACCGGAAAGTGAGAGGAGGAGATTTTGTTTTTAAAGTAATGTAAGGAGAACACAATGGACTTGGTCATTAACCCTCATAGTTTGGAGCAGACATTGACAAACTTTCCCTAATGGTCCAGATGATAAATACTTTAACTGGTTTAATCCTCATAATAACCCTAAGAGATCTCTGTCTCAGCTGTTCAACCTCTGCCTGGCAGTGGGCATGGCTGTGTTCAGTAAAACTAGATTTACAACATGGGCCAGCTGTGGCGCCTGGGCCTTGGTCTGCTGACCTGACTTGGAGACATTCTTGGGACAGGGGAGAATAATTTTAAACTCTCAAAAATGTGTTGGTGAGCAAGTACTGCACCAACCTCTGGGCGTATTCTCAGGTCTGTTTGCTCATACCGTGACTTCTGAACCTCCAGGGGAGGCCGTTTCCTGAGAAAGAACAAAGGTGCAGGCCCTCTGCAGCCCCCCCCCCCCCCCCCCCCCCCGGCTTGGAGAAGCCCAGTTGCCCTGCCTTGGTGACGTGGGTCAAACAACTAACCTGATCTGCTTGCTCCTTTCTATTTGCCCATACGGTTAAAAACTCCTCTGTGAAAACAGGGAAGTGAAAGGAAAAATATTTCACTAGGAGATTCAAGGGGCTGATGCATTTGGCAGGTTGCCCATTTTCATATGCTTTTTCTTTAAAAAAAAAAAAATCAGAGGTCTCTGTTCTCTTATAAAAATTTTTGTCTTATAAGCCAACAATAATTTTAACCAAATTTAGACCAAATTTTTAAAATTACGCCAGTCAGAAAGAATCTGCGGTGTTTATGTGCCTTTTCCAATTTACCAGGGGACTTTCAGTGCAGCAACACACACTTCCACTGCCGGGGAGCCGGGGGTCGCAGGGGTTAGTTAATCAAGGTTAATCACTTTTTTAGTGTGTTCAGATACCCGTCATCAAATACGAGACAGTACACAATCTGAAGGCTAAGTGACAATGGACATGAATATCAGCATATCTCCCATCCACTTTCATCGCTGCCTCGGTGCCCGAATATTTAAGGTGGGGAAAGGAGACTGTTTATCGTCTTGGACAGCTGTAAACCCTGGCTCTGAAGTCCTGCCTGAAGTCCTCTCGGTCTTTGTCATGTCTCACCTGTGTCTGTCCCTTCCATTCCGCAGCGGTGGCTACCACAGTCCCAGAAGTCCGTGGTGGAGCACCCGCAGGCCTGACGCAGGAGTGCTGGGCCTGCCTTCCTCAGGGCCCCTTCGTCCCTGGGCAGCCCCGCGTCCGTCCGGAGCCCGGGCTCCCCTGACACTGCCCTCGGGCAGCTGCACGCCTTCCTGGGGTCACATAAGAAACATCCAAACCTGTCAGTAGCTTCTGTGAGCTTATTTGAGCCAAACTGTTGACAGTTGCTGGGAAACAGAATCTCAAGGAATTAAGATAATGCTCTGGAGAATGGTGGTTTTTCACCTTGTTTTATACCAGTGATGGCAAATCTATGACACGCGTGTCAGCACTGACACGCGTAGCCATTTCTGATGACACGTGGCCGCTGAGGCGGCCGCATGCCGAGGATGAAACATTTGCTGCTCCTGAGGATGAAACATTTGCGAAATAATGTTTTTTCCTCAAAGTGACACACTACCCGAGTTATGCTCAGTTTTTTGGCGAAGTTTGACACACCAAGCTCAAAAGGTTGCCCATCACTGTTTTATACATTACGATCCAAAGAGGAGACGTTAGTGGGTTACATGAAGGCCATTGGTGATAGATTAGGGAGGTGGGAGAAAGCAAAGCAGGGAAACCTCTGGGACTGGATAAAAAGTGAAATGATAGAGAAAGACTTCTTTTACTGAGGTGGGTGCAGGATAGTTAACAGTTAATTACCTCAATAACAGTGAGGGGATTTATGGTCTCCTCAGAGCGGTGCCTGTGCTTGGAGGGGTCTGAAAAAAAGGAAAAATTACTTTGACATTCCAACAATAGATTATCAGAGATGCAAAAAGACAACAGGCTCAGTTAAGGTCAAGATTGGTCTTTGTCAGGGAAGATACCGGCCTAGGACATGGCTACCCACCATAAGTGCTTTTAGTTAAGAGTTTTAATTTCAGACCTTTTTTTTTTAATTTTTTTATTGATTTCAGAGAGGAAGGGAGAGGGAGAGAGAGAGAGAGAAACATCAATGATGAGAGAGAATCATTGGTAGGCTGCCTCCTGGAGGCCCCCTACTGGGGATCGAGCCTGCAACCCGGGCATGTGCCCTTGACTGGAATCGAACCTGTGACCTTTCAGTCCGCAGGCGGACACTATATCCACCGAGCCAAACCAGCTAGGGCTCAGACCATTCTTTGTGGTTACTTTCGTCTCTGAGTTTGCAAGGCCACCACAAAGGCTTTCCTGAGCTTGTCAGGTCAGCATGTGGCCCCTTTCGCCCACACCAGCCAGCAGAGCCCTGGGCCACCGAGAGGGGCTTCTGAGGCGGCACTTGTGTCCGGCCTCCCCGAGCCCCCCTTTTTCATGTGATGGGCCTGGTCTGGGACGTCGGCTGCTGCCGGGGCGGCTGTGAGTCAGCCCCAGGTGGTGGCAGTTACTGCAGCTACAGCGGACAGAAGAGTCGATAGGAGGAATGCGGGCGGCTGGTTCCTATTAAGTAGGTTGGTTGTGGAGGAAAATATTCTCGTCGTATAGGAAAAGACTAGATCTAGAAATAATTTGTTACTCATCTTTCCTCCTTGAATAATAATAATGGTCAACATTTATTGAGCAATTACTGTGTGCCAGAAGTGGTGCTAAGCACTTCTCATATCATAACTCATTTGATCCTCCAAAACCCGAGGAGGACAGTGAGGCACAGATGGGTCCTGCAGCTGCTAAGAGGGACCAGGACCTGACTCTGGCCATTGGGCTTCAGCATTTGTTCTCTTAACACCACCCTGAGCTGCCTGGTGCTAGCGCAACACCTGACTCATCATGGTGGTTGTGCAATAAATTTTGTATTGATTGGCGAAAGGACGGAGATTATTAAACAGTCATCTGCACACTTCCCTTGAAGTGAGAACTGAATCCAGAGTCTGTTTTCAGACTGAAGGTATACCCACCCACTGGCATATCTGCTGGAATAACAAAAGGTCATTGAAGGATCCCATCTAAAATGATATTGTTAGGGAATTAGGTATATGGCCATGATAGCCTTTCAAGGCACTAGATAAAAATAGATTCTTGCATAAAGGGCACTGAAAGAACTGGCTAGCCATTACAAAAACACAAAAACAAAAACAAAGCCTTATTCTTTGTATTTCCTTACTCCTTACATTAAAAATTCTAAGTGGAGGAAAGATCCTATATAATAAAAGCCTAATATGCTAAGTGTCCAGTTGTCCCCTCAACCAATCAAAGTGTAATATGCTAATGATATGCTAAGGTCACTCAACCTCTCGCTATGACGTGCACTGACCACCAGGAGGTAGACGCTCTGACCGGTAGGTTAGCTTGCTGCTGGGTTCTGGCTGATTGGGACTGAGTGAGATGGGCTGGACATGAACTGGAGCCCTCCCACAGTCCCTCCCCAGCTGGCCAACCTCCTGCCTCCCTCCCTGGCCCCAATAGTGCACCGCTGGGGTCCCCAGCCTGGCCAGCACCCTCTCGCAATCAGGGACCTCTCGGGGAATGTTGGAGAGCTGGTTTCGGCCCAATCCTGAAGGCCAGGCTGAGGGAACCCACTGGTGTGAGAATTTGTGCACTGGGCCTCTAGTTTAAATATAAATATGAAATCACAGATATGTTGAGAGGAGATATGGTATATGGGTAAATATATTTCAAAACTCAGAGTAGGAAATACCTTTCTAAATCTAAAAAATCCAGAAGCAATAAAAGATGGACAAGATTAGGTTATTTTAAAAATACCAACAGCCAAAAACTATGGGCAGAAAATTTCACAAAGTCAAACAACAAATGAAAAATTGAGAAAAAAATTAAATAAGACCAAAAATTAGTTTATCTTTAATATACAAAGAGCTCTTACAAATCAATAAGATGAACACTCCAGTTTAAAGTGGGCAAAGACTATGGAAAGGTATTTTACCAAAATGAATGTACAAATGGCCAGTGAATGAAAAGATGTTCATTTATGCTCATAACTAAGGAAATGTATTTTAAAAATATTACTACTAGTAGGTTAAAATAAATAAATAAATAAAATAAAATAAAAATATTACTACTAATGAGATTACCAGACACTAAAAAGTTTGTGTGTTATTATGTGAGAAAACAGATATTCTCCTACAAGTGGTGGGAGGGTAAACTATTGGAAATAATTTGGAAGCCAACATGGTAAGATTTTCAAAACATTATTAGAAATTTAATTTATAAAAGAGTTGCAAAAATAGTACAGGTGGTTCCCTTATGTATTTCACCCATCTTCTCCTTATGTTACCCTCTTACATACTCAGAGAGTTTATCAAAATTAAGACATTAACCTTGGCACTATCTTACTAACCGAAGTACTTAATCTATTTGAATTTCACCAGTTTCTCTCCCTGATGGTCTTTTTCCGTTGTAGGATCCTGTGCAGGATCCCACCTGGCACTGAGTTCTCATGACTCTGTAGTTGTTAAGTCTGTGGCCGTTCCTTCGTCTTTTCTTTATTTTTCATGATCTTGAGAGATTTGGAGAGTGCCGGTCCGAGTTTTATAGGATGCCCTTGAATTGAGTTCCTCAGAATTTTTCTCCCGGTGCATCATATCAGGCGGTCTGTGATGTTGACCTAAGGGGGAGTCGTTAAGATTCTCCAGTATAAAGCTACTGCTTTCCTTTCGTAATTTGCTAAATGTTTGAAAGGAGCGAAGAGCTGTCCGTGTTAAACGCATACGTGTAGGCCCAGCAATCCCACTTACCGAAGTTTATGCACAGCTGTCTGGGATCTTTCAGCTGCTGCAGCAGGGGTGAGACGACCCCTCGACCCCTCGACCCCTCGACCCCTCGACCCCTCCACTGATGGGGGATTCAGTGAGGCCCTATTGGAAGCTCTTGGTCAGTGCCTTGCACATAATGAGCTCCCTGCTGGGTCCCCCTCCCTTCCCAGAACCCCTGGAGGCCGGAGGTATTTGGAATTGTGAGTTCTTCCAGAATTCAGAAGCTAGTAGGATGCATTTATTGTATTTATGTGGCAGCTCTGCAGCAGCACCCCATAGTCAAACACGGACCTTTCTGCAGCATGAGGTATGGCCCTGCCTGTCCCGGGACTTACACATGATGTTTGGCCGGAGGAAGGTAAAGACAATTTTTTAGTAGCTTCAGGTGAGTTCTGGCCAGACCTTGGTCTGATTTCAGGTCAGGTTCTGTTGCCGGGTGAGTGATTAGAAATCCCTTTGGGGTTTTAGAGCATCTTGGATTTCAGAATTGTGGGTAAGGGATTGTACCCCCGCATAAGAGATGGCAAACAGACGCAGATGTCGAAGAGCGCTCGAGGCAGCGGTGTTGGAAATAAGCCTAGAAAACCCCGCTGGCCCTTGGCAGGAGGTTGGCTACGTAAATCCTGGTTCACTGAGGTGCCCGAGTCTGCCCTTTAGAAAGAATGGAGCGAGCCATCATGTGCCACCAGGAAAAGGGTGACTAGTGTATGGCTAATTGACTCAGGACATGTCCAGGAACTCAGTTCAAGAACATTTGCTTGTAAATGCATCCAGAAACATCGAGAATGAGGTCGAGAAACGTGGCTGCTCATGAGAATCACCGGGGGAGATTATAAAACACCATCACCTGGGCCCAGCCTTACGTACGCACGTTCAGAATGAGAAGCGGAGGCCTGGGCCCAGGTCTCAGCACAGGCACACCGCAGAGCCACTGCGGGCTCAGTGCCAGGCCACCGCAGTCAAGCGAGTCGTGTAAGTCAGCACGTCATCATCTTTTTGCCGGTGGAGGGCCTTGCCTTCCATTTGTTAAAAAGGCAACACCTATGAACTTCAGGAAACAGACTAGCAGTACAATAAGGTTTGCCTGTATTAAGGAGGAGGACATCTCCCAGGGACACACTTAGAAGTGCCGTAGGGTAAGCAGGCCCCGTGAGCTCTGCTGTGCTCTCACTCACAAGACCTTGACCTCAAAGGTGAGTCCCTGGTGGGTCTTTCCCCCTCCTCCCCTTCCTCTCTCACCCCTCTCCCTCCTCCTCCTCCTCCTCCTCCTCCTCCTCTTCCTCCTCCTCCTCCTCCTCCTCCTCCTTCTCCTCCTCCTCCTCCTCCTCCTCCTCCTCCTCCTCCTCCTTCTCCCTCCTCCTCCTCCTCCTCCACGGCTGGCCCCACCTGGCATGAACGCCGTTACTGCTTGTTGCCCGCCCTCTGATAAGGTCCTGTTTTATCTGGCTCAGCAGAAGCCTTTTGGCAAAGTGAACTTTTCCTTGTCCCTGGTGCCCAGTGCTGGCATCGGGCCGGACCTGGTGTGGGGTTGAAGCCCACGAACCAAATGGATGGCTCCTTTCTTGTCAGCCGAGCCTGTGTTTCTTTGAAGAACGCGGCGCTCTCTGCAGCTCTCCAAGCCCTCGCTGCTTGGCTGTGCTGTGCGCTCCGCGTGCCGCGGTCCCGCAGATGAGGGAGAGAAGCTCGGGAGCTGGTGCCCGCCTCGTTTCTGCCCGCAGGCCCTGCCTGTCCCGGGACTTACACAGGGCGAGTTCACACTCCTCACACTCCCCGTTGCTCAAGAAACACTTCAGCTGCGTGCCCTTAGTGATCCCGTCCGCATTTTACAGAAGAGGAAACCGAAGCACGAGAGAAGTGGTTACTTGCCGAGGTCTGTGAGCGAGCCCGGGAGCCAGCCACGCTGCCCGCTGCGGTGCTGCCTACTTGTTGTCTCTCCGCAGCTCCGCGTGTCCAGGAGAGGACGAGGACGCCAGTCGTGCTTTGGGGCTGGACGCCTTCCGTTTGGTTGTGACAGTGGACGTGGCCTGCTTCGGCCGTGGATACCAATATTGACGCTTGCTTATCTTTGCATTTATTTGGCAGATTCTCAGCCTGGCCTGTGAGATGATGGGACTGGGAAACGGGCGTCGGACCATGAAGTCGCCGCCCTTCGTGCTGGCTGCCCTGGTGGCCTGCGTCATCGTCCTGGGCTTCAACTACTGGATCGCGAGCTCCCGGAGCGTGGATCTCCAGGTGTTTTGCTTGTTCGTTTTGTTTGTGTGGCTGCCGTAGGGTATTTCACGGTGCTGGGTGGTGGGGTCCGAGGGGTTTGCATGTATCGCCCCCTGAGGCGTTGCTCAAGGGTGTGTGCTCCTTGTAATGCCAGTGCAGGCTCTGCTGGTGCCTCCACATCGGACCAAGCTCCTCCTCCCTCATTCTTTAAGCCCTCCGTCTGCCTTTAGAGAATCCTGTTGGCCCACTTAGCAAGAACCCACTTCTAGCAAGGTGTCTCCTTCTGATGCTTTTCCATGTCTTGACCCCCTCAGTCTGTTCTTTGGCTGTAAATTGCTGCTGACTTTGCTGTATTCAGAGTTGAGCATGGTTTGTCTCTCTTTCTCTCCTCCTCCCGCCCCAATCATGACCCTATGGGGTAGTCTTGAATAAAATTTTCCCTACTGTGTTAATAAGCATCAGAATAGTTTTTCTTGAACTGTGGATTGTATACATCATCATCTTTGGTGCACCACTCTACAAGGTTGGGACTTCATTCTTCCCATTTCACAGGTAGGCAAACTGAAGCCTAGGGAGGTAAAGCACCTGGGGAACTGGATTCCAACCCAGTCTGTCTGACATCAGAGCTTGGGCTCTTAGCCCCGGAACTTCGTTGCCCCTGAGTGTTTTGTCCTCCTCTCCTGCTTGCCCGCCAAGGGTGTCGAGCCTTTGTCTGAGCCCTGTTCTCTGCACACATGGGCTCTTAGGATCCGGAGTTGGAGAACTGAGTCTCTTTTTAGAAATCTTGTCTGATAAGGAGTCCTTAAGTGCCCTTAACGACTTAAGTACTTAAGTGGGGAAAAGGAACTAAATACTTGAGCAGCATCTCACACCTGGTAAGGCATGAGGCATTTTATGTATTTATTTAAAGCTCACAAAATCCCTGTGCAGGGTGTGGTGGCGTTTCCATGGAGACGTGCAGTGGAGTCAGGGAAGCTCATAGCAGTGAATGCCGTTGCTTGTAGAGAAACCTGCTGTAGCTTCTACACAGTGACTGCAGATTGAGCCTTGGGCACAGCCTGTGGGTGTAAGGCAGCTGCTGGCCTTGGGCCCCGGGTTGTCTTTGCGCAGGTGGTCTGGTCTCCTGGGTGGCCTGACATTTGCCCTCACCCTGTGGTGTCCTTGTAGACGCGGATCATGGAGCTGGAAGGCAGGGTCCGCAGGGCGGCCGCCGAGAGAGGCGCGGTGGAGCTGAAGAAGAACGAGTTCCAGGGGGAGCTGGAGAAGCAGCGGGAGCAGCTGGACAAAATCCAGTCCAGCCACAACTTCCAGATGGAGAGCGTCAACAAGTTACACCAGGACGAAAAGGCAAGGCCGGCTTGCGTTCTCTTAATGTGGTCTAGACACGAGCTCACACGCTGCTGTGCAGCTCTTCTCCATGGGACGGTGAGCGGTTGTGTGTGTATCTATGGAATTACCTGAGATTAGCCTCTTGATGGAGCCTCTGGATGGGCTTCTTGTAAAACCCTTTGCAATGGTGATAAATGAGAGAGATGAAAAGAACTATCTTAGCATCACATTATTTGCCTGTTGGCTTTTATTATTATTTTTAAATCTTTTTTATTGTTTAAAGTATTACATATGTCTCCTTTTTCCCCCGATTGACCCCTCCCCGGCCACTCCCACCCCCCAGGACAAGCCCCAGTGTCCGTGCCCATTGGTTATGCTAATATACATACAAGTCCTTTAGTTCAGTGGTCGGCAAACTCAATAGTCAACAGAGCCAAATATCAACAGTACAACGATTGAAATTTCTTTTGAGAGCCAAATTTTTTAAACTTAAACTATGTAGGTGGGTACATTGTTATTAACTTAATTAGGGTACTCCTAAGCTGGCCTTTGCTAAAAACTCAAGGGGCCAAATTGCCGCATGTGGCTCTTGAGCCGTAGTTTGCCGACCACTGCTTTAGTTGATCTCTTCCCCCCTACCCCCTTCCCTCTGAGGTTGGACGGTCTGTTTGGTGTTTCTTGGTCTCTGGATCTATTCTTGTTCATCAGTTTATGTTGTTCATTATATTCCACAAGTGAGTGAGATCATATGATATTTATCTTTCTCTGACTGGTTTATTTCGATTAGCATAATGCTCTCCAGTTCCATCCATGCTGTTGCAAATGGTAAAAGTTCCTTCTTTTTTACAGCAGCATAGTATTCCATTGTGTAGATGTACCACAGTTTTTTAATCCACTCATCTGCTGATGGACATTTAGGCTGTTTCCAAATCTTAGCTATTGTATATTGTGCTGCTATGAACATAGGGGTGCATATATCCTTTCTGATTGGTGTTTCTGGGGATATATTCCTAAAAGTGGGATCACTGGGTCAAATGGGAGTTCCATTTTTAACTTTTTTTTTTAATATATTTTTATTGATTTCAGAGAGGAAGGGAGATGGAGAGATAGATAGAAACATCAATGATGAGAGAGAATCATCGATCAGGCGCCCCTTGCACACCTCCTACTGGGGATGTGCCCGCTACCAAGGTACATGCCCTTGACCGGAATCGAACCTGGGACCCTTCAGTCCACAGGCCGACGCTCTATCCACTGAGCCAAACTGGCCAGGGCCATTTTTAACTTTTTGAGGAAACTCCATACTGTCTTCCACAGTGGCTGCACCAGTCTGCATTCCCACCAGCAGTGCACGAGGGTTCCTTTTTCTCCCCTGTTGGCTTTTTTTCTTACTGTCTTCAAACATGTGTGAAGTCCCCGCTCTGTGCCGGGCCTGTGCTGGGTGTTAGTGTCTCAAAGAAGAGGAACATTTGTGCTCTCTTTATATCTCACGGATTGGAAAGGTTGCAGACCTCTAACTAAGAGAGTAGGGCACTCAGGGATGCTGGATTTTAAGTTAAAAAAACACACACGTTTGATCATTTGATTTTGAGGCCACAGCTGACTCTTGGGGATTGAACTGTCATTCTGTTTTTCTTTTCTTTTTTGCCTCCTTATCTGTTGCAGAATTAGGTATGTTTATGGTGGCTTGATACATAAATGCAATTATTTGAGTTCATCTTGTATTGCTACCACTTGGTGGAAGCCCTCATATACTGTAGTTGTATATAGAAGAGTTATACAGCTTTGTTTTGAAACAGAAATGATTGTGTATAAGTCAACCTTAAATAACTTTCAGAAAAGTTGTCTTTCTTAATTATCAAAATATTGTAGTTTTTAAAATACAAAAAAGAAATTTAAAATCACCTGCAGTTTCATCACTCAGAGATTAACCACTGAGAAGCACTCACCCCTGTTAAACAAAAATAGATTACATCTAAGCTTTTCTAAATCACTGTTATATTCGAGCTTTTATAAATGTGGGTATGCCATGAAAATTATAGAATGTAAAGGGGGCTCTTGAAATGATAAATACATTTGCACACATCTGGTTTTGCACATCATTTAAAAAGACCTAGAAACTCTCGGCTTATTATGCATTGTTATTTCAGGGGTGTTGAGGCAACCACATCAATGATAGAAAGTCAGGAGTATAGTTCGAGATAAGAGGATTCTTCGTAAACGTGTGCTGAAGGGAACTGGAGTAGATTCCCTTGACGTCTGATTGGCCGAGGTGACTAGGTTTTGGACATGAAGATCTACATTTGATTCAGGTGAACAGGATTGCACATAACACGTGCTATTACTTCTTAACAAATTACCCCAACACACAGTGATTTAAAACCATGACAGACAACGTGTATTTGGCTCAGGTGTCTCTTTTTGGCGGGGCTTCGTGGGGCAGCTGTATGTACTCTGCTCCACACTGTGTCCCCGTCTGGAGGGCCTCCAAGTCTGGGGGCAGAAGGTGTCCTCACTCGTGTCTGGTGATCGGTGACCAGAGGCCTCGGTGGGGCCCGGGCTGAAGCACCGGCCGCCTGGCTGCTTGCCTTCCTTTAACTGTGGAGGCTGGGCTCCCAGGCCAGGCATCCTGACGGAGGGAGGGGGAGGGGGAGCCAGGAGGAAGCTGTCGCTTTGTCTGAGTTCCCAGGTCTGTCGTAACAAATTACCATACACCGAGTGGCTTAAAGCAACGAAGATTTATTCCTTCATGGTCTGGAGGCTTGGAAGTCCAAAATCAGGGTGTCACAGGACCCAGGAGGTTCCATCGGAGGGTCCTTCCTGTGTTGCTTGCAGCCTCTGGCGTTCACTGGCAGCCTTTGACATTACTTGGTTTGCACTTGTATCACCCCGATCTCTGCCGCTGTTTGCCCAGGGCGTGTCCTCCACGTCTCTAGCTTTGCCTGTTCTCTTCTGTCAGATCGATTTAGGACCCACCCTCTGGACTTTAACCTAATTACAGCTGCACAGACCCTGTTTCTGAATAGGCTTTTCATAGGTTCATTTACAGGTTCTGGGTGGACATGCGTTTTTGGGGTAGAACCCACGGCACCTTTTTCGTAGTCAGCAGGGCCTTTTCCTCTGCGGTGGCTAGAAGTGCGTGGCCGAGGCCAGCCCAGAGGGAAGGGGAGAGGGAATCAGACTCTGTCTTTGTCAGAAACCTGAGGCCACATTTTAAACCGCCAAGTTGGTGTGGTTATAAATAATCTTTACGCAGCCAGCAGTGAAATGCTATTTTCTTTTTAGGTTTATATGTGTGTATGTATAAAGTAAGTGTTTAGGGGGCCCCGGGAGAAAGAGGCCTTCAGGTGTTAGTTTTTGGCAAAAGCTGACGGAGATTCGCTGGTAAAGGTCTGCACTAGCGTCTAAGGACGGCACAGGATGGTTCCACTCATTCTTTTACTGGGTTGTCGGAAAGCTGATCAGTCCTTTTGGGTCTGAGATCTGGGGTCCTCGCCTGGCCCCTGGCTGCCTCACAGCCGCACAGTGGCCCTGGAGGCACGCGGGGGACACATGGCCTCCTCTCTGAAATGCCTGGGGAAGAACCCGAAGACCCTGAGTTACTTAGTAGCCCTTCATCCAGGGAACACCCAGCTTCCTGCTACTGTGTTCATTTTTGCTTGCCACCAGTTGGAGTCAGAAGTAGCTTCACTTTCTACAGTTTTATTTGTGATGCTCATGCTAGGCTGGTTTCTTGCAGCCACTTACCTGATGTTGAAATTGAGGCTTTTCATTTGTTGTTAAAATATGTAAATGAGAAAAATATGTGAATGAACAGTGCAGTGGGGAGTGCAAAGCAAAGCGTTTGAGTACATTTCATTTGTCATGGAAACGCAGTACTGTCCTGAGGGCCAGCAGTGACCGGATAAGAAAGATGGCCGAGTGGGAGACCAGAGGAGGGCTGTTGGGGATCGGTTAACTCCTCTGTGTCCAGAGGAGAAAAGCTCACAGGCAGAGCCACGGGGAAGGTGGAGGGGGGAGCGGGCCTGCCATTCACCTTGCCGCAGCCTCACCTTCGTCACTCACGGTGTGGCCGCGTCTGCTTTGAGGTGGCTTCAGTGAGCTTCCAGGTTTCTCCTTTCTTGCCCGGTAACTTAAAAGACCCTTCACACTGGGTCTTTTAAGCCACTTACAGTTCGGACTTGAGTTGGAGGACAGGGGAGCCATCGTAGGGTTTAATCTATGGATCAAGGTCATCCGATCAGGTCTGGGGGTTTAAAAGGTGGGTCCTGGCCCTGGGGAGTGTCCTTGGGGCGGGGCGGGGGGGGGGGGGGGTTAGGGGACAGGGCAGAGAGGAGGCAGCTCTTGAAATATTTGAAGCAAAAATGATGTGCTGAGTTGAGGTAAGAGTAGAATGAATTCTGCCAAGTGAGCAGATTCGAGAGAGGCAGCCAGCTGGAGGAATCGACAGGCCTGGGTGCGGTGCGTGAGGAGACTCTCAGGCCTTGTTGGAGGGGGTGTGGCATGAAATTACCAGGTTTCAGAGTCAGTGACGGGTGAGTGGGTTTCCCTGGTTGCTGGGCGGGGAAAGCAAGGAGAGCCGAGATGGCTCGTGCTGTGGGTCCTCGTGTGGCCTCGGGCCTGGGCTGGGGGCTGCTCCCTTCGGTGTTTGTTCCTGTGAGTGGCTTCTCGGGAAGATTCTGCCCCTTAAAAAGGACTTGACTAAAATGAAGCAGCTTGGTCATTTGTCCTGGCTGAGAGTGCTTTCACACAAGCACACGTTTAACTTCTCAAGGGGCCGACGATGGGGGGTGGGGAGGGGGGCGCGGGCGGGGGGTGCGGGGAGACAGGTGTGACCTTTGAGATGGAGGCACAGGCTGCACCCTGAGGTCGCTGGCTGGCTCCAGGGCCCTGCAGAGGGGCCGGGCGGCCCAGGCTGCTGGCTCCACCATTGCCTTCCCTGCGGCCCGACACGGCTCTCGGGGTGTTCCAGATTCTCTGCTCCGGGTCGGCTTTTCTTGTGCACCTGAGAACGGGGTGCTTTTCTTCTGGAGACGTGCTTTTATTGTTTGTTTGTTTTTGTTTTGGAGGCCCAGCGGGGACTTGTGTAGAGCACTGTCCTTTTTTGCTTTTTATCACCTCTCGTCCCTGTGACTGATGGAAGAATCAAGGCTTCTAGAAAAGCTGTTCTGTTTTTATCCCCATTTATTTTCTGTGTTCAGTTCTGTCCGCTCAGGATGCTGCCGGCACTGGGCTTGTGCCCCGTGGGGACCAGCTGTGCCTGCTGGCTGTGCATTTCCCATTGAGTGCTGCAGGAAGGTGAGGGAGTGGGTCTGTCGGAGTCAGCATAGGCAGAAATCACCCCAGCTGTTGGATGCAACCACGGTTTGGTGCAGGCAGGTAGATGCCGATGGGATGGTGGGAAGGGCCTGGAGGAGCAAGCGTGCTGGGATGGCTCACCTGTCAGGACCAGCCCCAGGGCCCGACTCAGAGGCTGAACCGGGAGGCTGCCGCGGGGCCTTTGGCCTTCGCTCAGACACCACACTCCTTGCTCCATTCTGCGCCTCCAGCCTCTGACCCCGTTCAGCATTCCAGTCTCCAGGGAGTGTATCTGATCGGATCTAAGTCCCACTGGGCGTGAGTGTGGAAAATGTACTTTAGCTTCCACGCCTCTTCAGGAAGGCACAGTAAGGGTCGTGTGCCACAGATGCCGACCTGCGTCCGCCACCAGGCATGTGGGGGGGGGGGGGGGCCTCGGGGGGCGGTGCCCAAGTGCTGTGGGAGTCATAGGAGAGCTGTCCTCCACTGAGACTCCGGGAAGCCTTGAGGGCGTCGGGGTGGGAACAGCACCTCGTGGCTGGGTGTGAGGCTGGTTTTTATCTCCATTACTTTTCTGTTTTTATCCCCATTGATCTTAGGGCCGTACAGGGAGTACACAGGAGCACAGGGGCCCCTTCGCACAGGGTCTTTTAAGCCACTTACAGTTCGGACTTGAGTTGGAGGACAGGGGAGCCATCGTAGGGTTTAATCTGTGGATCAAGGTCATCCGATCAGGTCTGGGGGTTTAAAAGGTGGGTCCTGGCCCAGGGGAGTGTCCTTGGGGCAGTGGGGGGGGGGGGGTTGGGGAACAGGGCAGAGAGGAGGCAGCTCTTGAAATATTTGAAGCAAAAATGATGTGCTGAGTTGAGGTAAGAGTAGAATGAATTCTGCCAAGTGAGCAGATTCGAGAGGCAGCCAGCTGGAGGAATCGACAGGCCTGGCGGCAGGTGCAGCACGGAGAAGGGGAGAGAGAGGCTGCTATAAATAAATACTGGGCCCTTCTCTGCTCCTGGGACGCTCTCTGTCCTCCCTTCTTGCTCTTCAGGGACTGAGCTGTCCCTGCCAGCACGTGGCTGTTGAGCACTGAACATGTCCCCATCGGGATGTGCTGTAATGAGAATGGGTTTTGAAGGCTTAGTGTGAATAGAAAGGCAAAATACCTCATTGATACTGTTTTATGTTGGTTAGTTACATCCGAGATCAGTCATTGAAGTGTTCCTTTTCTTTTTCTGTTTGTTTCAGCTCTGGCGTTCAGAGGGAAGGTTTGATCACTAGGCGAGGTGGGAGTTTAAGTGTACCGGTCATGTTGTTGTACAAAAGACCTCTGGATACTTTTTATCTGGCAACACTGAGACTCCATGCTCATTCAACCCTAACTCCCCTCCCCGCACCCTCAGCCCTTGGCAGCTGTCCCCGTTTCCACTTTCTGTGTCTCTGATTTTGACCGCTTTAGATCCTTCATCTGAGGGAATCATGTCGTTTTTGTCCTTTGGTGACTGGATGGTCTTACTTAGCATTCTGTCCTCCAGGTTCATCCACACTGCAGGATGTGCATTCTTTTTGAAAGGTGGCATAATAGTCTACTGCGTGCACATGTTCTTCACCATCGAGGGACACTCGGTTGCTGCAGCGCTTGACTCCTGTGAATAGTGCTGCTGTAAAACACAGGGCTGCAGCCCTGAACGGTTTGGCTCAGTGGATAGAGCGTCGGCCTGCGGACTGAAGGGTCCCAGGTTCGATTCCGGTCGGGGGCATGTGCATTGGTTGCGGGCACATCCCCGGTGGGGGGTGTGCAGGAGGCAGCTGATTGATGTTTCTCTCTCATCAATGTTTCTAACTCTCTTTCCCTCTTCCTTCCTCTCTGTAAAAAATCAATAAAATAGATTTAAAAAGCACATGGGGCTGCAGATACCGCCTCAAGATCTTGCTTTGAGTTCTTTCAGATAAATCCCCAGAAGTGGGGATGCTGGGTTACGTGGTCATCTTTTGTCTTCTTAGCTGAACGGGTGCAAGCCTTTGCTGAGAGGAGCAGGAGCCGCACGCTGGGTGAATCGGATTCCCGGCTGTGCGAGTCCTCCTGTCACTGCTGGCTCTCTCCTCTCCGCTGCCCGCATGGAATATTTCTTGTTGGCGTAGAATGTCTATAAACACCCCTCTTGATAACCTCTCCCTGAGAGAATAATTATACAGTATATTATCACTGTGGCTTCTTCCCTGTTGTACCAGGAAATGTTCCTTTGCGCTCAGCTCTCCCAAGATAAACACCAGATCAGTCTGGCCAGATTTCACTTCTGGGTGCACACCCCTGGATTCATAAACACCCGACTCCAGAAAACTCTGTGCAGGCCAGAGAAAGAGCGGGGGCTGGACAGAGAGGGCCAGGGGAGAGCCAGAGGCACAGAAGGGGGAGGCGGGGCGGTTGGCATCATCACCGGGAGCCAGAAACGGGACAGAAATGTGTCTCCAAGTTACGGGCGGCCTTTTCCAAGCTTCGTTGATGCCGCAGGAAGAAACTTTCCCAGGTGGCCCCGCGCACAGTGTGTGTGTGCACAAAGCGGTGCTTTCCAGTGTGGCGTGCTCTGATCTCTCATGTTCTAGTCCCGCCTCTTCAGGTTCCTGCTTGCCTTTAACGCTGGGTGCAGTCCGCTGGGTTGGTGTCCTGCTGGGGTTTAGACCCAGTTTGGCAAATAGTGATGGAGTGCCCGCTGCTCCCTGGAGCCGGCCGCTGGGGCTCAGGCGTGGCTTTGCCTGTTGGCTGTTGAGCGAGCCACTGGACTGAGCTTCCTAAGCAGCCTGTGCCTCAGGTGAGGGGCTTTCTGCCCGCCCGCGCGGCTGGGTGAGGGGAGTGAGCACCTGGATGGGAGCGCCTGCTGTCAGGTGTTGACTCGGCACGCACAGGCTGCTGGTCCCGCTCAGCGGCACACTCACTCCTCCTTCTCGTTGCTTTTCTTACATTGTTGCCCTGAGTCCTGTGCGGCTTTTCCCTTTCCTGTTATCAGCGTTCCCAAATCTGTGTGACCAACTGCGTGTGAGGCCCGCACTCCCCAGGCTGGTAGACTGTGGACGGGAGGAAGAGGCCAGAGGTTAAAACGACTCAGGATGCTGTGCTGGTGGAGGGGTCCCCGGGTTTCCTTCTCTTGGCTCTGTTAGCCGGCCTGGCGCTCGGAGTTTGATTCTGAGCGAGGGTCTGACTGTACCCAGCTCCCCCAGAAGAAAAGCCAGAGTTGGGATTCAGCCAGGCATGGCAGGGGCCTTGCCCAGCGGAGGGTCCTGTCCTGGAACTCTGCGAGAGCCAGGGACCGGTTCCTCTTCCTCCGGTGACAGCTGGTGTTGGGCAGGCAGGACTCTCTGTGCGCGAGTTCCTTTTCTGGCTGTGGCCGTCAGATAGTGCAGCAGAGAGCTGCCCGCCCGGGCCTGCCCTCCTGACCTCTGCGTAGGGTGGGGGAGGGGTGCACCCTTCCTTTTCCCCACGTGTACGTCTTACTAGGGTGGGTTCTGGTGTTTCATTCTGCGTTTATCTTCCTTTCAGGCGGTTTTGGTGAATAATATCACCACGGGTGAGAAGCTCATCAGAACCCTGCAAGGTGAGCTCCCCTCTCCTCCTCTCCTCCTGACACCAGGCCTCTGGGGTCGGGGACCCACTTTCCTCTTGTCCTTCTGTGGGTTGTTGATTCTAATCTGATGTCCGGTGTGATTATGAGTGATTGAGTAATCTTTAATTCTTTTTGCCTAACTATATTTCCTTAAAGAGCTTTTCCTTTAAAAATGTTACTGAATACACTGTAAGCTGCTCTAGAAGAATTCACACTCTCATTTTTTGATATGTTGAAAAGAATATACATATGTGCTCACACACATATCTATGATATGTATGTGATCTATTTTTTATATATGGTATATATATAGGGTGGGGCAAAAGTAGGTTTACAGTTGTTTGTGTGGAAAATACTACAGTAATCTATACTAATGAAAGGGTAATATGCTAATTAGACTGGATAGACCGGACTTTCTTCCTGACAAAGCCACAATGGTGGGGCCGAGGCAGGGGCAGTTAGGGGCAATCAGGTAGGCAAGGGGGAGCCGTTAGGGATGAGCAGGCAGGCAGGCAGGCAGAGGTGGTTAGGGGTGATCAGACCGGCAGGGGAGAGCAGTTAGGGGTGATCAGGCCAGCAGGGGAGAGCAGTTAGGGGTGATCAGGCCAGCAGGGGAGCAGTTAGGGGCATCAGGCCAGCAGGCAGAGGCCGTTAGGGGCAATTAGGCAGGCAGGCAGAGGGGTTAGGGGCGACCAGGCAGGCAGGCAGAGGCAGTTAGGGGCAATAAGGTGGGCAGGCAGAGGTGGTTAGGGGCAATCAGGCGGGCAGGCAGAGTGGTTAGGGGTGATCAGGCTGGCAGGGGAGAGCAGTTAGGGGTGATCAGGCCAGCAGGGGAGCAGTTAGGGGCATCAGGTCAGCAGGCAGAGGCGGTTAGGGGTGATCAGGCAGGCAGGCACAGGGGTTAGGGGTGATTAGGCAGGCAAGCAGAGGCGGTTAGAGGCGATCAGGCAGGCAGGCAGGCAGAGGCAGTTAGGGGCAATAAGGTGGGCAGGCAGAGGTGGTTAGGGGCATCAGGCGGGCAGGCAGAGTGGTTAGGGGTGATCGGGCAGGAAGGCAGGTGAGTGGTTAAGAGCCAGGGATCCTGGATTGCGAGAGGGTGCAGGCTGGGCTGAGGGATCCCCTCCCCCCCACCATGCATGAATTTCGTGCACCGGGCCTCTAGTTAATACATAAGAAGAAAAATAGACTCTGTTTCTCATACTCACAACTGCAAACCTAGATGGACAGCTCATGTCCATCTAGGAGTCTAAGAATGTTCAGAGGGGAAAGGCAGGGTTACACAGAGTTAAGTGAGTTCCTTGGTCCCGGGGGCTTCTCAGAGCGTGTGATCTGCTGATGCTCCTGGTCACACACCAGGAAGGGAGGACGGTCTGCAGCCTTTCCCAGGCGGTCCTGTGCTGCTTAACGACCGATAGGTTGTGAGACGTGTCATTAGGCAGTCTCGTCATGGTGCACACAGCATGGCGCGTACTTACCCACGTCTAGATGGTGTAGCCTGCTGCACACTGAGGCTGATGGTGGCCCACTGTCCTGTGTGTGGCCTGTCACTGACCAGCACATCGGGAGCAGCGCATGGCTGTACTTAGTATTTTTAAACAGCTTTAATCAGGTGCAGCTGACAGAGTGAGTGACACTTATTTAAAGTGCGGAGTTGGACAGGTTTTGACATAGTGTGCATGTCAAGAGACCACCACCAAAACCAACACAGGGACATGTCCATCCCCCCGAGGTGTCCTTGTGCCCCATGGTAATCCTCCCCGGGAGCCTCTGATCTGGTTCCGTCTCTGCATTTTACAGGTTTATATACAGGGAATCAGACAGTATATATCCTTTTTGTCTGGCTGCTTCCACTCAGCATACTTGGAAATCCATCCGAGCTGTTATAGATGGCCATACTTCATTCCCTTTCATTGTGGCGTAGTATTCCGTTGCCCATGCTCAGTTTGACGATGGAGTCTTTTTTTGAAGGTTAGGTAATGGTGCTGTAACTTACACACAATCGAGTTTGCCCTTTGCAGTGTGCCTTTCTGTACGTTGTGACAAATGCAGAGTGCCCCAGACCGCCACAGTCACAGTCAGGACACGGCTCGTGTCCATCGCTCCAGGATGTCCCCCCGCAGACTTCCGTGGTCAGTCTCCTGCCCCCACCTCAGCCTCCGGCACCCACTGAGCCGTTTCCCACCCAGGCGATGACCCTGACCTGACCCCAGCCCGGTTTTGCCTTTCCGAGGCCGTTACCTCCATGTGTCTGAGATGGATGGATCCATGTGGCTGTGTGCAGCAGCCGTTCCCGGAACCCGTCACTTTCACTTATTTCCCCCTAGAGAGCCGGGCAGGTCTAGAGCTGTGAGGACAGCCTTGGGGGACTCGGGTGTCTGTCCAGAGCTGTGTCCTGGCCCTGCTTGCTGCCGTCTGCCCGCTCTGCGGTCACCTCTGTGGCAGCTTGCCCGCCCACCCCCAGCTTGGCGCTTTGTCAGCTGCTGCTGTTTTTCTGTAGAGCTTTTACAAATTTTTCCCCCCCCAGTGTTTCTGTAGCATCCCATCCATTTTCTTTTGCAGTTCTTACCAGACTTGTAAATACCAACTTAATTTCTGTTTTTCCTACTGTGTTGCCTTTATTTTTTTATTTTTAAAATATATTTGTATTGCTTTCAAAGGGGAAGGGATGGGGGAGAGAGAATCATTCATTGATTGGCTGCCTCCTGCATGCCCCACACTGGGGATCGAGCCCACACCCTGATGGAATCAAACCGTGACCTGGTTCATAGGTTGATGCTCAGCCACTGAGCCACCGCGGCTGGGCCTGTGTTGCTTTTATGAGCCAACTCGTCAGGGCAGCAGGGATGGGGCTGATGAATTTCCTCAAAGAAAGCTGCCGTTTCCCAGATAAGAGGGCGAGATGATTATATGAACACGGGGGCCTCAGAGAGTAGCTTGGCTGTGAACAGCTGACTGGAGAGTTCCCTGGCGGAGCCTGGCAGCCAGGGACGGGGTGGAGGGAAGAAGGGTTACTTATCTGATAAGGTGTCAAAATCAGTGGGGTACACCGTAGCTTTTGTGACCTTGTAGGACAGACAGCTCAGGGCTTATGATGTCTAAGAAAGAAACAGGCATTTTCAGGGTTGGAGGTCAAGAAGGAGATTTAAGAGAGAAGACGTGTTTGGAAAGGAGCAAAGTGCCGCTTCCTGTAGGGCCATAGATCTCGGAGGGCCGCTTCCCTGGCTGGGGCGTTGGGGGTGCTGGGAGGGGCCGTGCGCTCACCCCTTCCTCTTTCCCTCCTCCTCCTCCTCCTCTGGTGTGCCATGCCACTGTTCTGGTTGTGGGTTTGGATGTGTCCGCTGTTGTCCTGACGCCGTCCTGTGTGATCTCCCGTCGTCCTCGCGGCTCAGACCAGTTAACGGCCCTGCAGAAGAATTACGGCAGGCTGCAGCAGGATGTCCTCCAGTTTCAGAAGAACCAGACGAACCTGGAGAGGAAGTTCTCCTACGACCTGTAAGTGTGGCTCGGCACCAAGGGCGTGCACTCGGGGCTGCCGAGCTCCAGGCCTCGGGCAGCAGCCGGGCCGGCATAGTCGCCACTCGCCCTTCCTTTTAGGGAGCAGACAGGGCTCTCCGGGAAGGTCCAGGCCCCTCCGGGAGCCAGGCCTTCAGAAATAACGCATTTGATGTTGTAAGTGTTAGCCGAGCTTCAGAAAGCCATGGGAAGGTGTTAGCCAGTGGCTCGTAATACCAGGTAAATAAGAGGGCAGCTCTCCGAAGCAGGAAAGACTTGCTCAGCGTGCTTGAAACCGTGATGTACTTCACGCGCTGTGAAGCACAGGTGAACTGGCTACGTCGGTACATCTAAAGCCTGTAAGCGTGTGTTCCAGGAGTGCTCAGATATGACTGACCTACGTCCACCTCCCAGACAAGGGGCAGGTAGATCTCTGAAAGGACGTTGGCCACCTGCGTGGTGACCAGCAGTGTACAAGAACAAGTCTCCACACACCGATTGCCCTGGTAGGGAGTCTGATGTCTTCCAAGCAACTGTGCACCGTGACATCTTCCTGATCACTTTAAGACCAAGTACAACCCAAAATAGGCGCCCCCCCCCCTCCCCAGTACATAAATAGACAAAGGACATGTGTAGTCAATGCAGAGGGAACAGTAGGGAAACATGCATATATGGAACCTTGTTCAGCTCGGCCAGGGGTTCTCAGTGGGTGGCATTGTGCCCAGGGAGACTTTTGGTGGACATTTTTGATGGTCACAACTTGGAAGAGGGTGCTACTGGTATCTGGTGGGTAGAGAACAGGGACACGGCTAAACATCCTGCAAAGATGGGGCTCCTCCCACAACGAGGTTTTACCTGCCCCCAAATACCACAGGTGCCTAGTTGAGAAACCCTGAGCCAGGCTGGTAATCAATGAAAACTTTCAAACACGAAGGGCTCCAGTCTTACTATTATTCATCCTTGAAAAACACCTTAACGCACATATTTCCCGTCCATTGACTGAAATACAGTAAGCCGTTAATGGCCTCCCTGGGTATATTTGACCCAGAAGGTTTTAGCTGGACATCAGCCAGGGCCCAGCGACAGGGAGGCAGCTCTGCCTCCGGGATCGGGGCATTGAGACAAGCAGTGAGCGGAATGTTCTAACCCGGGTTGGCCATGCGTGCGGGACGCACTGTTTTTCTCTTAGGAGGATGATAGAAGGAAAACTCTGGCTGAATACACCTGTGCCATTAGTTGTGTCCAAAGCCCTGAGCCAGATACACGAGGATTCCCAGGGATGATGCTCATGGAATGTTGAAAGCTGGAAAGAGTTAGTTGCTCTTACCCAGGCGTCCTCAAACTACGGCCCGCGGGCCACATGCGGGTGTTTTTGCCGTTTTGTTTTTTTACTTCAAAATAAGGTATGTGCAGTGTGCATAGGAATTTGTTCATAGTTTTTTTTAAACTATAGTCCGGCCCTCCAACCGTCTGTGGGACAGTGAACTGGCCCCCTGTTTAAAAAGTTTGAGGACCCCTGCTCTTACCTGTCTTTGAATTAGAGACCCTTTGTGATTGTCTGATAAAAGGTAGGAACACCGCCGAAACCGGTTTGGCTCAGTGGATAGAGCGTCGGCCTGCGGACTGAGAGGTCCCAGGTTCGATTCCGGTCAAGGGCATGTACCTTGGTTGCGGGCACATCCCCAGTGGGGGGCCTGCAGGAGGCAGCTGGTCGATGTTTCTCTCTCATCGATGTTTCTAGCTTTCTATCCCTCTCCCTTCCTCTCTGTAAGAAATCAAAATATATTTTTAAAAAAAGGTAGGAACACCTTGTTAGCCAATTTATGAATGGACATGTACACAGCATTGTGCATCAAGGTCCCACAAATTCAATGCACAACTTTGTGTATATACCCACTTATAAATGTGCCCATCGTCCATTCAAACACCCTCTCTGGCCTCAACATTTTACAGAAGGCAATGCTGAGAATGCAGAAGCTGACGGAAAGGCCAGGTTTCCTGATAAACAAGTTTGTGCTCTTTCTTCAAATTTCGGAGTGAGCGTACATCCCCACTTCTTACTCCTCCCCTGTGGCAGACATCACTAAGCGATCACTGTGCTTGATGCAAGCACAGCCTTGCATCCCCTCCCCAGAGCCCCTAGAGCTGGTGTATGAGATGAACTGCCCGCCATCTCCTCTCCATGCCATGAGGAAGCAGGCTGGTGGAATGTAAGCAGTAACACTCTGATGTCAGCAGCCTGGATAATCAGATCATCTGCCTTGATAGATCCCTGTACTGAGCACATTCTGTTCGTAGTCCTCCGACCATCAGTTGCACCAGTTAGGGCGATCTCTGGGGGCCCAGTCTTGTATGTCTCTACATTTGAGCTCCAGTTAATGCCTGAACAGTCACCCTGAAGGTGTAAGAAGAAGCCAGCCTGCGGCCTCCAGGAAGTAACACTGTCCCGATCTCTAGGACCTGCACGTGAGCTTCGTTCTGCAGTGGCTCTTGTTGCGGTTGAGCGGGAATGTGGAAAGCTGACCTTGATCCGCAAGGCTGACACACACAGGCTCTTTTCTTTGTACTCAATTTTGGCAGGGCTGAGAGCCGGCGAAAACAGTAGTTCCTTTTTGTAGGTTTCAAGGTCCAGCTATGGCCCTGCACCTGCTCTTTGCTAATCCTGAGCTGCTGTGAAGTTGTTGGGTAACAATGAATTGGACACATCTAGTTCTTTCCGTATACAGAGGTCTTCCTTCTTGTTCGCTGTGCTAAGCTACGGGGCACTGGTCTACCACGCGCGGCTCGCGTGTGTGAGAATTTTATACAAGCGAATTTTCTCCAGGTCTTCTCTTGATCTGTAAGCTGTGCCAGGTTAGGATCTCTGTCTTTCATTATTTCTAACGTACCTGATGTCCCTCTGTGTGTGTGGTTGAGATCCAGTAAGTCCTGTGAACTGACCAGTACAGTACAAGAGTTAAGAGGTCAAGTGCACTTACCCCTGGCTCTGAAATGGGTGTGACTCGGATGAGGCAGCCGTGCGGTAGCGGGAGCATTGCAGTCAGGAAACCACAGTCTGGCCTGACTTCAGCCTTGTCTCTCTCTCTTCTCTCTGCAGCCCTGGGTGGTGTCAGTCAGGTCACCTCTTAGCTTCCTCATTTGTACAAGTGGCTAATTCTCTCAATTACTTTATAACAGACACTTGAGTTCCAGGTACAAAGCTGAAGTGATACCTCAAAGTGTCTCTGCTAATTGGGAGCTTGGGCCGAATTAGATTCTCCATCAGCAGTTCTCTCACACCTCCAGTTCAGTTCAATTATTTCCATTTTTTAATATACATTTTGAATTTTAGATTTATTGCTGAGATAGTACAGAGTTCCCGTGTATCCCATACCCAGTGTCCCCTATTGTTAACACTTTACATTAGTATGGTGTATTTGTCACAATTAACTAACCAATACATACATTACTATTATTTTTTAAAAATATATTTTCATTGATTTCAGAGAGGAAGGGAGAGGGAGAGAAGGATAGAAATATCAATGATGAGAATCATTGATCAGCTGCCTCCTGCACACCCCCTACAGGATGTCAAACCGCAACCCAGGCATGAGCCCTGACAGGGAATTGAACCGTGGCTTCCTGATTCACAGGTCAAAGCTCAACCTCTGAGCCTTGCTGGCCAGGCCACAGATTATGTTTTAAAAATTGTTTTTTTCCTAACCAGTAAAGTTTACCTGTTCTAGAACAAGGTGACATATTCTTAGAAAGTTTCAATTGACTACAGTTTTCTTGTCATTTAATGAAAGCACGCATTGTCCTGCCTTACGTATTGTCTTTAGATGAAGTGCGTGGGGCAGGAGAAAGTGTCTCCTGTGGATTTCAGTCACTGCAGGGACACACTTGGGTATAGACACCCTGTGGGTGTTTGTCCTTTCCTTCTGTCCCCAAAGGAGCCAGTGCATCAATCAGATGAAAGAGGTGAAGGAGCAGTGTGAGGAGCAGATAGAAGAAGTCACCAAAAAGGGGAATGAAGCTGTGGCTTCCAGAGACCTGAGTGAACACAAGGAACCAAGCCAGCAGGTAATTCTGGATTTCGCTGCCAAGGGTTTCCAGAAGGTTTTCCTACCCCTCTCCGGGCATTTCGTTCCCTCGTCTGCTGTCAGGTTTGCTCTGTTCTCTGCTCTCCCCAGGGGGTTTGCTTCCCTGAGACACACGGCCTGGTCCTGGGGTGCTGAGTAGGCTGGCCTCCAGGCCCAGGCCCTGTGCTCCGGGCTCTGCCGGGATGACTTCATGTGAAGCTCACAGCCGCCTTGGGAGGGAGTGGCTGCTGTTTCCATGTTCTGAGGCCCATGGTGATGGTTAAGTGCGATGGCCAAGGTCACACTTACCTGGTCAGCGGTGGAGCCGATCAGAGCCCATGCGTCCAGGCTGTCTCCTGTGTCAAGCACATCCCATGAAATTGCTTCTGGGAGTTCTTCGTTTTTGTTTTAAAATCTAGCAGCTTCATTGAGATATCATTTACATACCATACAATTCACCCATAGAGTATTTGCAGTTTTTTGGTTTTTAGTATATTCACAAAGTTGTGAAACCATCATCACTGTCAATTTTAGAACGTTTTCATGACCAAAGGAACCCCATACTCATTAGCTCACCCCCCACTTACCCCAACCCCCCGAGCCCTAGATAACCACCATCCCATTTTTTATCTCTGTAGAGTTGCCTGATCTGGACATTTCATATCAATGAAATCATTATGTGGCCTTTTGTGTCTGACTTCTGTCACTTAGCATAATGCAGTCAAGGTTCATCCATGTTGTAGCTTTATTTTTTTTTTTAATGCCTGAATAATATTCCATTATATGACATACCACTTTATTCATTTGTCCGTTGATAGTTACTTGGGTATTTCCAGTTTTTTGGCTATTATGAATAATGTGGCTATGAACATTCATGTACGTATTTTTATATGGGCATAAGTTTTCATTTCTCTTAGGTATATACCGACTGGGGAGTGGAATTGCTGGGTCTTTGTAAATTAATGTCTCGAGAAACTGCCAAACTATTTTTGGAAAGTGATCGTATCATTTTACATTCTCACCAGCAGTTTATGAGGGTCCCAGTTTCTCCACATTCTTGTCAACTCTTGTTATTACCTACCTTTTCAATTACAGCCATTCTAGTGAGTGTGGAGTGTTTTCTTAATGTGATTTTCTTTCCTAATCACTAGTGATAGTTGAGCATCTTTTCATGTGCTTATTGGCCATTTGTATATCTTCTTCAGAGGAAATGTTTATTAGCTCCTTTGTCATTTTTAAAAGTTATTTTTTATTGAGTTGTAAGAGTTTGTAATGAATTCATACATATATACAGCTATTGGACATGATTTGAAAATATTTTTTCTCTCTGTGAATTTTTACTTATTGGTGTTCATTGAAGCAAAAAGGTTTTACTTTTGATGAAGTCATGTTTATATATTTCTTGTGTTGCTTATTCTTTTGATGTCATAACTAAAAATACTTTGCCTAACCCAAGGTCATGAAGATTTACTCCTGTATTTTCTTTACACATTTTTTATTGTTTAAACAATTAAGTACATATATCTCCTTTTACTCCTGTATTTTCTTCTGAGAGTTTTATAGTTCTTCACATTTTGTTCTTACATTTAGTCCTATGCTCCATCTTGAGTGAATTTAATCTTTGTAGCTGTTGTGTGGGTAGGGATCCAACTTCAGTCTTTTGCATTGACTGTCTATCCGGTTGTCTCAGCACCACTTACTGAGAAAAATAATCCTATTCTTCCCCCACGGCATTGTCTTGGCACCCTTGTCAAAAATCAGTTTGCTGTAAACATGAGGGTTTACTTCTAGACTCTCACTTTTATTCCATTGTCTATCCTGTCAGTACCTCACACATAGGCTTGGTTACTGTAGCTTTATCGTAACCTCCCATTTTGTTCTTTTTCAGGATTACTTTGGCTAGTCTGTATCCATTGACTTTCACTCTGAATTTTAGGATCAGTTTGTCAGTTTCTTTAACAAAGCCACGTGGGATTTTGAGAGATTACATTGAATCTGTAGATCAGTTTGGGGTGTATTGCCCCCTTAGCAGCATTAAGTCTTCCAATCAGATGTCTTAACATATTTAAGGGATGTCTTTCCATGTATTTAAGTCCTTTAGAAATCTCTTTCAACAGTGTTTTATGGTTTTCAGAAGTCCTGCACTTTTTTTGTTAAATTTATTTCTAAGTATTTTTGATGCTATTATAAATGGAATTATTTTCTTAATTTCACTTTTAATTTATCTTTTGCTAGTATACAGAAATACAGTTCATTTTTATATTGATCTTCTAACTTGAGGATATTTTTCCCAATGATTTTTAGAGAGAGTGGAAGGGAAGGAAGAAGGGGGAAAGAGAGAAACATTGATTGATGTGAGAGAAACACATTGATTGGTTGCCTCCTGCACGGGCTGGGGATCAAACCTGCAACCCAGGTATGTGCCCTTGACTGGGAATCGAATCTGAGACCCTTTGGTGCACAGGCTGGTGCTCTAACCACTGAGCAACACTGGCCAGGGCTACATTTGCCTGCCATAAGCACCTATAGACCAACTTTAAAATCATTTTTTGTGAGAATTTTCAACTGAAAATATTCAAGAAACCCTAATTGTGAGTAATATATTTATTTTTATAATATTCATTGCAAATTGATTTTTTTAAAAATTAAATTTAAAATATCGTGGCATGTGGGGATGGTTTCCGTTTTGGATGCATGGCAGTTAACTCGTTAATTGAGTTTTAAATGTTAAACTAACTATGCATTCTCAAGATAAATCCCTTGGCCATGGTATATAATTCTTTTATGTGTTGTTGAATATGACTTGCTAATATTTTGTTGCCTATATAAGGGATATTGGTCTATAGTTTTATTTTTTTGTAATGCCTTTGACTGGCTTTGGTATCAGGGTAATACTGGCTATAAAATGACTTGGGGGGTATTCCTTCCTCTTCTCTTTTTTTTGAAGAGTTTGTGAAGATTTGGTATTGATTCTTCTTTAAATGTTTGGTAGAATTTACTAATGAAGCCATTTTAGGCCTGGGATTATTTTGTGGGTGGGGAGAGTTAAAGGGGTGTAATTTTTAAGTTACTAATTCAATCTCTTGTTTTAACTCTACTCAGATTTTCTACTTCTTGAGTCAGTTTTGGTAGTTTGTCTTTCTAGGAACGTGTCTATTTCATCTAAGTTATCAATCTTGTTGACAAACAATTCTTCATAATATTCCCTTATAAATAATACTTTTTATTTGTGTATGGTTGGTATTGTTGTACCCTTTCTTTTTTTATTTTAGTAATTTGAGTCTACTCTCTCTTTTCGCTCAGTTAATCTGGCTAGAGGTTTGTCAGTTTTTTTCATATTTTTAAGAACTAACTTGATTTGATTGATTATTCTCTATTTTTCTATTTCTTATTTCATGAATTCCTTCTCTAATCCTTACAATGTCTTTCCTTGAGTAGGTTCAGTTTGCTCCTGTTGCACCATTATCTTTACCGTGAAAGATTATGTTACTGATTTTTGAGATCTTTCTTTTTCTTAATGTAGGCCCATAAATTTCCTTCCAGGCACTGCTTTAGCTGCCTCTCATAAGTTTGGTATGTTGTGTTGTTTTTTTGTTTTAGTTTTTCTCAATACTTTCTCATTTGGCTTGTGATTTCTTTGATCCATTGGTTATTTGTGAATTTCTCAAATTTCATTCTGCTATGATAATTTCATTCCACTATGGTTGGAAAACATAGTTTGTATGATTTCAGTAATTTTAGATTGGTTGTGGCTTGTTTTGTGGCCTAGCATATGTCTGTCCTGGTGAATATTCAGGGTACACTTGAGAAGAATGTTTATTTTGTTCTGGTTGGGTTGAGTGTTCTATTAATGTCTGTTCTGTCTAGTTTCCTTTTCCTTATTGATCTTCTGCCCACTTGTCCATCCATCATTTTATTTTTCCATCCATTATTGAAAGTACTTTTGGGGAGATCTTGACTCAGCCTCAGATGTTCTGATTTATGCCGGGTGAAAGGGCACGATCGGGGTAGATGATGGCATTTCTCAGGGTCTCCGTGTTCTCATTTGTCAGAAGGACGCGATGACCCATCGCATCGCTCAGGGTTGTTCTGAGGTTTCTAGTGATGGAGCCCTGCCGTGGCTGTCCTGTGCTCCTGTTTCAGCTCCGAGCTCCCAGCGAGCCTCAGCCAAGGGTGCAGGAAGCAGGCCTGCCCCCGGCAGAGGTGCCACACACGGAAGGGAACATGCCCAGTAACGGCGAGCCCCCGACGCCAGTCCCCAGTTCTGAGGCGGCTGTGGATTTGAGGAAGGAGGGTGAGAAAGGTAAGTGAAGCTTGGTAGTAGTTACGTGTTTAAACTCCCGCCAGAGCCCCATTCAAATAAAAGACGGTGCAGTTCAAGCCCTGCACTCCGAACAAACACTCGGAGGGCAGAGTGTGCTGCTGGAGGCGTCAGCGAGCTCGATAATGGGGCTGCAGGTGGCAGGTGTCTCTGGGCACCTGGATCTGGTGCTTCTCGATCTTGTTGGTCTCATCCCTGTAAAGTGCGTGCCTGCTCTGTGTTCTGTGTACAAAGGTCTAGGCTGTGCCTTTCTTCAGGACAGGGTGGGGCTGGGGATCACAGGGCGGTAGCTGAGTCCTAGGCACCTGCCAGTGGCTCCCAAGTACTTGTCTCCACCATACAATGGTCAGATAATCCCCCGTTTGTAGGTTGTCACTGTAAACAAGATCACTTAGTCCAGGTTTTTTTTTTCTGAACTACTTCCCCCTTGCTCATGGTTCTGAAGATGAACTGCAGGTCATGGTTCTGAAGATGAACTGCAGGCCCCGGTTCTGACAGGACTGGAGCCTTCTGCTGAGGTCACGAAGCAAATTACCCAGCTGCCCACCCCGTCCTCGGCTCCCCCATCCACAGTCCTTGGGAGGGCTCTGGGAATTGAGTGGTATGAGGGTTTTTGTTGTAATGAAGTTAAATGCCAGGGGGCTCACAGCTAACATTGTTCTGTGCACAGAGGAAACCAATGACATCCAGGTCATCAGCGAGGAGGCGCTTCGGAGGGACAGCCAGGCGCTGCCACAGGAGCCAGACCACAAGCGGGCTGTGGAGGCAGACAGACATGCGGGCGGAAGAGGCATGGGAGATGCTGGAGACCTCGGCCAAGCCCCACAGGTGCCAGCCACCCTGCTGATGAGCCTGGAAAACCAGGAGGTGGAGGAGCCTGAGCGGGACCAGCTTGTGGTCCGGGATGGGCAGGAGGAGGAGCAGGATGCTGACGAGGAAGGTGGGTGAGAGGCTCTGTGGGCTGCCTGCTGGCATAGGAAGGGTCCCCCTGAAGTTTACCGAACAGCAGCCCATGATCTGGTGGTTCGTTTATTCAGTATCCGTTATCAAGTAGGAGGCAGGAGGGAAGAGCAGTACACTCCCTGGCACCTGGAATTTTCAGAAATAATATTTACAGGGTGTGAGGGGACTTTTCAGGTGGGAGACCTTTCTGAAGAATGTGTCCTCACAAGTTCTCAGTTCAAGAATTGAAGCAATAAAACTCAGGGGGCTGATTCGGTCGGTGGCTGTCCACTAGCCGTCAGACCACTGAGCAGCTGGTCACGTGTAACAGCCTCCAGGGGCGCGCTACTGCAGGGCATGAGGATGCACCTCCTTCCAGGTGCATGGTGATGATCCACTTTGTGGAATGAAGCGACAGGGCACTGGCTTGTGCTTCATGTCCACGTCAGGCAGCGAGTGCTGAGAAATACAAATAGAGCTGACTTTTCCAGGTGTGCTTAAAAAAAGATTTATTTATCTACATACATATATGCTATGTGTAGGTTAAACCCTGTGACTGTGTCTGTGAAATGCATTTTGTCCTGATCTTCCTTTCCGGTTGCTGTTCTTTCCAGGGATGGATGTAGTGATGAATGATGGAATTCTGTAGGTCTGATGGGAAATTTTATCCTTTGGCTCACGGCAGCCACTCCGTTTCCTTCTTTTGGAGCAACGAGCTACTCTAAGGAGATGCCATTATCCTATCTAATAAAAGGCTAATATGCAAATTGACCAATTGGCAGAATGACAGGTCTCTATGATGCGCACTGACCACCAAGGGGGCAGATGGTCAGTGTAGGAGCTGCCCCCTGGTGGTCAGTGTGCTCCCACAGGGGGAGCCCTGCTCAGCCAGAAGCCAGGCTCACGGCTGGTGAGGGGTGGTGGGTGGTGGTGGGAGCCTCTCCTGCCTCCATGGCAGTCGAACATCCCCCGAGGGCGTCCTGGACTGTGAGAGGGCGCAGGCTGGGCTGAGGGGGACTCCCTCCCTCAGTGCATGAATTTCGTGCACTGGGCCTCTAGTCTATAATAAAAGCATAATATGCTAATTAGACCAGATGGCCGAACGACCTTCTGGATGAAGCCAGGGCTACGAGGGCTGAGTGCCTTGCATGAATTTCGTGCATCGGGCCTCTAGTTAATTAGAAACCTGTTATTTCCAAAAACAGTGGAAACAACCTCCAGTTGATTGTCTCTTTAAAAAACTGGGATTTGGGTTTAGCTAGCTAGTTAGTTCCCCATATTATATAGACTCAGAGTCAAAGTGGAATACGTGAATAGAGAACTCCTACACGGTATGTGTACTGGCAGCAAATACACGAGTCCCTGTCAGTTCTGAGATGTGGCAAAAAGATCTGTTGGTAAAACCATGGTTGGAAGAACCCAGTGTCTGGGCTCTGTTGTGTCTCTGGCACCAAGAGAAATGATGGAGTTTATGCTTTATGTGTTGTCTGTGTTAATGTTACAGGGAGAAACGAGCAAAAAGTGGGAGGAGATGATGACTACAACATGGATGAAAATGAGGCAGAATCTGAAACAGACAAGCAGGCAGCCCTTGCAGGGAATGACAGGAACGTAAATGGTAATGACTGTGGTGGGTTTGCCTCGTTCTAGGCGCAGTTGTAACGGTCTACTCTGTAAGCTGAAGACCTTCTTTTCTTCAGAAGCCTTCGAATTAGGGGCCAGGAGGGAGGTGCAGGGTTGAGGAGTGTGTTCATGGTGCTCCAGGCCTTGGGAGTCAGCCGGAGGGTGGGTCTTCAGTGACACTTAGGGATTTCCCAACAAAATGGCCAGGTCACCGCTGATTATAGCACCTATCAAAAAGCCCTGTTACAATGCACAGCGCTTCCAGGCAGCTTTTTATAGTAGCGTTTTGTAGTGTTAGGATTTTGAATTTTTGGTGAGTCCAGGCCAGTGGGATGGATCAGGTCTGGGTGTGTCTGTTTTGCTGTGATTGGATTCAGGTTGGGCATTTTTGCAGCTGCCGTGTGTTCCTCTTGCTCCACACCAGGAGGCACGGATGGCAGGCTGGCAGCTTGGTGAAGGCAGTGCGCTCCAGGTCTCTCCCTTGCCAAAGTCCATTTTCCATATAACTAATTTGTCATCTGGGATGCCTTTTTCCATTTTTGAGATAGAATTGACATACAACACTGTGTGTTTAGGTTGTACAGCATAATGAGTTGACTTATGTATATCGTGGAATGATTACTACAGTAAGTCGAATTCACATCCATCGTCTCATTAGGGATACAAAGTGTATTTTTTCCCTTGTAATGAGAATACTTAGGATCCATGCTCTTAACAACTTTCATACATATCATAAGGCAATGTTAATCACTTCCATCATATTGCACATTCCATCCCCGTCGGGGCAGGGGTCCTTTGCAATGGTTTGGCTTTACCATCCATTGGAACCCATTGTCTAATGGTGACTTTTCTGATCCTGTCACCTTCACAGATATTAGCTGCCATGTTTTTTGTTTTTTTTTTTTTTTAATTTTTAAATATTGATTTAGAGAGGAATGGAGAGAAACATTGATGTCAGAGAGAAATATCATTTGGTTGCCTCCTCCACGTGCTCCAGCTGGGGATCGAAACCACAACCTAGGTATGTGTCCTGACTGGGAATTGAACCTTATTGTGTCCAGGACGATGCTCCAACCACCTGAGCCACCCAGCCAGGACTAGCTGCCATTCTGTAGGGACCTCCCTACTCCCACACACACTCATACACTCACACACACTGATTTGTTTTAGTATCATTATGAACTTACGATTTCCTTTTAAAATTTTTATTTTTTCAGATGCTTGGTGTTTTAATTCTGTTTTTAAGAGTCTGTGTGTGCTGGACACATTGCTCCCTATCTGTGAAGTTGCAGATACCTTCTCCCAGTTTGTCTTGATTTTGCCATGCACATGTTTCTACAGTTTTTGTATCTTTTATTGCCTCTGGGAGTTGGAAGGAATGTACGTTTTCATTTAGTATGCTTACAAAATTTTCCTGTTAGGAAGTAAAACAGATTCAGAAAAACCACACAAAGCAAAGTTTTTAGAAGATGAACACCTTGTAACCACCCTCCACGCCCACTCACGAAATAGAATGTGGCCCGCCCTCTAGAAGCCCCTCCCTGTGTCCTGCCCCAGGCCCAGCACCTTCCCTCTCTGTAGTAGCAACCCCTCTCCTGACAGATCTAGTAGGCATTTTCTTACATTTCTTCATGGGTTTATCGCCCAAGTGGGCATCCCTGGACACCATAGTTTAGTCTTGCCTATTTTCCTAAATTTAGTATGTTCTTTAACCAGTAAGTCCCCGGGGCTCCCTTCCCTTTTTTTCTTTGTAGTCTGTTAAAGAGCCAGAGCCAGTTGACTTGGAGTTTTCCGCAGTCTGGATAGTGCAGTTTACTATGTTCTTCTTTCTACCTCCTGCAGAGACTTGATAAGACTCAGGTTCTGGTCAAGCCTTTGGTAAGATGACAGTGTTATGTTCTTTCACCAGGAGGAAGGTGATGTCTGGCAACTCTCTTTTTGTGATACAAGCAACAGTTGATGCTCAGTGCCTTTATTAATTCACTGGGGTTATTCTAAGTCAGCCATCTGTGTGTAATAGTTGTAAATCAGGCATGGGTCTTCGGTCTTATTGGTGACACGTCTTTTGATGTTGTCTGTGTGTTCCAAGGACAGAGTAAGGATGATGGAAGACACAGTCCATTCCCACTCTGTAAGGGAAGAGCTTTGGAGTAGCGAGAGCTGACCAAGGCTGCCAGGGCTCTCAGGAGGCATGTGCTTCCTGTTGCAGGTGCACTAAGAGGTGTTGATGAGGATTGTGACAGCATCCAAGTTTTCCTGAGAGTACATTTTTATTACCCATTTTATAGGACATGGGACATTATTTCACTATTTCAAATATGGCATTTTCAGATGTGTGAGATGTTGTAATGGTACCTGTTGGCCAAACAAGTGGTCTCGTTTGCTATCTTGTCCTCAGAATGCAATTCCCCATTGCAGTGTTGCCATGGGAGATAGTCTTTATGACAGTTTCTAAAATATTTATGTCAATGGGACCTGCCAGGCTGGTTTCTCAAAACATTTAATACTTAAAGTATTATGTGTTTTTTTCCTTTTTAGTTCTTAATGCAGAAAATCAGAAAAGAGACGATAAATTTACTTGATCAGCATGAAAAGAGGAAACCCACAATCAAACTGGAATCACTTAATTTCATGTCAGGACTGAACAGCGATAACTACAAAATATTCGCGAGGGATTGAATACTGTGAAATTTACTAAGTAACATACACACTTAAAGATGATTATTGTGGAATTTTAGTATGTCAGTGGGGGTTACTTTTGAAGCATCTGTATTAAAGATGTTAACATGTGTTGGCTAATAGGTATTTCATGAGAAGATCAACACCAAAAACAGAATACAAGTTCTCCAGGATAGGGACAGTGGCACTTACCATCCTGGGATGTACCTGTGTTTAAAATAAAATCCACAGGAAGAGTCCATCTTCTGATGTGAAGGAGAGGCCTGCTGCACGTAAAAAACACACACACACCTCTTCTTGGTTCCTCCTGGAGTTATTCTCTTCTCCAAATGCGGTGGCAAGTGAGGGCACCAGCCCGTCATTTCTGTTCTCCCTGGTCAGCACCGGAATTTACGGGTTTCTGCTCTACTGTGCTCATTCCTGGTTCTGACACTCAGAGGCCTGGAGCACTGACTGTAACGCTAACACTACTGACAGCATTGTAAACTCGTTTAAACACCAAGGTGTTTGGGGGAGAATTTTTAACGACCACTTGTATAATAGCCCTTGTCGTTAATGTTAAGTGGCTTCTAATGTGAAAACTTGTGATCTGTACTTACTTTGCTAATGTGTGTAGGCAAAGCAGCATCTTCTGTAATGAGTGGGCATCACCAAAAAGAGCTACAAGTGGATTAGACTTGACACAACAGGGGCCAGAGCAGAGGTGACCCGGGTGCCCGAGGGCGACACAGTACCATGGGGAGGGTTTGTTGTGGACAAACTGCCTACTTTGCTGGAGGAAAAGAGAAAGTTGGTATTGAACAGTATACTGTTGTAAGTTGGGAAATATTAGAAAAGGGAGAGAAATGGCATTGTGTCATAGTTTACATATTTAGCTGTGGTAAATGCCTATCAAAACTGATTTAAAAATCAAGTTAATGTTCATTTGAAAATGACTAATCATAATTTACATTGATAAGTGATAGTTTTGGTTTTAGTTGGTCCTTAATATTTCAAGAAAATAGGCTTTTGCCACTTGTGAATAACTGGCAAAACCACACCAATGGCTTTCAATGAGGCTCTCTAATGGCCAAGTGGGTGGTGCGCTGACTAAAATATATTTGGAGCTACAGGATGAGATGCAGTCTCCTCGGGTCATCTGGTGGGACTCCCTCGCTGTGAAAGGAAACTGGCCCAGAGGAGTTGGAGCATAACCTGGCCTCACGCCAGGGGGACTTGCTGTGCCCCTGGCAGTCACTGAGGCAGCACCTGCTTTGCCTTCTAACAGCTCTACAACTTGGATGCTCTTCATGTATAATTCCCTTTTCCCTAATTGCTAAGACTGAACTTTCCCACACAGAAAAGGCACATAAGAGTATAAAAGTAGCTCTATAAGATTTTATCTAAGTCCGTGTCCCACTCCCTTAGTCTTAGGCTTGATTTCGCAAATAATTCATCTCATGTTTAGCTAGTGTGCACAGAGTTGCTGAGAAATGAAATACTGTTAGTCCAGCTTTTAAAACTTCCAGTTTTCCCTTCATCCCCTATTTGATCACTAAAGAACCAGCTTTTAAGTTGTGGAGATGAGATGTCAACATAAATGAAAAGTAACCCGTGATGATTTCATCTTCATTTACAGAGGCCTCAAGGCCATTCCTCTAGGGGGTGTGCCCTGTGTGGTTTCTCCAGGCAGTCTGCTTTAGTACCCCTGGCTTCCTGTGGGATCACAAGCACCTAGCCCACGGCACCATTTAGAGGTATTATGGCTGTTAAAAAACAAAACACACACCTGTGTTAATAAGCATCAAGTAGATACCCTAGCCTTGGTCTTCTGCTGTGGTCCAAATTAAATCAGCTATTCCAATCTGTAATCGGCATAAACTAATTCACACCTGTCCTCTCTATTCTCAAATGGTGTGTGGGCAGGAGAGATGAGTCATTTTATCTTTTCTCCTGCAGATCAGACTGCAGGTGGATTCTAAGCAACCTTGGATTAGATTTGTATTTCCCGAGGAATCTAATCACAGCACACACCTAGTGTGTACTTTTGTGTGATGAAACTTGAGAAATAAACCTCTCACTCCCTGTTAAGTCAGTATGTTGTCATTAAATAACTAGATAATTAGCATGATTGTTTTAATTGGTAATCGCTGGTTATCCATTCATAGAACCTGGCATGGTGAAGAGAATTGTGAATTCATGGTCCTGGAGGTTAGTTTTACTACCAGTATGTTTTAGCCTAAAAGATTATTAATTACAAATAATAGTTATTCTAATACTTGTCTTTGAAATGAATTTTAGAAAAATTTTTAATGGCAGAGGTTCTATTAACTGGGTTATATTAACTTCCTTTTTGCACATATTAGCTTAGATAATGAATATGTTCATTAGTGCCTGAAAGTTGGGAAAAGTTTATTTTGATTGTGTATTTAAATGTTTGTGTATTTGTATGCTATTTCTCAGCTCAGAGAGAAACGCTTTCTTAAAGTGTACTAAGCCATTGTTCCTTAAAAACTGGTTTCTAAAATTCTGATCATGTGTACATTGAAGGATTATTCTAAAATACGTTTCTTCCCATGCACTTAAAACACACAACTGAACGGCTTTACTCTTACTGGTGTGCATCTCTGGGAAGAGTTAACTGACTTTCGATATTATCATCTTTAAACTATACACTTCAGATAATGAGTTTTACAAACCAAGGCCCTAACCAATTGAGACAAATGCTTATTTTCTATTCTTACTCCTGAATTGAGTGACATTGAACGTAAGTCGCCAATATAATTTATTCCCCTAGAGAGTCTAGTACTATGCTGGGTGCTTCGTAAATATTTTACTGTTAAGTCTAAATAAATGATTGCAATTGATCAGAGATGTCCTAGATAGATAACCTACTTTTCATATTAACTGAAATTTGTCTTTTAGAAACATTTAAATGAGTAGATGCCTTTTTGTATGAATGTTAAACACATGGGAATTAAGATGAAAACCCATTTGGCTGTAAGAGGTAAGCCGGAGTTTTTGTGTTAGTAGCTTGCTTCTTATTAATTTGTCTCTGAAAACTGTAGTGAACAGCAGTGATGGAATCTCCAGGGTGATGTGCCACATCCGCTTTTATCCAGACTCTTTTAAGTTCGCATTTAAATAGTCACCTCAACATTTTCACTCACACTCCAAAAAAGCTGCTGCATTATCGACATTTAACATTTTTGTACCATTTAAAAAAGTAGTTCTGTGACTTCAATCAGCAGCCTACAACTGGCAGTGTTTTGTGTTTTGTTTTTTTTCCAGAAAAGGACAATCTTGCTCTGGTTTTTTGAGATAGGCTCATTAAAAAATTATTCTAGAACTCATCAGGTGACATATCTGTGATCAAAACAAAGTACAACACCTTCCTTTAAGCTTGGCTTAATGTTTGAATTGTAGACAGAAGGTTTCAGAGTTGTGTAATAACTTTACATGATCCTCCAAAAGCAGATAAATTCTCTTTTTAAATGGAAGGCATTATTAGCAGAGGACTTAAGGAAAAGAAACCTTATAATCTTACAATGTAAATGAATGCATAGGTGGACTGGTTCAGTATCTCAGGTCATTTCATCTCTTCAAAATCAATTCTAAAACTCTTTGGGCAGCTGTAGGATGACAAAAATATTCAGTCATCTCAAGTTCTATTTTATGGCTCCTTATTATTTTATGGTTCCTTATAAGCAAAAGCAATCAGTTCTGATTCCCTACTCTCCTTAAGATTTGGAGGTATTTGATATACCAACTTGTGTGCTTGGATTGATCTGTAAATACCTGACAAATGAACCAACTTTTATCAGCTGAAGCAAACTGTTAAGCGCAAGGACCAGACTCCAACTTGCTACTCCAAATTCCTCTGCACTTCCAGCCTTCCTGTGTTCCCACCACCAGTGTTTCTTTTACTAAAGAAAAAGCAGTCAACCTACTGCCCTAGGGACCTTTTTTTACCTTCTCTACTCAGTTTACCCCAGAAGAGCTCAATGCCACATTTAAAAATTCCACATTCCATTAATTGAATGAGCAGGTTCTAGAAAGATTGTCACTATACTACAGTTGGGAAGATAGAACTACTATTTAAATTACAACTAAAAGTGCTAAGTACTTTTAAGGGGCTTGGTCTAAATGTTAATCTTTTAAAAGTAGCAAAGTAATAGTTAAGGACATTTTAAAAAACATCTACATTCTTACAGGTATATAATTTGTCATGACATGGAATCATAATGCCCATATAATAGCCTCCCTACATAGCTTAGACTAGGCCCCTTTCAAAATGTATTTTGCCTAAATCCCTTGATTTGAAACATGTTTTAGATAATTTGCTTGAATTACTCAAATGTTAAACAGTAAACACCTTCAGCTCTCCACATGTACCAACAAAGTACTATTGTTTTATCTCCAGTAATACATTTTGGTCATATTTATTAACCTTTACAAACACTATTTTCACTCAATCATTTATAAAAAATGATTTATGATTAAATCTGTAATAAAACCATATAACGTTCATCAATGCATTCAACAAGATCAGTTTCATCCACGGACATAATAAACCACTTTAAAACAGCAGTTTTCATTCACATCATATAAGGCTGTCAAATTAAAAATTCCTCATAATGGGTTGTTATCCAAGAAATCCATGTCACTTCATGTTATATGGTAAGACTGATGAGTGGGTCCTAAAAAGGAGAATCTGAAAGTAGATTTTACCCCTTTATGATCACCTATCAGTCTCAAACAAGTTTCACAACGGGAAAATATTTGTGAGCAGAGAAATCAAATTCAGGAGGAACCTGTAAAGAAAATCAGAAAGTCAATGTATCTAACAAATATTCAGACAGTAAACAAAGATTATTTTTATTTTAGAGTATTTTTAAAGACAAGGCAGTACAAGAGAGATTTTTTAAAAGCTGGTTAAGTAGCAAAAAACTAAGGAACTAACCTGGGTTTATGAAGATCACTAGAAAACAGGCTGACCATCTATCTTTTGAGAATAGTTAAAGGAAAATGGATTTAAATTACAGGAAAAAGTCATGGGTCAGCAAATTTTTTAGTTTCAGGGTCACCGATAGTACGGAGCAATTAAATTAGAGTCACTGGTAAAGCCAGGCAGGAAAGGAGATAGAAAAACAATGGGAGTAAACAAATAGCAGTACATATAATGGGCAGATGCCACCACAAATGCCTCAGCGGTTGGCTTCCAACGAGATGCAGAACCTCTGTGTTGAATATTTACATAGCACTGATAAAATATTACCAAGGAAGCATCCATCTCCTGAACCATTAAAAATATCTTATTATTGAAGCATCCACTTTTCTAAAGACAGGTGACTTTTTAAATACCTCTTCCATATATGTATGTATACACATTTTCTTTTTTTACCCCAAGTCATTCAGTAATTTGCAGAGTGGGAAGGAAGGGAATGAAAGGCAGGCAGACTTGAAATTTTAAGTTAACAACCTATGTTTCAAGTCAAAAAGGCAAGCTCTAGTTTATTTTCTGTTTTCTGCTGCTTCTGATCCTCTTTTAGGATGATTTTTCAGTGCTTAATTTTTTTGGAATGAAACATCTTGTTGAAAAATGTGAAGTTCTATAATAATTTAGGACCATTTATTTTCCCCACAATGTACTTAACTTACCTTTGATTCCTTTTTGTGTCCTCCTGCCAGTAACTTCATAACCACAAAATTGGGTTTGGCAACCTTTAAAATTCTGTTGACCTAAACAATGAGCAACATTAAGCTATCAAAACATAAAATTTACAATCAAAATGTCTTAATAGTATAGATACTAATAGGAACTTCGCACATGTAAGTGTTGATATTTTATTAAATATAGGTAATTTAAAAATAGATTTCTTTTAGTAACACAGAACCCTATTTTAGTCCATTTTGTAAACATTAAGGGGTTACTGTAGCTTGCTTTTATGAAAACAAAAGAACACTGAGCTGCAAAGACAGCACCATGGAGGGGGCCATGGACTCGAGTTAGGCTGTCTGCTTACAAATTCTAGCTTTGCCACTTACTAGCTATGAAATCTCTGGCAAGTTCTCTAACCTCTCTTCCTCCGTTTCTTCAACTGTTAAAAAGGGGGTAATAATTTTCCCTATCCCTTCCTCCGTTTCTTCAACTGTTAAAAAGGGGGTAATAATTTTCCCTATCCCACCAGGATCTGTTGTAAAGATTAAATGAGTTCGTATATATTATGACTTGAGAACCAGGCCTCACAGGTAGTAAGTATCCTGTAAGTGTTAACTGTTATTTCTATCACTGTCTAAAAAGCTTCACTCCAACACATGAATACCAATGGGATGTGCAACTTGAAGGGACAAGTTTTGTCATCATCTTGCTGACCTCTCAAGAAACACACTTCACCATAACTTTAAGAAACACTCCTCCTCAGCTCCAGATCACACATCCACCTGCCCTGATGACAGCTCCATTTAGGTGGGGTGTCCAAAACAGCTCAACATCCCAGCTCTGCCTCCCTCCCCTGCTCCACCTGCATCTTCCTCAAGTGACTCCATCCATCCAGGTGTTCAGGCCAAAAACCTCGGAGTCATCCTTGACTCCATATCCAATCCATCAACCAACTCTGCAGGCTTGACCTTAAAATACATACAGAATGTGATCACTTCTGATCACCTCCACTGTCACCACCAACTCACCCGAGATACTGCTGTGGCCTACGACCTGGCTCCCCTGCTTCTGCTGGCCACACTTTCAGCAAAGTGACCACAATGATCCTTTGAAGACAGATCTGGCCACTCCTCTGCTTGAAACCCTCTAACAACTCACCGCTTTTTTGCCCCTTACATCCGTCCTGGCTGTTCTTCAAATACTCGAGGCACACTCCTGCCTCATCACATCTTTACACATGTGGATCCCACTGCCTAGAAGGCTCCATGCCTACCTGGCCACATGATTTGTTTCTTCACCTTCCAGGATTTGCTCAAAGGCCACCTTATTAAAAAATGCCTCACCCCCTCTTCCTCCTATCTCCTGTAGCAGTCACTATCCCATTCCCAGCCTGATTTTTTCTTTATAATACTTATGATCTAATATACTATTTTACTTGTCTTTTCATTTATTTACTTATTGTCTGCAACCCACCACTCTCCTCAACACTGAGGAGGGCTGGGATTTTTGTCCTTTTTTCACTGCTGGAATCTACCACAGTGCTGGAGGCATAGGAGGCACTAAGGAAATACTTGAATAAGTGAACTCCACTAATAGTAAAAGAAATACGCTGTTTTTTATAGGTACCTTCCTTCCTCTAATTTTTATACTTCCCTCCTTTTTTTATTACATGGATATACTAGTATGTGATAAAAAAAAGTTGTCTCCTTCCCATCCCTGTTCCCTGACACACCCTCCTCTCAAAAGCACACACTGTTATTCTAATTTCTATTATCTTTCCAGAAATATGTTATAGAATACTTGCCCCCTTTGACTGAAATGGCAACATACTATAGTTTACTACCTTGCCTTTTAAACTTATTGTATTCTAAAGAATGCCCATTACAGTACATAAAGGTCTTCCTTGTTCTTTCAAAAGTTGCATAGTATTTCATTGTATGACGTGTCTTTAGTTATTTTACAGTCCCCGGTTGAAGAACACTACTTTCTTCATTTTCTTGCTATTAGGAATCCTGCTGTGATGAATACTCTTGTATACTGGTCACTTCCCTTTCTATCCACGTGAGCACATTTATCTGTAGAAAAACCCTAAGAAGCAGAACTGTTGAGCTACCCTTCCATGGAGGTTGTACCGAGATATACTCCCCCCCCCACATAGTGTATGATACAGGTAACTCTCTTTACAGAATAAATGCATTTCAATAAAAGTGGGTATACAGCAAATTGTGAAAATTATGAAAACCTAAAACTTAATATGTACAAGCTTTGTAAAATGGTATTTTAAAATAAAGTCACCAAAAATAATAGTCTTTATTTTATATGGTCAAGGGGATAAGGTGGTTTTCCTGTGATAACTAACCAGATCATTTTTCAGATTTAAGATTTATGTGATATTTGAATATAATAAACTATAGATTAAAATATTTTAAACATTAACATTTCTAACAAGCCAGATCTTATTTCTATTCTTCACAGTTCTAAGTCTTAATTTCTCCTTGCATTGATTTATAAATTTACCCATAGAAGGTATTTACATCACCTCTCATCAAATAATTAAGTCTGACAAGGTTAGGTTAAAAAAGCCATTTGAAATCTGGGGCAGAAACATGACAGGCTTCCTTTATGAATACCATGAAGTCACTTTTACACGAACTGTCATCCAGGGGTAAGATTTGTACTCCCGACCGTCTTTCCCTGTAGAGTCACTGAGACTGAGCCTTACCTCGTGGTCAGGGTTCGGGAGGTTCTCCAGGATCATTTTGGCCTGCTGGAAGTGCTTGCTAGCTGCCACGTACAGTTCTGGAGACTGGGGGGGAGGGCTGTATTTATTGAGGTCAGACATTTCCTAAAAGGGGGAAACACTATTGTTCAAAACATGTTTAATACGAACAACTCAAACACCTTTTTAAATTATTCTATATTGACTATCCATTCCTATATAGACACCTAAGCAAACACTCAGCATGTCCCTATTTTTTCCTAGGTAATATTAAATCCTCAACCTTCAAATACTGCCTCATATTATTCTCATTCTTAAAGAAATGTTAAACATGATAATAGTATCCCAAAAAAGCCAAATAATTTTGACACTATTGAAATTGCCATTTTCTTACTTTGTCCCATTAGTCCAACAGTCTGATTTCAGTATTTTAACAAAGTGGCTAGGTACAAACATCTCTAAGAAGGCCTAAGACTAAATATTTTACAGTGACTTTAGTGAGCAGGTTCACCTTGAATTGTAGATAGTGCACTGGGGGTGGTGTCATTACACTGTTGAATGGAGCAAATCTGTGCTCATATCGAACTTGTTCACTATCCAGCTCAAACTTGGGTTTTCGTACTTTGCCATCCATGTCAAATGCTACCATGGTCTACAGGAAAAAAGAGAACGAGGAAATATATATCAATATGAAAAAGTAACCATTCTCATTAATTCAGAATAGAAAACAAGAAACAGCTATTTACAGATATCTAAAACAACTTAAGGCTCAGAAGTCAGAAACAAGAAGAGAAAAACTGGCTTTCGTGTTTATTTTTATGTCATGTGCCATCTTTTATATAAAAGGTTTTCAAGGCCTAGTGTTATATTACTATTTTTCCCAGTGAAATTATACCATATGCACATTATTTTTCCATGCTTCATGCTTTACAATAGTTTTGAAAGCTTCAAGTAAAAGTTTCTGAAAAAACATGGAGGCATATAAATTTTTATAAGAAAAGGAGTCCATGTTCTATATATTTTAATGTAAGTTTCTTGTTATTACCATTAAAGTGAGGACTCAGTACTCTACCTCCTTGAAAATGTCTGTTTGTTTAAGCCATTCGTTGTGGAGCCCGCTCCTTTCCTAATACACTCCTAAGAGATCCAAACCCCATCTCTTCCAAGAAACCTTTGCTGATCATCGATCAGAAGTAAACTCTTCTCTGATTATCTGTGTCACACATGTTACCTGGCCTGTCATTAATAAGGCACCTGAGACAAGGATCACATCTGATTAGACTTGGTATTCTGCAAGGTATTCACTACAAGATATCTGGCATACAACCTGGGCTCAAATATTTGGTAAACAACTTAATGAAAACAACTAGACTTGGAAAAAAGGTTTCAAGCAGATGTTTAACATAGGTGAAATTAGAACCCAGAAAAAAATCACAAAGAGAGTCAATTTTAACTAAACTACATGACAGCAGTGTAATTAAAAAGCAAAAAGAACTTTATTTTCAACAACTTACCTTAAACATTCCAGCACACATGTTCTGATATGCCTGGCTCATTGTGATTTCTCGGCTCAAAGGGCGAACTGTAATTAGAAAGAAAATCACTTGTACTCTTTCACCCTCCTCTTGCATTACTGCAGGAGAAAATCTAATTTTTAAAAAATCTTCCATGTTTACTAAATTAAAATTTCGAATAGTTTGTTCCTACAGGCTACATTTTATTTTATGGTCCAAAACTACAAATAACAAAATATAACTTAAAGACTAAATAAAAATTATGTTCCTTGAATGGAACACCAAAGAATTCTAATGTAAAGTAATTTTAACTTCTGAATGCATCATACAGAGATTTAACCTGTTTTTTTCTATATATAATATGATATGTTTAGTCCCAAATGCTGTGATAAATGATGTTTCTTCTTTTTTTTAATTTTATTTTTTCAATTACAGTTTATGTTCAAAGTTATGTTGTATAAGTTTCCGGTGTATAGCATAGTGGTTAGACAATCATATACTTTACAGAGTTCTCCCCATATTTCCAGTACCCACCTGGCACTACACAAAGTTAAGAGACTTCTTAAAGAGGAAACCCATGAACGGTCATTTAATAGCCCACCCAAACTATTAAAATCTGATGGAAATACAAAGAAATATTTTGTAATGATTGTAGCAATATCTGTACCCTTCCACGAGTGACTAATGGGGCAGTCCCTTTGAAACACTTCTTTCTCCTCGTGGTCCCTGAGTGGTGTGCCAAGGTCCTAGTCATCCTGTGCTGACTCTTAAGAGCACAGCTCCAGATCTGCCTCTCTCCTGAGCTGCCAGCCTCTATCCAAAGATCAGAGGCTTGCTGTCTTGCGCCTTATCTAAATTGCTTGCATGGTCTATGTGCTACTTCTTGTCTTAAGGTCCTCTGACACATGGAATTGTAAAGAAAGGAACCAAAAAGCCTTGTATCATTAATATTGGGACTCCGTTTCTTATACTTCTGAAGAGAAGATGAGAATTAAAATATTATGACTAATTCATCCGTTACAAGGGACAGAAGTGTCTCCAATATTGTTTGTTTCTTAAGTTTAAAAATAATCCACGGCACCTTTCTTCTTTTTCTTTGTCTTTTTACTGCTACGGCCCTTCTGCTGCTCTTCCATTATCCGTTCCTCTGCCATTTGAGAGCCATCAGCTCGACTTAATGTCGACATCAACCATGCATAAAGGAATTCAGACAGATACCTTATAGAATAAAAATGTTAGTTAACAGTGGGTGTCTAAATGAGATAGCTTTATCAACACATGTATTGATACTGATAAAGAGATATTTTTCATAATGCTAAAAAAGTCTTTTAAAAATAGGTTATCCAATTAGATAATTGATAGATCTTAGATGAGATCAATTAGATTAGAAATCAGCATTACAAGTGATTAACTTTCCCTTTCTTATAGCCATCTATGTTGCCACACAATACTGGAAAATTTGTTTAATTTCCTACAATGACATGCGTTTTACAACTTTACAAAAGATTTCTTGATAATGATGTGTATATGTAAATCGAATTAATGCCCATTACATTGGTTTTACTATATCAGGACACGTTCACCTCAACCTATTAAGTAAATATTTTTCCCCCCGTTAATTACAAAAGAAAGCAAGTAAGTCCAAGCCAAGAGCACAAGAGCTTCCAATCAGCTGCCTCAAACCACAAAGAAAGAACTTGAGCATTTTCTCCTATAAACTGTCTTCTTTGTCTACTATTAGCTAACAAAATGTAACCCAAGTATCTATACCAAGACCTTTTGGTAAGAGTTATCTACTGAAATGTTGGAGAATATACTAAATCATATTTTTCTCATATCACTATAGTTGATGCTCAAATTCCATTTTCATAGTCAAGAGCTTTCGGTTAAAGAACCCTTAGCGCCATGATAAAAAAATACCATGTCAGCTGCATGGAAGAGAATTACTTTCATTCCTTCATAGAGTTACTCCAAGGAATATACAGTATCTTAATTACAAATAAAATAATTTGAATGAGTTAAAAGATGAACTATATTAAGATTTAATATACTAAACTTAGTTGTTTGTGATGAGCAATAATAGATTATTACTATTTTAAAATTACCACCACAATTTGCCAGACTAAGAAAAAGATTTAAGATGACTCAGACTCAATTCATTAGCTTGCAATTTTCTCTCTTTTTCCCACTCCCATGTGTCCAGAACATGAATCAGGCATGGGCACGGACCAAAAGCCAAACTGGGATAAACAAGGAGTGACTATGTCACTGGCTGAAATTCTTCACTTTCTTCTATGACAGTTTCCCCATGCCTAAAATATTCTCAAGCATCCTCTTACTAGCTTTTGTTATCTCCAAGTGAAAGCAGAGAACTACTCTGCTGAGGATCATCTCTCATCAGCTGCTTTATACCACCTGAAACAAGTCCTCAGGGACGCAGTTTGAAAACGATAATCTCAGCCTTGATTTCTTCTCAGAAGAAAGATCTGGTTCAAATTCTGAACTTTAATTCTGATAAGTACAATACATAGCTAGTAGCAACCAGCATCACTGAAATTAGGCCAAAATGTGTATTATTTTTTCCCTTAGAAATAGATAAGAGCTCTTCCAATTGTCCCAAAGCTAAAGTTAAAATACACAAATGAAAAACAACAACCCTATAGTTATATTCTACAGATGCTCTCTCAGATCTTTTCTATCCCCCACACTTACCAATATATGTAGTAGTACTCATGCATGCTGTAGAGCTCCAATTCAAAGCCACTGAGAAGATATTGTATCATAATTCTGAGGTTATGGTAAAGGACCCAGGTACCTAAACAGGCCAAATGTTGCCTTTGGGGTTCCTGCTTCAACAGCATGGTGTGAAGAGCCGCATCAACCTTCTCTGCCTATCAGAATGAAATATCGTAACATTTACTTTCTTTTTAAGTAATGAGAGAATTTAAAATAAACTGCTAAAAACAGCATGAGCAGAAAATGAAAATCTTGCCACTAAAAGAACTCATAAAAGTAGTTTTGGTTAAGTTTATATCCAAACTTTTCATTTCACAATGGATAACATATAGCTAAATAGTCCTTAAGCTAAAAAGACATCCAATTAATAGGCCAAAAATAAAAATAATTGACTTCAGGTCTTTAGTTATATTTTCAATTAATATTGCTGCTGCTCACCAATTTACTCTAAGATTAATATGTAATACATTTTTATATTAATGTGAACTTGCTGTAAAATTATAGTTATACATATATTTTATAACTTACCCTGATTACCAAAGAAATAATTCAGTTTGAATTATTGTTCTGTTTCTTTTAAAAACTATATAATTTTTTTAAATTGATTTCAGAGGAAGAGAGAGAGACAGAAACATCACTGATGAGAGAAAATCACTGATTGGCTGCCTCCTGTACATCCCCTATTGGGGATCAAGCCCGCAACCCAGGCATGTGCCCTGACCAGGAATTGAACCATGACCTCCTGCATAAATGGATGCTCAACCACTGAGCCACTGCGGCCTGGGCTTGTTCTGTTACTTTTTGCAAACTCTTACTTTGGTATATGAAACTGTTACATTGTAAGTGAAAAGAGAATTCATCATAGTGAAAAATTAAATAGTCAAAATACTGTTCCAAAGAATTGTTTTAAAAGTCTGGTCAAGTCATACGAATTGCTGAATTTTAGAAGGAAGGGCTACTTGTTGGCTCTTACCTCATCCTGCAAGGTAGCAAATTCCTCAAGAATATGACCGAGCTTGTCTCTCTGTCGAGCCCTATTATGCCCATGGATCTGAATAAGACTACAGAAAGGCTGCAACACATTAAAATTTGTTAACTGTCAACATGAAATTTCCTGATACTATAGAAAAGTAACATTCCAAGTTTCCAAAATCCGGTTTAAGGAGAAAAAAAATACTGTGTATGTAAGAAACATGCCTATGTGTATTTTTTACACAGGTGTTTCTTTTTGAGGAACTCAACACCAGGATTTATCAATAGCTAGAAATAAGTGGCTGTTTATGAAACTTGTTTGCATAGGACAAAAATATCTTCCTTTAATCTTCAGATGTCATTCCACAATTTAAAAAGGAGTTTCTTTTGTGCTTATTTCAAGGCAAAAGGCACTGTTCAAGGCTGACACTTCTGTACTGCTTTAAATATACCAGAATGCCTAATAATTGTAAGACTTGGCAATGGTTAATAACTATAAGCTCTAAGGTTGTTCTGTTCCTAATCTATACAGTAGCCTATATAATAAAAGGCTAATATGCAAATTGACTGAACCGCGGAACGACTGGTTGCTATGACGCACAGTGACCACCAGAGGGCAGATGCTCAACACAGGAGCTGCCCTCTGGTGGTCAGTGTGTTCCCACAGGGGGAGCGCCACTCAGTCAGAAGCCGGGCTCACAGCTGGCGAGTGCAGCGGCAGCGTTGGGAGCCTCTCTTGCTTCCACGGCAGTGCTAAGGACCCCTTGGGGGATGTCCACCTGCTGGCTTAGTTAGTCCTGCTCCTCAAGAGGGCACAGGCTGGGCTGAGGGACCCCCCTTCCCCCAGTGTATGAATGTGGTTCACTGGGCCTCTAGTCCTATATAATAAAAGCCTAATATGCAAATTGTCCCCTCGACCAAGAGTTCGACCCAGGGGAGTAGGGGTGGCTGGCCAACGGCCTGCGGCCCCTCACCCCAGCTGGCCCCCCCTCCCTGATCGGGGTGGGGCCGGCCAGCAGCCAACCTCCCACATCCCCTCCCCCTGGCCAGCCCCCACCCAAGCACAAATTCATGCACCGGGCCTCTAGTTCTCATGTAAAATACTGTAACATTTCACTAATCGGGCAACAGACATGAACAGTAGGATGCTCTGATTTAAGAAGTATGACTCATTAAGATTCAAGTATAATGTTATTTTAATATGGTATACTTTGACAGATTATCTCATTTGTCTATCCTCTTAAGAGGTACAGAGGTAGAATTAACATGGCACATTTTAAAAATCGGGAAATTTATAGAAAAGTGATCTCCCTGCTAATAAAATATATTAGTGATAAAAATGAAATCTGGTTTCTTTTGACCATACCATGCTGTCTTCATATATGTATATGTGTGTGTGTGTGTGTGTGTGGTTTAGTAATTGGAATGACTAAAAAGAGCTCTCTATAAAGAGATTATAATTAAGAATGGCTTATAATAAACTTAATCCACCACAAGAGTTGTATGTTTTCTTAACTCCTTGAGATCTGAAAAAAGTTTGTGATCTCATCTAAATTAATAATTTTACTATAATCCTGTTCATTAAGATAGTATGAGGATATGTGCCTGGGGATGTTACAAATATGCCTAGTTTATAAGGTCAAAAAGAAGTAAAGATTTTGTGTCCATTTAAAAAAACACACCAAAAAACAATGTGAACTGCTGTTTTCCCAGATGGGGTAATAACCCGTTTCTGTGGTTCCTGAGGGTAGTAGTAAGAGGGCATCCAAAAGTGCCTCTGAACCTGATAACCTGCCAGAAACACAATAGGTTAGGATGCTATCAACTCAAGCATAAGAAGAGACAGAAACTTTCTATGTAGTGAATATGAATAAGAAATATTAGATGGAAAAATAGCAAAAATTAATGCTCCTAAAGGAATTATACCCCACAATTTTTAAAGTTTTCATCACAACGTTCCAAACTGTAGTTCTTACCCGAACACAGTGAGTAACAAAGGAATCAATGCAATCCTTAGCCTGGTGGTTATTATATAGGCAGCACCTGTAAGATAATATCCATGTCATGAAAATCAAACTATTTGGGAACTACCATCAGAGATAACTATAGTTTAATAGGAACTAGGTGTGGCAGACAGAAAGGAACCTAGCAAGGTCTGTTCAATCAAAGGCCTCTCTGTGTCCTGTTGTTAAAGATGGCCCAGCAAACACCTATCAAACATTTGCTTTTCAATCTCCATGTGAATTGCCTTCGTCCTCTGTGAAATCCCAAAGCTCTACCTCCCTCTCTCCTTAGCCCAAGGTGGCACATAAAATAGAGAAAGAAATGGAGTATTAGACCTTGGGGGGCAAAGAAGAGAAGGTTGACACTTTAAAAAAAATGTTTTTATTGATTTCACAGAGAGGAAGGGAGAGGGAGAGAGAGAGAGAGAGAAAAAAAGAGAGAATCATCAATTGGCTGCCTCCTGCATGCCTCTCACTGGGGATTGAGCCCACAACCCGAGCATGTGCCCTGACTAGGAATTGAACTGTGATCTCCTGGTTAATGAATCGATGTTCAACTACTGTGCCACACCGCTGGGCAGTTGACACTTTTTAAATAGACTGGTCAGGATAGCCCTCACTGAAGTGATACTGAATGGACCTGAAGGTAGTCAGGGGGCCAGCCTTGGGAATTTTTGAGGAAAATGTCCTCTAGTCCCATCTCTGTGTAAAGACCATGAGAGAGCGTGTATGTTCCTGGAAGAGTAAGGAAGCCAGTGTGGCTGAAGGAAAGGAGGTGCAGGGAGGGCAGTAAGAGATGAGGTCAGAGGGGCATCAGCACAGGGGTCTAGATAAGAGCATATGGGGCTTCAAAGGCTCAGTTATAGATTGTGGCTTTTACTGTGAATGAAGTGATGCACATTAACCAGCACCGGGGATGCTTGGGAATTTACTTCCTCCCAGTTAAGACGCAGTCCTTAAATGAGAGGTGTCTGGGTAAATTCTCAAGTTCCCTTGCCTGAGTAGGACAACTCTGAGGTGTCACCCACACTGTCTCCAGAGCTCCCCGACAGGACTGAACCGGAGGAGTTACTCTCCATGGTATACCCTATAGAAATATCCTATAGTTTTTCCTGGGAACACTTCATAATTACATGTACATGAATCTTTGTCTCAGGGTCTGCTTCTGGGGAATCCAACCTAAGAAAGAAAGCTACTAGAAAGTTTTAAGTGGGATGTGGCATGATTTATTCAAGAAATTGGTTGCTGAACCACTAACTGTTTTTATCTATATATATAAAAGCCTAAGCAACTGTCTGACCATCTGGTAGCTATGACGCGCACTGACCACCAGGGGGCAAATGCTCAATGCAGGAGCAGAAATCACAGGCATGGAAACATGAAACAGACTGATGAATCTCAGAGGGAAGGGGGAGAGGGCAGGAAAAGATTAACCAAAGATCTTATATGCATACTAGAGGCCCGGTGCATGAATTCGTGCACTGCTGGGGTCCCTCGGCCTGGCCTGCAGGGATTGGTCTGAAACCGGCTCTCCAACATTCCCCAAGGGGTCTTGAATTGTGAGAGGGCACAGGCCAGGCCAAGGGACCCCACCGGTGCACGAATCTGTGCACTGGGCTTCTAGTAATATATAATCTCATACACCCAGTCTTCATACACACTGGTTTCTTTGTTAAGAAATAGGCTCCTGCCCTAGCCGGTTTGGCTCAGTGGATAGTTTGGCCCACAGACTGAAGGGTCCCAGTTTCAATTCTGGTCATGAGCATGTACATGGGTTGCAGGCTCGATCCCCAGCCTTGGTCAGGGGCCCTGTGGGAGGTAATTAATGGATGTCTCTCTCACATCAATGTTTCTGTCTCTCCCCCTTCCTTCCACTCTCTCTAAAAACCAATGGAAAATATATCCTCAGGTGAGGAATAACAAAAAATAAAATAGACTCCTTTCTTCCCTCGGCCATGGAAAGCTCTCCTTATTTCCAAAATGCCAACTCAAATGATGATCCTTCTGCCTGAAATACTTTCCAGCCTCTTATAGCAGCATATTTTTGGGGCAGTGACTCTGTCAGAACATAATTTAAGAATCAATTATCTGCATTTTCTATTTCTATCTAGACTCAGCTCATTGAAAATACACCTCATCTTGTTTTTTTTGTGTAATTATTTCCCAAAGCACCTAACAGTGCTTTGCATTTAGTAAGGGTCAATGCAATTTACTGAATTTCTGATAAGTCCTTGGAAATTTTTCTTCTCATAATGGACCTAATGTCAACTTCACTAAAACCTCAGTTTAAATCTAAACATGTATCATAAATCTATTTTAACATGATCGAATTTGTTGTTTTTTTGATATGGATACTTGATTCCAACAGTTTTAATGCCTTGGTTAAAAAGGAGATGGTCAGGCAATTTGGGCTTTTAAAAAACACATAGGGCCCTCGCTGGCTTGGCTCAGTGGATAGAGTGTTGGCCTACAAACTGAAGGGTCCTGGTTCAACTCTGGTCAGGGGCACATGCCTGGGTTATTGGCTTGATCCCCAGTAAGGGGGCATGCAGGAGGCAGCTGATCAATGATTCTTTCTCATCATTGATATTTCTCTCTCCCTTTCCTTTCCTCTCTGAAATCAATAAATGTATATATCTTTATCTATAGATATAATTTCTTTAAATCGCCTTTCTTCTTTAAAAAAAGAAAAAAAAGAAAGAAACATGTTATAAAACTTTCTATGATACTTACTTTGGAGAAAGCACTGGAGGACTGACAAAAGACCGAAGTGCATCTTTCACCATGTCTTGCATGAGGTGAGTTCCAAAGACCTTTTTGTTATCCACCAAGAAAGTGGTCTTAAAACAAATGTTATATATTAGTAATACTGCCACAAACTTGTTGTTGATCCATTGCACCTATAGCTGCCATTATTGTGACATGAGCATAATTTTTAAAAATACCACAAAATAAAAAGAGATTAAAATATTGAAAGTTGGTGGACAATTTTTATAATCACTCTCCACAATGGATATTACTTATTAACCCCTACTTAAGGTGTATTTGATGCAGGAGAATAAAAAAGTCTTTCAAGTCAAAAGTAGTAATTGCGAATTGGTCAAATTAACTGACTAGTCTAAATATGTCAAATGAGCTAACATATAAGAATGAGCGTCATAAATTGTGAAATAGTAAGTGGCTATACTTATTAAACTAGTCAATAACCTTTATCGCTAATGAATGCTTTAGAATACATACAACCTTTCCAAAATTGGATGAAGCAATAGATTATTAAAAAGTACATTATTAAATTTAAAATATTTAATAATTTGTATTTAATTTTCTCCCCTCAACCTCAATGCACTTTAATATTTACTATATTGTCCCTTACTTGCTTTCCTAACACATCTGGGTTGTTTCCAGTTTTTGGTGATCATGAACCAACAGTATAAATATTCACATACAGGTTTCCAGAACATCAGATTCTACTTCTCTAGGGTAAACAAGTAGGAGTGGGGTTTGTATATTTCATTTTATAAGAATGTGCCAATTGTTTTCCAAAGTATTTGAAGCACTTCACATTCCCATCAGCATTACATCCTTACAGGCAGCTGATATTCTATTTTTCTTTTTCTTTTTTTAAAAGATATTCTGAAAGGTGGATAGTAGTTCATTGTAGTTTAATTTGCATTTCAGTAATATTAATGATGTTAAATATTTTACCATATTGAAGTGTTCAAACTTTTTGTTCACTGGATTATCTGTTTCTTTATTGTTATGCTTATAGAGTTCTTTATATGTTCTAGATTCAGGTCCTTTGACAGTATTTACAAATATTTTCTCCCACTTTGTAGAGGCTCTTCATTTTCTTAAGTGTCTTCCACAGAATTACTGTAAAGTTTTAAATTTATCAAATTAAGGATTATGCTTTTAATGTCACATCTGAGCATTCTCTGCCTTCTCCAAAGTCACAGAGATTTCCTCATATCCTTTCTTCTAAAATTCCTATAGTTTCACATTTTACATTTAGGTTTATGATGTATTCTGAGTCAATTTTTCCCCCATATGCCTGTCCAATTTGCACCACCTGTTGAAAAAGACTACCATTTCTCTATTGATTTACCTTTGTGCTTGGTCAAAAATTTACCATATTAATTTTATTTTCATTCTAATTTAAGATTTCCTTTTTGATCCATGGGTTCTTTAGACATGGATTAATTGCCAAATATTTAGAGAATTTTCCAGGTATCTTCCTGTTACTGATTACTCATTTAATTCCAAAACAGAGTGCATACTTTGTATCATTTTGTTTTAAAATTGAAGTTTATTTTATGGCACGGGTATGATCTTGATGAATGTCTAACACTCTAAATCAATGCTTCTAATAAAAAATGTAACATTAACTGTGGAATATCCTATAGCAAGAAGTATCTACCTTTTGTTCCATCAATCACATAATTTGATGTTTAAAGAAGTATTTTCAATACTAAGTGGAACTTACTTGTAACAGAGATCTTGAAAGAACACAAGGTGATTGTTCACTAAACTCACAGAAAAAATCCTAAGAGAAACAGAGAAAAAGTAATGTCAATAATGGGTTAAATAAAAGCAGAAAAACATCTGCATAGAGAGTGTAATTTTTACTAGAAATATCCTACCAGAGTCAGAATATGTTCTCTAAATTGTTTAATTGTACCAATAAGATTTTGGATAATTTTAGAGCCTCAATTTTTAAAAACAAACTGACCAATAATAGTATTGTGTGGATACTCATATTAAATTTGTACACCATGAAAATAACAATAACAGTAATAATTTACTAATTAATGACAGGTTTACTTCCTACTTCACATAAATAAATACCAAGTTAAGTAGGCTAATTGGATTCATATTACCAAATGACTGTTCCTGATCTTAGGGGAAGACCAAAAGATATGTTCAGAAAACTATAGATGGGTTTATACACAGATAGGAAAAAAAGATAAGAAAGACACTGAAGCCTGGCTGGCATGGCTCAGTGCTTGAGCATCAACCTATGAACCAGGAAGTCACAGTTTGATTCCAGGTCAGGGCACATGCCTGGGTTTCAGGTTTGATCCCTGGTGTGGGGTGTGCATGGTTCTCTCTCATTACTGATGTTTCTCGCTCTCTCTCCCTTTCCCTTCCTCTCTAAAATCAATAAAAATATATTTTAAAAAACAACAACACTGAAATGTTAACATCTGTAGGTTATAGGATAGTAGTTATTTATCATCTTCATATTTTTCTGCATTTTGCTGGGTCAAAGTATGTACATTTTTAAGATGAGAGAGATAGCCACTGGAGTACAGTAGAATGACTATTTCCCTTTAACAACATTAAAATATTATTTTACTTATCAATCTAATTGTTGTAAATTTAATTTCTATTAAGTTTGAGTATTTTTAATGTTTATTACTTTTTAAATGTGTGTGCTTATGTCCTATCCCAATTTTACATTTTGTTGCTTATCATTATCTTACTGATATGTCTGCATTCTCTATAATCTGTCACTTCATCCTAATAACAAGCTTCTTATGCAGATCCAGCAGACCATTTGGTCCCTTATCCTTCCTCACTTTACTCTTAGCCTCTGCCACACGCCCCCACTACCATTAACTATTCCTCTGTCCCAAGCCTTCCAGGGATCCAGACTTTTCTCTGACTATGTTCTTTTCATGTCCAGTGGCAGCAGTTCAGGCCTAGCTCCCCCAGCTCCCCTCTATTATGGTATGTCATTATGCATTCAGCCCTCTGACAAGGTAATCCACAATCTCCTGCCAGAATACAAATTCCAACTGTTGCATTATATTTTCTGATTCCAATTCACATTGATCTTCTCTTTTTCTAAAACCCTACAATTAATCTGGTGAACACAAATAAGTACCTATGTCACAAGGATCAGAAAAGTAGATAGAGCAGAAGAGTAAGAAAATCTCTATTAACCAGATAAGTCAATAACCAATCTAATTAAGTTACAATGAATTACAACATGAATTGGCTTATCCCTGTAATCGTTTCTACCTTTAAGATTCATGATTCTTAAGGACAGACTATTATAAAGTAAACAAATACAACAGGAAGTAATAAAGGCATAATCAGTGAAAGTTTCACTAAGGAATGAAGACTTAAGCTGGGCTTTAATGACAAAGAATTAGTGGAAGGGAAAATAAAATTATTATAAGACAGAACATAAAAGCACAAATCTTCATTGACCATCAACTGTGTCCCATAATTGCTGCTTAATTCTAGGAATGTAAACTGGTTAATTTGTCATCTCAGAAAACACAGATACAGAAGAGACCTGGAACCAATAAGGAAGACTTCACAGAGGAAATGACATGGGGGTAGAAATTTATGTATCTCAGCATGGAGGGGGAACAAATGCATATGTATGCACAGTCATGCAAAAGAAATTAGTGTAATTATGCCTAAATATCAATAATATTATTTTGCATATTTTCTACTTACCTACTAAACATAAATATCACTACAACCTTACCAACAAAATTCCACCTCTGAATGTTTTAATATTCCCAAAATAAAAGTATATTTTTCTGTATTTAAATCCATAAAAAAGATTAATCAAAAAACTGTCAACTTAAAATTGTACATACTCTTTTACCCAGCAACCTCACTGTTTAGGATTTACCTATAAAGATATCTGCCACAAATATTGTTTATAATAGTAAAACATTGAAAAAGACTTACATGCAATTCAATATGAATGGATTGAAAACAAACAAAATACCTGATATATGCTTACAGTGGAATGCCATGTAACCATTAACATAGAAATATATGTATTTGTTGACATGAAAAGACAGATATTCACAATATAAAGATTAATAATTAATGAAAAAGTTTACCAAATACCATGATACAATTTTTATATGAAAAAATATTGGTGCACATGCATACTTAAAAGCTTTTGAAGACAGAATCCAGAGTTCAAACTCCCATTTCTAAAACTTGGATGAATTACCTAAATACTCTAGACTTGAGTTTCTTAATTTCTAAAATGAATAGTTATATTCTAGAATAGAGATTTGAACTTACCAGGATACAATGTAAATTTGTTAAATTGACCACCTCACAGACAGTTTTTATTCTATCTATTAATCTTGCAAAATAGTTGACCATTTCTTCCCTTTTAATTATTTTTGCATATCGAGGGAAGGTAGGTGGAAGTAGCCTCTGGTTAACAAGGGGCTCAAAGCCCATCATAATTGGATGATCTAAAAAGAAGAAAAATAAAATTTTCAATGTTTCTCAGAATTTTAAACCTCAAATACTACTAAAAGTAAAAAAGGCCAGTTTCAAAAACATCTCCAAACAAATTCTAATCACATTCTCTAAATTTCATATTTTACAATTAACATATCTATACACACATATTTTAAAGTAGATAAGCATATTTAATAACCTAAAATTGTATTTCCTATCTACATGATGTTGTTAGTGGTGACAGAGAGGGGCTTCTACCTTCAAGCCAAGAATGGGATAAAATAGGGTTAATATAGTCCCTTTTTCTGACCACAATATATGAAATTAGAAATGGAAAATCTACAAATATGTGGAAATTAAACAACAACACAGTTATGGACAACTAATAGGTCAAAGAAGAAATCAAAAGGAAATTAAAAATATATCAAACCAAATGAAAATTGATACATAACATACCAAAACCAATGTGCTGCAAAAGCAGTTGTGACAGGGAAGTTTATAGCAATAAATGCAGATATTAAAAAATTAGAAAGATTTCAAATAAACAATCTAACTTTATACCTCAAGGAACTAGAAAACAAATTAAGCCCAAAGTTAGAAGGGAGGAAATATAATGATTAGAGTGGAATTTAACACGAGAGACCAAAAAAACAACAGAAAATATTAACAAAACCAAGAACTGGTTTACCAGAAAGATAAAAAAATTTGATAAACCTTTAGCTACACTCTTATATGTCTACTGACTGGAGAATTTAGTTTACATTTAAAGTAATTGTCAATAGGAATGGAAATACCTTTGTCATTTTGTCAATTGTTTCCTGGTTTTGTAATTCTTTTTCCTTCTTTTGCTCTCTTCCTTTGTTATTTGATAAAGTTCTGTAGTGGTATGCTTTGATTCTGTTCGTTTTATTTTTTTTCTATATATCTATAGGCTTTTGCTTTGTTGTTACCATGAGGTTTGCATAAAATACATTTGTAATAGTCTATTTTAAATTAATAACTTCAAACACACAAAGCTACACCTACCACATTTTGTATCTGATGTCACAATTTGCATCCCTCCCCTTTAAAAAATATAGATTTTATTGATTTCAGAGAGGAAGGGAGAGGGAGAAACATCAATGATAAAAGAGAATCATTGATCAGCTGTCTCCTGCATGCCCCCTACTGGGGATGGAGCCCACAAACGGGGCATGTGCCCTTGACAAGAATTGAACCCGGGACCCTTCAGTCCACAGGCTAACGCTCTATCCCCTGAGCAAAACCAGCTAGGGCACAATCTGCATCTTTTACATTGTATATCCATTAACAAATTATTATTATTATTATTTTTAATATATATTTTATTTATTTTTACAGAAAAGAAGAGAGAGGGATAGAGAGTTAGAAACATTGAAAGAAATATCTATCAGCTGCCTCCTGCACACCCCCCACTGGGGATGTGCCTGCAACCAAGGTACATGCCCTTGACCGGAACCGAACCCAGGACCCTTCATTCACTCTGCAGGCGGATGCTCTATCCACTGAGCCAAACCGGTTAGGGGCATTAACAAATTATTTGAAATACTTTTTATCTTTTAACCTTCAGACAAAAATTTTAAGTCGTTTACCCACCATCATTACAACATTAGAGTATTCTGAACGAAACTAGTTGGCCCTTAGTATCTACAGGTTTTACATCCATGGATTCAACCAACAACAGATCAAAAACAGGATTCAGCCGTAACCGCTTTGGCTCAGTGGATAGAGCGTCAGCCTGCAGACTGAAAGGTCCCAGGTTTGATTCCGGTCAAGGGCATGTACCTTGGTTGCGGGCACATCCCCAGTAGGAGGTGTACAGGAGGCAACTGATCGATGTTTCTCTCTCATCGATGTTTCTAACTCTCTATTCCTCTCCCTTCCTCTCTGTAAAAAATCAATAAAATATATTTAAATATATATATATATATATATTATAAAAACAAAAAAACAAAAAACAACAGGATTCAATACATACTTGGGAATCTGCAGATACAGGTTGACTGTATGCATTGTTCTACACTATTTTATATGTGCATCCATGGAGGATCCTGGAACCAATCCCTTGCTGATACAGAGGGATGGCTGTGTATATTTACTTTTAACAGTTTTGTACTTTTCTACGTTTTCAGCCCAGCCCAAGCTCCCTCTCAAACTTCTGTGATTGTCCATACCTCCTCTACAGTTCTTAGAAGTAGCTTAGATTGTGCCAACACCCATCAGTGTCCCAAAGTCAGCATCTATATGTAGGCCAATTAGAAGCTAAATCCTAAGGTAGCAGCTGGAGAAGTATATAGTTAAGCCCCTTTCCAGGCAGAAACTGGGAGATGGGAATTTTTGTTCAATTCTTCTGGGTGTATACCATGGGGGAAGGGTGCTCCCACACCTGCTAACAACTGTTTCTTAGTTTTATAGTTCCGTGGGTTTCCTCAATGCAAGCGCAGTTGGTTAGTTGGGCCAGGTGATCAGGGCTCATCCAATGACTGACAGCTGCAAAAGCTTGAGCACCAGCTGTGTGCAAGCTCCTTCCTGGGAGATACTGGTAACTGGGTTTTATTACTGCAACAAGTTGAAGTGAGAAGTTGGGAAAGATGCCTGCTGGTTTTCCCAGTCTCAGGAAGATCTGATCTAGGCCCTAGACGTCTGCTAAATTGGAAGCCTGATCCTCAGGCAGCAGCTCTTACAGTATGCAGGAGAAACAGGGAGGAAACCTCTGTTTCTAAACAGATTTTAAACTAGTTCTCACGTCATTAGCATAATTATCATCCTCATTTTCTGAGGTAGCTGGTATATAAAAATGGGGCTCTTAAGTGAATCCACAGTACAAACTGTTCTGTTCTTGACTTTCCTTATCAGTGGGTAAGAATTCAGTTATTTGGGGTCAGCTAGATCAATGTCCTCTGTTTTCCAGCTTCTAAAATTTTGTTGCTATTGTCTCCTTTCCCTGTTTATTCCTCTTTATTGAATATGCCTGGTTGGGTCAGGGAAGACTTTGTAATGGAAGTGATGATCTCTTAAAGAAGTAAAGGGGAGAGGTGACTACAAGGAATGTACTGCTGACATCACAGCATGGTCACCAGACAGGGTAAATACTCAGAGCACAAACAGTCAGATACAGTACTGCTTTTGTTCTAGAAAAAAATTTAAAAGGAGCATAAATACTTTGTAAGTCTATGGAGCAAAACATTCCAAGGCCCAGAGAGATTTAATTAAATAAAATTTTAGCAAACATCCATATGACCCAAAGCAATCTGGATGGGAAAGAATGAAAAGAGTAGGAGCAAAAACAGACAATTACCTCCTTTTGTAGTATCATTCTGAGCCTGGATGCCATGATGCAATGAATTATGAATGGCAGAAAGAAGATCTGCTGCTTGAACCATCAATTTTTGAGCTTCTGCAACAGCAGTGGTCTAGCAAATAAATCACCAAAAACATTCTTACATATTCTTTCACTGAAAGATATACATTGGATAGGAAAATCCTATAAACAATAATGAAATCAAGTGCTTGTTGTAAAGACATTGGTTTTCATGAACTATTCACTTAATACAGGATGTCCAGACCCTGTTAGGATAGAAATTATTTTTTTATAATTTTGTAGGAGCCATTAAAAAACAATAGAAAACATTTCTAGTTTATTCTATTAATATTTTGTATAAAAAGAGTGATGTAGCCAGCTGGAAAATTTCAACTCTCATTCATCAAGGTGAAATTAAAAAAAAAACACAGAAAAAAAATAGCATTGTAAAACTATGGTAAAAGTTGGCCCTTTACTCACCACTTATTAACTATTCACTAATTTTCTTGTAATTCACACACACACACACACACATACACACACACACACACACACACACACACACACACACGCAATCACCATCTACCATCTAGGGCTTACTTTGGTGTCTACACAAATCTAACAGCTATTTCCTAAATGAAAGAGGACACCCTAAAATTCTCATTTTTACTTTCTCCTTTCAATTCACAAAATCTGACTGCTATTTTTATGTCAACAACAGATATGCATATGTTATATGGAGCAAAATGTAAAATTCATGTGACTTTTTGAGAAAATCATCAGGGCTACTCTGGTGTAAATATACTGAATGTTCAGTGCTGTACATGTGCAATCGGGGCATATCAATGGAAAAGTCTCAGAACTACTTCAATAAAGCATTCTATCAAAACAAAACAAAAAACAAACACAAAAAACTATATACCACTAAATAGACAGATGATAGTAAATACCCTTACCTCTTTCTTAGTAAAGGCTATAAGCACTGTCAGTAACACTCGAGTAAATTTCATCCTGCTGAATACTGCTAAACACTGTTGGTGCTAAAAAAGAAATATATATATTACTAGAAGTAGCATATGTTAAGAGTAGTGTTCTACTTGTTCTTACTAGAAGTTAAAAGATGCGAAGTCTGTCAAAAGAATTTCATTTTAAAATATGATATTTTAAGTTCTAAATCTCAGTGTTAATACTTAACTATATTACAAAAACCTTCACTCTTTAAATGCCTGAAAATCGAAGCTGCAGGAAACATAGCAAAGCTTACTCTATTGAAATAGAAAGCTTCTGTATCAAAACAACTGATTTTTCCCTAAGACAAAAGTTACACTATCATCTCAAAACTGATTTAATCATAAATTTAAAAGGATTGTGAAAAAACTACTTTAAGTAGAGTCAGAAAATTTAGGGCCTCAACTAAGGTTGGGCAACTTTTGATTCTGTGCAAGTTCTTGAGTTTTGCCAGGTTTTGATGTGTCATCTGTAAAAAGTCATTTTTTCTTCCTTCCTCGTAGGAATACTGAAGATTCAGTTTTGAAATCGTATGTGAAAGAGATATATTATCATTCTATCAAAATAAATACAAGGGAAATAAAAATCCCTTGCAATGTCCAATTTGTAAAGAAATACCTTAAAAAGGGCTACCACAAATTATAACACATAAAACTATAACATTAAGCGGTTGACTTCTCTGATATTATCTACCAGAAAATAAGTTCAATTACTTCTAGTTCAACTTCTGGATCTCTTTCTTCTCCTTGCCGACTTCGAGTACTCTAAAATTTTAAGAAAGGTGAATTAAAACAAACACAAGCCTACAGAAGCATTAAATATAAATATACAAGGCAAAGCACTAAATTAGTTTATTGTAAGAATATATTTTTAAGAAAAATATTGGAGAGGGAAAATAAGCTGTTTTTAGTATTTATTTCCTCCTATTAATACTATATTTAAAAAGTTAGTTTTACAAAGATCATATAAAAGAGTAAGGTATTAAAAGCAGCAAAAGCAGAACAGTAAAATAATATAAATAAAAGCACATGGTACTTCTTTCTTTTAAAAAATCTATTCTTTGAAATTCTAGATGCTTTCAAAACTAACCCTATTGGAAAAAAAAAGTAATATTTTCAAAACCACATCATAAAAATAAAGTCACATAGTGAATACTGATCTGTTCTGCACTAAAATGCAAGCCATCTTGTTAATACACGAGTAATATATGGTTAACAGTTTTGACAAAATTCTAGGAAGATCTCATAAAAGAGCTGGTTTCTAGCACTGGAGCTCCCACCGACTAGTGGCATGCCCTAGTGAGACTCAGACAGGTTATTAAACTCCTTTGAACTGTATTTTCTAAATGTGGGGCACTGTGTGCATTTTATTGTCTAATTCAATAAATAATTGTGAATATCAAATAAAACAATGTAAAATTGCTTTGATAACTATGCTGTGTTATACAAGTGGAAAAAAATAGTAGAAATATTAACCTTTTCCCTTTTTTAATCTCTATGAGACCCAAGTCATCACGGTCATTTGGCTGAAGGATGCCATTCATAGAAGATATTTACCAGATTTGGGATACCATCATTTACTGAACTTTTCCTCTGTTTGTAGACACTATCCTAGCTATTAAGGGTACAAAGATGAAGACAGTCCTCATGTTGGAGGAATTTCCAATTCTATAACATATGCTACTCTTAAAATAGCATACAAAAATTCTAAAAAATTGGCCCAAAATTGAAAAATTGAGAGGGTTTATTTTTCAATACTTGAAAGTGACATTAACTTATCAGAAGCTCCTGTAACAAACAGCCTTCAAACTCATTACCAAAAGGCACAGCATATACAAAGGAAGTTGATGGCCTATCTACACCAGTTATTTGTACTTAAAGTTAACCTCACATTTAGAAATAAAGAAAAATCCTACACCAAAGAGAGAGAGAGAGAGAGAGAGAGAGAGAGAGAGAGAGAGAGAGAGAGAAAATATATATACCTTTACTCTTCTTTGCATGTCATCCTCCACATCTTTTAGCATGCCTAAAAAGAAAGACAATGGGGTTAAAAAAGAAACAAATCCAAACAATAAACTTGTGAATTATCTTTATAGATGGTGTTACCTGTAACTCGAAGATCTGTCACATTGTTAGCCATTTTAAATCCGTAAGTCATTGACTGAAAATCTTCCTATACAAAAAAGGAATAATTAGGTCCTTGAGTAGTAGCAAAACCTTTCCTTATATTTATCTTACAAAATCACAATTTGCTAGTAAGAAAACAGTAATGGAATGTCAAGCCTGCTTATCTTAATATTACTATCAAACATCCAAGCTTTTCTTATCCTTGTAGCCTTAAAAATCCATATTCTAAGGCTCTCCGTGTCCTTAATTTCAACTGCTTATCCTTAAGCAATTTAAATATACTTGCATTTAATAGGTTCATTTGCAAAATAAGGCTAATGGCCCTAACTGGTTTGGCTCAGTGGATAGAGTGTGGGCCTGCGGACTCAAGGGTCCCAAGTTCGATTCCGGTCAAGGCCATGTACTTTGGTTGCAGGCACATCCCCAGTAGGGGTGTGCAGGAGGCAGCTGATCGATGTTTCTCTCTCACGATTTTTCTAACTCTCTATCCCTATCCCTTCCTCTCTGTAAAAAAAAAACAATCAGTAAAATATATTTTAAAAAACAAGGCTAATGCTTATGATAATATTACAAGGCAATTCCCATTTACAAAGTATTCTCAAATTCACAGGTGAATAGTAAATATGTAGTAATTACTGTTTGATTATAAGCTTGCAAGATTTAAATAAGATTCTTACTTCAAAAGCCTGTTTCACTGTTAGGATAACAAAGATTAAGCCTTACTCAAAGTGATAGCAAAACCACATTCCCCTTTTAGCCCCATTCCAAAGAAAAATTATTCACATATGGATTCCCATCCCCAGAATAATTTAAAACGCTACTGAGGCATTAAAAAATTAAGTGGCTTGCTGACTTGCATTGAAGACTATGAATTTAATATCATCTGGATTATTTAACAAGTCAGAAACTCTATTTAAGGAGTGTTTCTGTCATATTACAATTCTTATAAAATGTATATAAAAGCCTAATATAATGCACTAATAGTATTTACAGCAGGGGCCAAACTATTGCAAAATTTCTGAATTCTTAAAAAAAGCAACAGAGACCACGCAATTCATTTCAGGTATTACTATCTTACAGAAAGAAAACAAACATACATTATGCCCCTGGTCTCAAAAATCTCAGAGGTATTATATCACTCACAGGATGCAATACTTGAACATCAAATAGGATTCTCAAAGTTTACGTGTCTGAAAAAATGAACTCTCCTAATGTTTATCACATTGCTACGGTGCCTCCATCTATCCAGTTACTCAGGCTGAAAACCTGCACTTCAGCCTTCTATAACTGTCTGCAGACAGGTCCCCCACCTTCCCATACTTATCCCTGCTATAATTTGCCATCAGAAGTCAAAGGGATTGTTTTAAAAATAAGTCATTTCATAGCACTTTATACTCAAAACCTAGTTTCCTTCCTCATAGGAAAATCTAAAAGCCCAGGATGGCTTCTAAAACCCTCCACCATGTGGCTCTGGTCTCCCTCTCCAATCTCATTTCCTACCCAACACTCTTCTCCATGTCCACTGTACTGCAGTCACACAGGCCTGCTTGTGTACTTCAGACACATTGAACACATCCTCTTCTCAGGACCTTTGTACTTATCGAGCCTCTCCTCAAAAGTATTTTCTTCAAAAGATTTACAAAGCTCCATCCTCACTGTTCCAATGTCAATTCCTCATATAGAGATTTCCCCTGCGCATTTTCTCTAAAACAGAACCCTCTACCACTTTCTATCCCCTTCCCCTGCTTTACTTTTCCTAAAATTAATCACCACTTAACATATATGTACTAGAGGCCCGGTGCACGAAATTCATGCACTGGGGGGGGGGGGGGAAGGGAGGGGTCTCTCAGCCCAGCATGTGCCCTCTCACAGTTCGGGAGCCCTGTGATGGATTGCCCCCGCAGAGGGAGGCCCTGCCCACCTTCCGCAGTCTGCTGGTCAGTGGCCTGAGTGCCCCGATTGATTGATTGCCCTGCCGGCCGGTGGCCTGGGCCTCCCTCTGCAGGGCGATCATGGGGCGATGGCCAGGCCCCTGGCCAATTGCATCGCACCCACCTTGGCTAGCATGGCACCAGTGGGTGTCATAGCATGGTCATCTGGATGGTCGTTCCACTGTTCGGCCGTTCGGTCAATTTGCATATTACGCCTTTATTATAGATTTCCTTATCCAACAGAATGCGTAATTCATGAGATCAGGCTTTGCTTTATTTACTACTTTATTCCAGGACTTAATAGTGCTTAGCTCAGAGTACTGTTCAAAATATATTCATTGAATGAATGATAACTTACTTTAGGGCAGGGGCTATAAATGTAAACAGGTGGTAACTTTCCTGAGTATATCAGGCTGGTTACAAAATACCTTGGAGAATGGTGGAGACCGTAGCAAACCAAGGAACACACACCTCATCTAAAGGAAGTCAGCCACTAGTTACCCTATTGTGGCCATGAATTAATGTAAGACTAGTGTGGTAAGATCTAATTTTTCAAAGCAAAACCTAATTTAATGTAAAATTTTCCAATTTTTAAATGTTACCAATTTTTAAAAAATTAAGTAGGCCAACATTGTGAAGACAAAAAATAAATAAAAATACAAAACACCTGTAAGCCCTCTCAGTGAACTGTTAAGTTTACCTAGAGGAGTCTAAGGAAAAGCATTTGTCTAGGACTGTGGTCGGCAAACTGCAGCTCGCGAGCCACATGTGGCTCTTTGGCCCCTTGAGTGTGTCTCTTCCACAAAATACCACGGCCTGGGCGAGTCTATTTTGAAGAAGTGGCGTTAGAAGAAGTTTAAGAAATTTGGCTATCAAAAGAAATTTTAATTGTTGTACTGTTGATATTTGGCTCTGTTGACTAATGAGTTTGCCGACCACTGGGATAGGAGAATATCTCAGGTCTGTGTAATAAATACAAACCTCAATTACAAGAACCTAATCTAAGTCACTGGAGGGCTGAAGCAGAGGATGCTGCTAAAGATGCTGCCATTAAAGATCACTCTAAAAATTTTGCAGATTTAAGGAGGACAAAAATAAAAGTGAAACCAATACTAAACACGATCCAACAGTCCAAGCAGGAGCTGATGGTGATTTGGATTGAGGTTATAATTAAGAGTGAGAAGTGGTTGAAATAGGTATATATTTAAAAGGTAAAGCCAACATGATGTGCCAATGAAATGAAAATGGGGTATGAGGAAACCTGTACAATTAAGAATTGTTTTTGGTCTGAGCAACTAGCAAAAGATGGTACCAATTACTGAAATGGGGCACATTTATGGAAGAGCAGGATTAAAGGCAGAAATGGAATATAATTTTGCTTATATTATATTTGCAATTTCTTTTGTCAACCAAATGAAGATTTCAGGAAGCTACTTGCTTAAATCTGGAAGTCAGGGGAGGAATCAGAACTAGAGATATTAATTTGGGGTTCAGCAGCATAATGTTGGTATTAAAAGCCACAAGAACTAAAGGAAAGCAACTGAAGAAGTTATAGTGAAGAGAAAAAGCTTAGGAGTATTCCAGCAGTTGGAAATGGACTCAGTGAGGAAGACAAATCTAAGATACTGCTGTATCAGGAAGATGAGGAGAAAGTATTTCAAAGAGTAGTCAACTGGGTCAAATGATGCTGACAGGTTGAAGAGGGAGGGGTGAGAACAATGGATTTAGCAATTTGGATATCATTAAGGACCTTGTTAACACCAGTTTCTGTGTAGTGGTAGAAAAGAATGTCCTGTTGGACAATGTCCAAATGAGAAGAGACTGAAAGAGAAAGTATAATAAGTAAATATTAACAGTTCATTCAAGGAGTCTTTTGTATAGGGTAGCAGAGACATGCAATCTATATATATATAAAAGCCTAAGTGACCATTACGACCGGAATGACCGGTTGACCAGTTGCTATGACACACACTGACCACCAGGGGGCAGACACTCAATTCAGGAGCTCCCCCCGATGGTCAGTGCACTCCCACAACCAACCTCCCACAGCCCCTCCCCCCGGTCGGCCAGACCCCCGATGGCCCTGATGGGGGGGCCAGTCGGCCAACCTCCCACAGCCCTTCCCCTCCCCCGGCTGGCCCCCCGCCCCATAGGCCCCAATTGCCGGCCAGGCTGAGGGACCCTACCAGTGCATGAATTCGTGCACCAGGCCTCTAGTTATAAATATAAGAAGCCATGGGGTCAAGGGAACTGGTGTTTTGTTACTCCTTCCTTCCTTCCTTCCTTCCTTCATCCATCCTCACCAAAGGATATGTTCTTACTGATTTTATAGAGGAAACAAAGAGAAAGAGAGAAACATCAATGTGAGAGAAAATGTTGACTGGTTGCCTCTCAAATGCACCCCAACCAGGGAATTGAACCTGCAACCTAGGTAGGTACCTTGACCAGGAATTGAACCTGTAACTTTTTGATGAACAGGACAGCACTCCAACCAACTGAACCACCCAGCCAAAACTGATGTTCTGTTTTAAATTAAGTGATAGTAAAACATGTTTATATGCCAATAAGTAGTGAAGGAAACACTAATGCGATACAAAGAAAGGATTAATAACTGCAGTAGGCAAGAGGGAATAGAATTGAGAATGATAGTGGAGGGGCTGAGTTAGACTGTCACAGGAATACTTTCAATTTCAACAAGATAGAAGGCAGAGTATATGGGAATCAACACAGGTTAGCACTTGTGATAGTGAGAGATGGGGTACTTCTAATTTCACCGGATTCCAACTAATATTTCATTACAGTACAAAGCAAGCTGATAAAGAAGGGTTGGCATTAGAGGTTTGAGAGGAAATGATGTGGAAAAGTCACCTTGGAGACTGGAAAAGCAAGTCCACTATGGAAGTGTTATGGGGTAGGACTCTCGCTAGTGTTGAGGGACCATCTGAGATTTGTAGTCCTAAAATTAAAGTGAGAACTAGATACGCAGATATGGATTTTCTCAAGCAGCCTTCTGCTGTTTGGGTACAAGCAGCAAGCAGGCAGATGGTTGGGGTTTTACCAGATAAGTGACACATTATGATGAAATGAGAGCACTGGATCAGGGAAATGAGGACACGAGGAAAGTAAAAGAAAAATAAAGTAAAAGCAAACATAAATTGAAGGTTTCCATAGAACTGAAGGATAGTGGGAGTAGGGAAATCAGAGTAAATAAGAGAGTAAGTGGAAGCAATTAAGATTTTTGGAGGTGAATAGATTAGTACGGGTGGACCACACCATTATTAGTCAAACTGGTATACTGTTCAGAGTAGAAGAGGATGCTATTAATAATCACACCAGAACAAAAGGTGTCAAGTAGGACTTGTCCATGCTAACCAATACCTACGGATACCAGCTGTCACAGAAGAATGTGCTGAGGAAGGGCAGAGAAAAACTAAAATCTGAGCAAGTCAGGAGAGTGGGATTCAAGTTTAAAGATAAGCAGGACTGCCCTAGCTGGTTTGGCTCAGCAGTTAGAGCATGTCGGCTCGAGGACTAAAGGGTCCCGGGTTGGATATTAATCAAGAGCACATACCTCAATTGCAGGCTCGATCCCTGGCCCTGGTCAGGGCACATGTGGGAGGCAACCAATCAATGCATTGATGTTTCTCTGTTTCTATTTCTCTCTCTCTCTCTCTCTTTCCCTCCCTCCCTCCCCACTACCCCTCCCTTCTACTGTCTCTAAAAATCAATGGGGGGAAAAAATATCCTCGAAGGAGGATTAACAACAACAACAAAAAAAGATAAGCAGGACTTTGCCCTGAAAAGGTTAGTAAAAGAGAAAAGGCATAAGGAGAATCAGAGGGAAATGTAATTATGGGGAAGGTTCAAGTATATGCAGAGTCGCCGGCTTTAAAGATGGAAATGCAGGAGGCTTCTAGAAGTGGCAAAAGGCAAGAAAGCAGACCATTCGCTAGAGCCTCTGGAAAGGGACACAGCCCTCCAGTACCTTGATTTTGGCCCTGTGAAACTTGTGCCCTCCAGAACTCTTCCTCTGCAACCATGCCTATCAAACCCAACATGTCTCAGATTGAGAAATTTGATATGCTGAAATTGAAGACAGAAACACAAGAGAAAAATCCACTGCCTTCAAAAGAAATCATTGAACAGGGGAAGCAAACAGGCCAATCATAATGAGACACAAACTGCAAATATGCACAAACCACCAATATGCACTGTATATTCCAAGCACTGCCTTCTTATTTTAGCTGTTTAACTTTGTAAGATGCAAAGAGGTTGGACCAGTTTAAATGACTCCTGTCCCTTTTCACATCAAAGAACTACTGACAATGAAGGCTGCACCTGCCTCTCCCATCTGTCTGTCTGGCAGGCAGGGAAGGAAAAGAACTTGCATGTTGGTGAAGGAAGAAGCTGGGTGGGACGACAGTGAAATCTAGAGTAAAAACCAAGCTAATCCAAGGTGTCCTACAGTCTGTAAAATGCAGTTTAATCAGAGTGGCTTTTTGTTGTTGTTGTTAAAATGATTTTAATTATTGGAATGAACAATTTAAAAAATATGGAAATAAAGTTTTAAAACTTGAAAAGAGAGAGCGAGAGAGAGCATTAAGAGCCAGAAGAAACATCTTGTGCACAAGCATGAAATGATGGATGAGAATAATATTAGGATCAGCTGAACAATAATATGCCAGGGGGAGAAAAACAAAAATGAGAAAGAAAATGTAGGCATACACTAGTTTGGCTCATCTGTCATTATTATTTATATAATCACACTAATATCAGCAATATATAATGATTTAACCAAAAACCGAATTCCTATTTAGGGTAGGGGAGGGAATCCTACCTAATAATTGAGTAATATGCAAATTGACCGTACCTTCGCTACACCACAAGCCACGCCCACCAACCATGCCCACCAGGAAACCGTTGCAGGGACGTTGGGGTGTGGCGGAGCCCACGGCTGGGAAAGCCTCGGGCGGAGGCTTTCCCGGCCTTGGGCACCAGCGGGGAGCCTGCACGGATCCCAGGCAATGACCAGGGGGTCGGCTCCTACGATCCGTAGCAGGCACGCTGGGTGCGGCCGAGCCCAAGGCCGGGAAAGCCTCAGGTGGAGGCTTTCCCGGCCTTGGGCACCAGCGGGGAGCCTGCACGGATCGCAGGCAACGACCAGGGGGTTGGCTCCTACAATCTGTAGTTGGGACGCTGGGTGCGGCTGAGCCCAAAGCCGGGAAAGCCTGGAGCGGAGGCTTTCCCGGCCTTGGGCACCAGCCACCAGCGGGGAGCCTGCATGGATCGCAGGCAACGACCAGGGGGTCGGCTCCTAGGATCCGTAGCAGGGACGCTGGGTGCGGCCGAGCCCAAGGCCGGGAAAGCCTGGGGCGGAGGCTTTCCCCGGCCTTGGGCACCAGCGGGGAGCCTGCTTGGATCGCAGGCAACCACGGGGGTCGGCTCCTACGATCCATAGCAGGGAGGCTGGGGTGCAGCAGAGCCAAGGCCGCAGCCCGGGGCCAAGCCCCGACCCTGAAAGAAGGCAGAAGGTGGTGGCCACAGCCAAGGCCTGGGTCCCCGGTGCTGGCAGAAAACTGGTGCAGGCAGCCAGGTGAATGAAGGTCTATTGCACGAATCTTCATGCAAACGGGCTACTAGTAATGTATGAATGCTAAACACCTGCTAAAGATGTACTGATATACCATTGCTAAAAACTGTTAAGTCCTTAAATCCAGAAATTAGAATATAAACCTATTATCCAGAAATATGGAAATAAATAGGAAAAAGCCAAAAGAATATGACAGAATGGGTAAGAAAGAGCAGAGAACCACAATTTCTCACTATAAGAGTTGTGGGCTATTTGACTATGTGCAAGTATTGTTACTTTTATTAAACCACATACCCCAGGGAAAATTTTTATATAGCAAAACTGAACATGACCAAATTACCTACTTTTAAGAGGGTCAAGTAGGGAATGAACTAGAGGGAAAGACCAGGCCAGAAAGAAGAATTCTGCCTAAACCTAAAGCTAACAAAGGCATGAACTAAAGCAGGAACAAAGAAAAACAGTGCCCAGATTCAAGGTATCTGCAAGGTAAAAAGGACCTGGTTATAGAAGGTTAAAAAAAAATTTATCAAAGATAACATCCTAGATACTATTTTGCAAGATACAGAATGCAAGAGGAAAAGCAGTCTAATCGGGGGGGGGGGGGGGGGGGGGGGGGATTATAGTTCCCATTTTGAATGTGTGAGCAAGATATTAAGAAACATTTTTAGGCAGCTTGAAAATGTATCCAGTTCAGGAGTTAAAATAAAACAGACATAATCTGAGAACAAAATACACCAGCACTTAGGAACTTCAGAAACATTATTTCAAACAAAGAAATGATTATGTCATTTTTATTTATTCATTACCAAATCCTTTTTTAAAAATTATCTTTTAAGTAATCTTTTTTTTATTCCTAATTATAAAACTGAGACAAATTTATCTGGAAAATCGGCAAAGTTTGGAGGAAAACAATGACCATTCATATCATACACACACAGTATGTGACTGCCTGTTTTCCCATCCTCATCAACATGGAGTATTATAAAAAAACCAGAGGCCTGGTGCACGAAATTCATTCACGGGGGCGGGGGTGGGGTGTCCTTCAACCCAGCCTACACCCTCTCCAATCTGGGACCCCTCAAGGGATGTCCGACTGCCCGTTTAGGCCCGATCCTGATGGGGCCTAAACGGGCAGTCGGACATCCCTCTCACAATCCAGGACTGCTGGGTCCCAACTGCTTGCCTGCCTGCCTTCCTGATTGCCCCTAACCGCTTCTGCCTGCCAGCCTGATCACCCCCTAACCACTCCAATGCCAGCCTGATTGATATCTAACTGCTCCCCTGCCAGCCTGTTTGCCCCCAACTTCCCTCCTCTGCCGGCCTGGTCACCCCTAACTGCCCTCCCCTGCAGGCCTGATCGCCTCCAACTGCCCTCCCTTGCAGGCCTGGTCCCTCTCAACTGCCCTCCCTTGCAGGCCTGGTGCCTCCCAACTGCCCTCCCCTGCTGGCCATCTTGTGGTGGCCATCTTGTGTCCACATAGGGGCAGGATCTTTGACCACATGGGGGCATCCATATTGTGTTGGAGTCATGGTCAATCTGCATATTACTCTTTTATTAGATAGGATAGAGGCCTGGTACAGGGGTGGGGGCCAACTGGTTTGCCCTGAAGGGTGTCCCGGATCAGGGTGGGGGTTCCCTTGGGGCGTGGGGCGGCCTATTTAAATACATAACAGTGAATAAACTTCAGGGATTTAAATTGCAAATAATGGGTTAAAAAATGGTATCTCTTGAAGCTTATTCACTATTACGTATTTAAATGATTATATGATACATATTTTTGTAACATGTATAGATAAAAACAATTTTTAAAACTAGTGCTATTGCTATTTACATATATATTGGCTAAAATAATCCAGACAAATGGCAGGGGAGGGAGGTGGTTAGAGAGCATCCAAAGGACTTGTATGCATGCATATTAGCATAACCAATGGACACAGACACTGAGGTGGTGGGGGTTTGTCCAGGGTGGGAATGGCTGGTGGGGGAGGGAGGAGTTGTCAAACGGGGGAAAAAAGAGACATATGTAAAACTTTAGACAATAAATAAATTTTTAAAATGGTGTCTCACACTTATAATTACAAAATCTTACCTCTTCAAAAACAGCAGCTTTATTTACTTTTTCCCTTGCAATGTCACAGATTTTCAAGATTCCGAGAGCAAAAGCTTTCATGGCAGGATCTTCTATAAAGTCTGGATTATGAATGTAAAGACATGTAAAGACTGTCTGTGCCAAGGAGTGGCCTTCTAACCATGTTATCTATAAAGAAATAAAAGAATGTATATGTTTAAAGAGCCTGCAAAGTCTAAATTGATCCAACAGTCAAAGACCAAAGTACCACAGACCAAAGTAAATATAATATTAATAACAATATTTAAAAGGTGATTAAAGGGAAGGTCAGGAAAGACAAAAAAGTTAGAATTCACTTTCATTGACTAAAGTCTTTTAAGAGTCATATGCCATAAACATGGTTAGCTAAAATATATAAATATGGGAAGCATCCTATATAGTAAAAGGGTAATATGTAAATAGACCAAATGGCAGAACTGAACAGCCAATCAAAGCGTAATATGCTAATGATATGCTAAGGATGCTCAACCACTCACTATGACGTGCACTGACCACCAGGGGGCAGACAATCAATTGGTTGACCAGTCGCTATGACATGCACTAACCACCAGGGGGCAGATGCTCCAACCGGTAGATTAGCTTGCTGCTGGGGTCTGGCCGATTGGGACTGAGCGAGATGGTCTGGACACGCCCTGGAGCCCTCCCACGGTCCTTCCCTGGCCCGACTGTGCACCAGTGGGGTCCCTCAGCCTGGCCTGTGCCCTCTCGCAATCTAGGACCCCTCAGGGGATGTTGGAGACCCGGTTTCAGCCCAATCCTGCAGGCCACTCCCCTTGGAGGGCACCAGACGAGGGCTCATGGCTGGCAAGCGCTGCTGTGGCAGTGAGAGCCTCTTCCAATCAGGACTGATTGGGCGTGGGCCCGCGGCAGGCACAGTGGGGCCAAAATGAGCGGGAGCAGCAGATAGGAGATGCAGGCAGTGTGGACTGAGGGTTTCAGCCTGATCCCTGCAGGCCACCCAGAGGGACCCCACCCATGCACAAATTCGTGCACCAGGCCTCTAGTTCTTATATATAATTCAGTTTGCAATATATTTGGAGACTAATGAAATTAAGTGTCTCCAAATATAGCAACCAAATGCAATCAATTCCCCAGTCAGTAAAAATCCATAAACTATGGAATTTACAATTTTAGAACTAGGTCCCAACGCACTCATCCAACACTTCTTATCTCACCTAGTATTACCGCAAGAAACATACAATCGTTTTATTGCCCCCATCTCTAATTCAATACCCCCAATGAGATGAATCTTTCTAAAACACAAAAATAATCATTCAACACTATTTTACTGAGTAGTTAAAATGGGCCAGGGACCAGGTGCTCAAACCTGGGAATACATATAGCAGCCAAAACTGAGTAACTATTATGCCCCAAGGGCTATGCTAGGTATTTTTATATATTCTACCTCATATTTCCTAACACTCTGAGGAGAGTGATATTTTTCTCCTTTTATGTATAAAGAAACAAAGAGTCAGAGAGTGTAAATAATTTTGACCAAGTTTTATATAGTTACTAGTGGCCTGGTGCACAAAATTCATGCATGGGGGGCAGGGTGTCCCTCATCCCAGCTAATCTGGGACCCCTCAGGGATAGAGCCTAAACTGGCAGTCGGACAACCCTCTCACAATCCGGGACCACTGGCTCCTAACTGTCACCTGCCTGCCTGCCTGATCGACCCTAACCATTCTGCCTACCGGCCTGCTCGCCTCCAACTGCCCCCCACCGGCCTGCTCGCCAACTGCCCACCCCTGCTGACCTGCTCGCCCCCACCTGCCTTTGCCTCGGCCCCACCATTATGGCTTTGTCCAGAGGACATCCGGAAGGTCTCCTGGTCTAATTAGCATATTATCCTTTTATTAGTATAGATATTTTACATTAAGTCCAAGAATTCTGCAATAGAGCAAGACACATAGTGCTGCATTACAAAATGAGAAATGCACATGAAAATTACTAGAATTAAGGTATGTATTTTGTATTACCAGTGTGCAGAAGATTTTCCAGACTGAAAACCATCTGCCTAGTAAAGGCCAAACTCTTAGATACAGTCCCAAGAATCTCATACAAATAATGGTTGCTCAACTTTGGCAAAAATCCTCCCTCTTGCCTCCATTTGTCCTATTCCACTGGGACTGTAAACTGCTAAAGAGTAAGAAAGACATATATGAGGGAAAGAACCAGCTTTGGGGGAAGAAGGATCAGGATCAAGACTCTGGTTATGCCCCTTCCTAGCAATGTAATCCTAGGCAAATAAGATTATACCATATATTGAATAGAGCTGATATAAGACCTAAATGAAAAATATAGAAGTACATACTGGCAATCAATACTTACTAAATGACCAAATGAATAAAATTTACATATTTCTAAGACAATAATTTAAAAATTTAAAAAGGATGGTTAGAAAGTAAGCAAAAAAGGAAAAAAAGAAAGAAAAGAAGCAGTACAAATGAGAATTTTGCCACAATTAACCAATATTGTTTAGGAAAGACAACTTATCCAGCATATAGAAAGCACTACAAAATTTTCTTCATTTTCTAAAACATGGCCAGTTTAGTACAATTCACTCTAGATTAGGAAAAACATCTCTCCAAAGCCAATCCAAAAGTCTGTTTCAATTCTATGCTTCTTTACGGAAGCTTCCAATTGCAGATTTGTTTCCCTGGGTACCTTGAGAACAAAAAGGGTACTTGGGGTAATAGCTACACAATTATCTTCACTAGAAAGAAAATATCCCCTTTTCCAGAAACTGAGAACTTAAAATAATCAGAGGAGTAGATAAAATGCTATTTCCTATAGCATAACTTGGCTTGTTAATCTTTTGTACATCTTACAAGGCCAAGCATTACATATATTTCATACTCAACATCAGTGTGTATACTATTAAAGATTCAGGTAAGTCATAATTTTAAAATTAACCAATAGTGTTATTTTGATTCTTACCAAACAGCAAAAACACGTATCCATTATCCCTATCAATTCAGGCAAGGTGAGGTCTTTAATTTTAATGGTGCCATCCTAAAAAGGAGGGAAAATATGACATATAAAAAGAAGCTTTCAAAATTTATGTACAGTGGCATTTTGCAAATGCTATATCAAATCCATGCATCTTGGCTTTCAAAAATTAAGTATTTAAAAATAGCAATTCTAAGAACACTCTATCTCACCATCTGATAAAACTAAGATGCCAAATTAACTCTGTATTCTTAAAAATAATGTATCTGAAACAGGTCTTCAGTAAGAAAAATCCAGGCCTTTATTCTGTTTCACTTGAAACAGAATAAAGGCCTTTATAAAGAACTGAATGAAAAGCCAAACTAACAAGTATTTTAAAAGCAGTTCAAGCATTAACATGAATAATTTTAATGAATCAAAACTTACAAATAAAATAAACATTTAAAAAAATACTTCCCTTAAGTTGGTTAACTATATACTACTTATAAATTTTGTTTACAATATCCATTTACTTAGCAAATTTTTTCATAAAATATGCAAAATTAAACTCTGTGGTAACTATGAATGAATTTCTAAATCAATTCTCAATGAGTAAATTTCAAATTCACTGCCACAAGCATTTTACTTAATATATACCAGATAAGTTATGGGTTCGATCCCTGATCGGAGGGAGTACGGGAGGCAACAGATTGATATTTCTCCCATTGATGTTTCCCTCTCTCTTCCTTCTTTCCCTCTAAAAATCAATAAAACCATATCCTCAGGTGAGGATTAAAAAATATATAATAAAAAATAATAAATATATTAATAGATACAACTTAATCCTTAAGCCAATTACCCTGATATTTGAATATATGCTGGAATGCTTTAAAAAAATCAATTTTTATAATGCACACACAAAATTATAGCAAACTTTTAATGAAGCCCTTAAACAATTTTCAGATTTCAATAGAAAGAGATAACTAAAGTTTATAAATAACTCTTATTTATATATCTGAGATACTCTTAGAAAATTATACTTGAAGTAATATACTAAGTTTCATTCCCATTACTAATAAAAAATGTTTTAAAATATGAATAACAAATAATAAAACACAGAAACCACAATGATGACTACCTGGATAGCTTGTTCAAAATTGAGAACTTTTCGATTAACTTGGTTTCCAATCATGCCAGCATCCATCTTGGGATCCATCATTTCAATGGCAGACATGGCTTCAAAAAGACCAAATCTACAAATAAAAAAATTGACCCCACAAATTGTTTTTGAACTAGTAAGCTTATCCAGATCTCCACGATGGTAAAAATTATAACAGTACTTAAAATAACTTCATTATTTTATGTATTTAATATTTAAATCATTCCAACTTGCTAACACTTCTACTTCACTTAAATAACCTTCCTTTAACACAAAAATTCTTCTATGTACTTGTCAATGAAATTACTTTACATGCACTGTGGAGGAGAAAACAAAGATGATTTTTGCACTTCTTTCAATAAGCATTAGAAATTTTTAGAAAAGACATCAACTGATCTATAATAGATTCCAGTTTGCCTTCTTTTATTTTTTTTTCAACTTTATTATTGTTGGTTTCTTCTTTCAGCACTATGAACTTGAAAAAAAATGAAACTAGGTTTTATAAATTAGTAGTCACATTTAATATTTGGACCACGTTTTAGTCTTGGGTGCTCAAAACACTAGAGCAGCAATGACCAACAGAAATATAATGTGAGCCACATAGATAATTATAACTTTCCTAGTAGCCACACAAAAAAAGTAAAAAGAAACAGATAAAATTGATTATAATAATATTTTATTTAACTCAATATGTCCAAAAGTTTTATTTTAATCGATCCTTAGTATTGAAAATTATTAGTGAGATATTTTGCATTCTTTTTTTCATATTAAGATTTTTATTCCAATGCATATATTATGCCACATTTCAATTTGGGCCAGTTGATAGCCATGTGTGGTTACTGGACAGCACAGCTCTGGAACTTTGCTTCTAGCAACATCAACACTTCACCTAAGGTCTCTACGATCACCAATTTTCCTTCTTGCTGCTTCTTTAAATTTTAAGAAAGTAGCATCTTAGAGAATTAGAACCTGTATTGACATTTAAAAATAAACCAGTAAACAAACAAACAAACAAACAAACAGAACCAGGAGCCTCAGATTAAGTCTAATTTCACAGGATATCTAAGTGGAATTTTGTTCAAATATAAGTGAAAACAAAATCTCTTGCAGTCATGACATTTAGATATAACAATTATAGCAATATTTCATAAAGGCTTAGCCCTAAGCTAGAATCATTCTTGTCACCAGGGCCTTAAAATCATTTTTTGGAAAGACAGACATGCATATATGAAATAATTAAATAACCAAGCAGGGCAAATATTTAGCTAGGCAAAGTAGGTAAGGGAAAGTAAGGGTGAAGGGAAAAGAGTGTACAAAGGTATAGAGGCTGGAACTGGCTGGGGTAAAGGGAGCACACAGTCACCCTCAGGAGTTCCTTGCTCTGCCAGCTTTCTCAGTGTTGGAGACCTCCTATGAGAAAGAGGGGAAGCAAGATGTAAACTTGCTTTACTCCAGTAAAGGAAGGGTCTATTTCAAATCTCTCTGGTGCCCTTCTATTCTACCGAACTGTGCTTCAGCACAATATCTATATGATGCAGTTTGGGGATTTAAAAAATTGTCTTCTGTACATACAAATTAGTGAGACTGGTTTATTTCTGAAACTGTTTTAGCTTAATCCTATGGCTGGCAGTCTGGAGACCTTTACCAATTTTACATGCTCAATTGAGAGTCCTGAGAATGCTTAGTGTTTATGTTCTCTAGTAGTTATGGCCTCTAGAGAGCCTGTGCTATTTTTGGTTTATGAATGCACAGTGAACAAATATATGGGACTCTGTAATCCAGGTAATGTGCCAAAGTACTTTTTGTAGAACATTAGTCCTATGGAGATTCCATGAAATAAAGTTTCCATGGTCAACAGCATTTTGGAAACTCAATACCAGAGGGACTGGGTATCCTCTCTAATAAAATGGTAATATGCAAATTAACCATCACTCCGCTACATAAGCCATGCCCACCAGCCAATCAGGGCGAGTATGCAAATTAACCCCCATCCAAGATGGCTACAGCCACAGAGAGCAAGGTTACCCAGGTAACAGAGGAAGCCAAGCTTTCCATAGCCGTTGCAGGCCTAAGCCTCCACTCAAGCTACAAAGTTTCAATTATAGAAGGTAAACAAATTCAAACAAATGGCGGCAGAATGGAGCTTGAGAGAGCAGGCCAGGGTTGCTGGCGGCAACAGGGGAAGCAAAGCTTTCCGCACACCCTGGCCGGGCTCACCCGCTTAAGGCTACAAAGTTTCAATCGTAGAAGGTGAATTAACTGCCACAAAAATGGCTGCCGCCCCGGAGGGAGCAGCAGGCTTGGCTCTGCTCCAGGCTACAAAGTTTCAATTGTAGAAGGAAAATAAATTCCAGATACCAGGGCCTCCCCTTGGGTTGCCAGGGGGTGTGGCCGGCCTGCAAACCACCACAGGCCCCTCGCCCAGGCCGCCCCACGCCCCAAGGGAACCCCACCCTGATCCGGGACACCCTTCAGGGCAAACCAGCTGGCCCCCACCCGTGCACCAGGCCTCTATCCTATCTAATAAAAGTAATATACAGATTGATCATCACTGCAACACACAATATAGCTGCCCCCATGTGGTCAAAGATCCTGCCCCCATGTGGACACAAGATGGCCACTACAAGATGGCCGGCAGGGGAGGGCAGTTGGGAGGCACCCAGCCTGCAAGGGAGGGCAGTTGAGAGGGACCAGGCTTGCAAGGGCGGGCAGTTGGAGGTGATCAACCCTGCAGGAGAGGGCAGTTAGGGGTGACCAGGCTGGCAGAGGAGGGAAGTTGGGGGCAATCGGGCTGGCAGGGGAGCAGTTAAGCATCAACCAGGCTGGCAGCGGAGTGGTTAGGGGGTGATCAGGCTGGCAGGCAGAAGCGGTTAGGGGCAATCAGGAAGGCAGGCAGGCAAGCAGTTGGGAGCCAGCAGTCCTGGATTGTGAGAGGGATGTCCGACTGCCCGTTTAGGCCCGATCCCACCAGGATCGGGCCTAAACGGGCAGTCAGACATCCCTCCAGGAGTCCCAGATTGGAGAGGGTGCAGGCTGGGCTGAGGGACAACCCCCCACTGTGCACGAATTTCGTGCACTGGGCTTCTAGTATTAGCATATTAGCTCTTAGAGTCTTGCAGGAAGTTAGCTTTTTACTTAGTTTAATCTAGCACTTTCAAATCAATTAATTTTAGAACACAACACACCTTCTCCCTTAACACCTTTAACATCCTTGTCCTGAAGATCTGGATTCTGATTATTTTGAAAGTTATCTGACATCTCTATGACATCTTCATTGTCTGCATTCTGCATATTCACATTCTTGCATTTTATTACATTTTAAAATAATTGGGTGACCAGTCATTGTCTTTGAGTAGGATGGTTTATTTATTTATTTTTAATTGAATTTATTGGGGTGACATAAATAAAATTACATAGTTTTCTGGTGTACAATTCTATAATACATCATTTATATATTGTATTATGTGTTCACCAACTCAAGTCAGTTTGTCTTCTGTAAATAATTCTGTCTACTTAATGTTTAGAAGTTATGCTTGCAATAATCATTATTAAATGTAACTTTTAGAGTTTTACATTTTCTTTATATCTTGAAAGTCCAATAATCTGGCACATTACACTCTATACAATGCCCAAAGTTTTAGAAAGTATACAATGAAAAGTAATCTAGAAATGCCAACAGCCTAATATTTGTGGCTTATTAGCCACAAAAGCAGATAGCTGTGATGCACTGTGGACTCAGTAGTATTTCACTGACTGAGACAGGCCTCAAGATATGGCGGAGAAATATAAAATATAAAAGAAAGTTTGTAGCTATTTTATTCATTCAACAAATACTGAGTCCCTTCTATGTGCTAGGCACTGTGCTAGGAACTTGGGACATGAGTGAGCAAAACAAATTTGCCTATCTTATGGAGTTTACATTCTAGTGGAACAAAACAAACAATAAGCAATAAAGACAAATTACACAGTATGTTAGAAAACTGAATATGCTAGGGAGAAAAAGGATAGCTAAAGAAGATATAAATTGAAAGGATACAACTTGAATAGATGGGCAGGGTAGGCTGTTGTTCCCTGGACCGAGCCTAAAGCCTTGGGGAAATAAAAGAAGGCTAGGTTCCTCTACCTGTGCTCTCTCAAATCTTGTTTTACAGCTTTTCTGCATCAGCTTGCAATTTTGCTTCATTATATTTTTCCTATAATTGCCTGCAACATCAAAATGATGACATACAGTGGTTCTCAAAGTGTGATCCTAAGATCAGCAGTATCAATCTCACCTGAGAACGTAATTAAAAATGCATCTTCTTGGGTCCCACACTAGACCTACTCAATAAGGAACTCTGGGGGTGGGGTCCATCAATCTGCTTTTTAAAAAGCCCTTAAAGTTTGAGAAGAACTAAATTTGAGATTCTACCCCCCCCTCCTCAAATGTTCAATCTTACTTACTAATTTAAAATTTCATATTCCTAACCTTACAAATTGAGCTTGGATGTAGCAGTATGGAAACTGGAGTTATCTATGGGAGTATAAATATAATTAAGCATTTCCCTTTATTTTACCTTTCCAGGGACTGAAAAATCTATGCATGTAGTCACCTAGCCTCACATCTGACATACAACCAATACCTTTAAGACATTCCACATCCTGTACATTTAGCCACAAGGAAAGGACCATAAGTCACACTTTTACTGATACAAACATTTCTTTTTTGTTTGTTTATCCTCACCCGATAATATTTTTTTCCATTGATTTTTTTAGAGTGTGGGAAGGAGGGAGGGATTGAGGGAGGGAAGGAGAGAGAGAGAAACCACCATGTGAGAGAGACACATTGATTGGTTGCCTCCTGCATGCACTCCAACCAGGACTGGGGATCGAACCTGCAACCCAGGTACGTGCCCTTGACCAGAATCAAACCCGAGGCCCTTTGGTCCATGGACTGACTCTCTAAACACTGACACAAACATTTCATACCACAAAATAGGGTCCGCTGCCCCAATATAGCTAAGGTTAAAGTTATATTTATAATTAGTTTTATTTTTATAGCTTTGAATATAAAATTACTCAGACTTCAAGGAACACTACTGCACATGAGAAAAAACAAATACTTAGTGCACAATATACTTACAGCTTATCATGAAGCAGTTCTCCCAACTTTAATTCTAAAAGAAACAAAGAGAAAAATCCTTTGAATAATATTATATTTATACAAGAGGCATTGCACACCCCTCCCACCCACCACGCTTGCAGCCAGCCTTGCCACGCCCACCTGCCTGCCGCCCCAACCACCCGCTGGCCACCAGCCTTGCTGTGAGCCTGGGAGCCGCAGGGGAGGGTCCAGGAGGTGCTCCATGCACCTCATGGTGACCAGTTGTTTGGTCGTTTTGGTCATGACACCTCTTGGCCTTTTATTATTATGATTTAACTTTAAATGCTAAGAAAAAAATAAAACAAAATACTAGTACCTGAAAAATGTACTTGCATTAGTTTTCTAAGATATGGTTGTATTATTTCTACTCAATTACTAACTCAATGCCTTCTACACAGTGATCATTTATATACTAACCATAAACTAAACTTTTAAGAATTAACAAGCAACCCATCAAGGGCCAAAATAATCCAATTAGAATTACCAACCTCATTTAAAAAAAAATCACTAGTGTTCCCTTAAATAAACATTTTCATAGAACTGACTGCTATTTCTCAAGTTGTTTTTAAACCAGTTGGTGTCAATCTAATGTCTTTTGTCTTCGAAACAGTGTTAAAACTATTTCTTTAAATTATATTTTAGTTAAATAATATAGAAAACACTTGCATAAACAGCTAATAAAAACACTGCTCATCCCCTATAAAGCAGTTCTCAACTGTAGCTGCCTATTACTATCAACCAGGGAGCATTTGAAAATTTCAAAGTCTAAGCAGCACCCCAAACCAACTAGTGGTGGGGCTTATGCAGTGGTTTTTAAGTACTCCAAGTAATATCAATGAGCTGGTAAGGTGGGAACTAAGCCATCAAAGAGAGTAGAAAATGGCTCAGTGGATAAAGCTTTGGCCTGCAGACTGAAGGGTCCCAGGTTCGATTCCAGTCAAGGACACATGCCTGGGTTGTGGGCTTGATCTCCAGTAGGGGTTGTGCAGGAGGCAACTGATCAATGATTCTCTCTCATCATTGATGTTTCTATCTCTCTCTTCCTCTCCCTTCCTCTGCAATAAAAATATCCTATATAATAAAAGCATAGTATGCAAATTGTCCCCTCAACTGGGAGTTGTCCAGGAGTTTGACAAGGGATTGGGGCCAGTCAGGGGAAGGGAGGGAGTACCCGACCGGCAGCTGGCAGTTGCTTACCGGCAGCTGACCTTACCAGTGCATAAATTTCATGCACTGGGATATATATATATATATATATATATATATATATATATATATATATATATAAAACCTTAATATGCAAATAGACCAAATGGCGGAACCACTGAACAACCAGTCATTGACCTGCACTGACCACCCAGGGGCATGTGTGGAACATGGCGGGTGTCGGCTGTGATGGGATGGTGGAGCAGGTGAGTGGGGGATGCCAGACCAAGGCGGGGCGCCAGTCACTATCATCAGGGCGAGCCTCTGGTGGTTACTGAAAATTCTTTGCTCCCGCATGCCGCGGTCCCACCCGGCGCTCACACCTGCTGCCGGTGCTGGAGCTACTGCTCGCACCCACTGCCGGCACCCGGCGCCATCAGCAGGTGCAAGCGGCAGCTGCCAGCCCCAGTAGCGCCTGAGGGCTTCTCCACCTCCCCCTGCTCCTGAGGGGCAATCGGGGCAGCAGCCACCGCTCACACCTGCTGATGGCTCCGGCCCCAATCGCTCTGCGTCAATGGGTGCAAGTGGGGATGGCACTGTCAGCGGAGGGAGTGGGGCTGCTGGCAGACAGGGGACCAGAGGCTGCGGTGGGAGGGACCGGGTGAGGGCGCGGAGGATGGGCTGAGACCCACCCCTGTGCCCACTGCAGCCTCGCGGCCACAGTTCCTTTCAAGGTGCACTAATTCATGCACTGGGCCTCAAGTATATATATAAAAAAAGAGAGAAGGAAATGGGATGAGAAATGGGTCCATATCCTCCTAGTCTAGAGCTTAAAAAGACTGGAAGTAATGTTAAGCTGACCATGACTTCTAGACATCATCCTTGGAGAGGTTTCTGGCTATCCAGACAGCATGGAAGAAGGGAATGTGGTAGGCAGAAGAAGAAGGAGCAATGTATATTTTATGGTTATTTATGTTTAAGTGAAATTTCTAAGTTGTGAGTTTGTAATTCAGAAAGCACCTAAATATAGATAACCAAATGGAATATAAAAAACAGAAACTATTTTATAGGCAGCAAAATAGAGTTTTAATTAGGCAAGGTTTCCTAGAGAAAGAAAGCTCAGAGGTGTTCTTTGGATAAATAATTTATTATATATCAGGCAAAATAACAGTGAGGGCACCAAACAATCAAAATAATTTGGAAAGAAAAAAACAAGAGCCTCAATGTTGGTTATAGAAAATGTGGATGGAATGTATGCCATCTGCCTAATAGAAAATAAAAGAAATGAGGAAAGTTAGAATTTTATCTAGAGGACTTTGAAGAGCCACTAAAAGAATAAGTGGAAATGTACATGAAAAACACTGCCATCCATATGCAGATAATTTTACTGTACAAAAAAAAAAAGTACAACAAAAAAAAACCCCACCAAAATCTAGCCAAATGCCATCATACTGTCACCAAACAGGAGAAACCATTGTAAGAGTTAAAGAAAAGAATATAATGATGTCTGTTTTATTTATTTCTTTATTTTTCGTTAATCCTCACTTGAGGATATTTTTCTATTGATTTTTAGAGAGTGTAGAAAGGAGGAGGAGAGACAGAGAGAAACATCAATGGAGAGAGAGAGAGAGAGAGAGAGAGAGAGAGAGAGAGAGAGAGATGAATTGGTTGCCTCCCACATGCACCCTAATCAGGGCCAGGAATGAAGACTGCAACTGAGGTATGTGCCCTTGACTGGCATCAAACCGGTGACCCTTCAGTCTGCGGGCAGACGCTCTATCCACTGAGCCAAACTGTGTAGGGCTAATGATGTCTGTCTTTTTAAAAAAAAATATTGATTTTTTTACAGAGAGGAAGAGAGAGGGATAGAGAGCCAGAAACATCGATGAGAGAGAAACATCGACCAGCTGCCTCCTGCATTCCCCCTACTGGGGATGTGCCCGAAACCAGGCTACATGCCCTTGACTGGAATCGAACCAGGGACCCTTCAGTCCGCAGGCGGGTGCTCTACCCACTGAGCCAAACCCGTTAGGGCATGATGACTGTTTTAAATTTAGTTTTCAGAAAGCTGCTAGAACAGAAGTCTAATCTATAATCCAGGCAATGAATCTGATTATTTCAAAAGGGGAAAACAAATCATTAATATCACAGGCTCATGATCTGCCAAAAGCCTTTAGTTCTAAATCTACATGTAAATGACAATTAGTTCTATATCAACTTTTTAGTTTCAAGAAGTACACCTCACATTTGTGCCACTTGAGAAAATGCAAGAGCTAATTATGGAGAAGTTAATAGGATGGTTTGATGTTGGCAACAGAATGACATGCTACCCTCTCTCAATCCACACTGAAGCAGAGATTAAACTATTTCTCCTACTCGAGGTCCTTCCATGAAAAGCAGAATTATTCACTGTTCCTCAAACATAAAAACTATTATCTGACTCTAATGGTTCATCTCAGTCTAGAATAATTCTCTTATGTTCACTTAGAGAAACACAACCATTTCTTTAAGCCCCAACTTAAGCCATATGTACTTCATAAAACCTTTCCCATTTAGATTCATAATAACAGCCTTCTAATATAGATCACTTAAAATCAGTGCAAGATGATAGGTATGATCCACTAATAGTCTAAGATCTCTGAGCACAAAACTGTACTATAACTCATACTTCTCTCTTCCTTAGATAGACATACTAGTACATGGGCAATCACCCAACTCCCAGTCTAATGTTCTTTTTACTCTCTCTCCTAGGCATATTTTAATTGGACACATATTTTAAGAGTCCAAGGGTAAGCACATGATTTATCATTCTGCTTATACTCAACTGGCTCCCTTTCCATCTGCAGCTGCTCCAAGTCTTCTCTCCTCTCCTTAAGAGCACTGTTCTAAAAACACCCTACTTCACCACCAAAGACCTAACCTTGTTCACTAATATAGAAGCCATCAAGGTGTGAATCCCTCCACCATTCCTCTCCATTCACTTAGAAATACACTGAGTGGCCAGATTATCAGATGATCTCTGAACGCATAATAATCTGGCTACTCAGTGCATATCCTATATAATATCCTATATAATCCTATATAATAAAAGGCTAATATGCAAATTGTCCCCTTGACCAGGAGTTCAACCAGCAGGCAGGCAGGCCAACCGCCCATGTCCCCTCCCCCTGGCCAGACCCCACCCATGCACGAATTCAGGCACCGGGCCGCTAACATATATATATACTGAGTGGCCAGATTATTATGTGTCAGAGATCAAAATAATCTAGCCACTCAGTGTATACCTGTATCTTCACATCCTAACCTCAGTTCCTTCTGTCTCATTATGTCCCTATTTTCCCCCATCCCCAAGTTAATTTCTCTACCATGTTTTTGAGCCAATCCTCTCTTATAGTTCAAGCTCTCACTCTTTGTTCCTTTCTCTTATCTTTAATCTCCCACCTCAGTAAGGCTCTTTCCCCTCAAACAAACATGCTCATTTATCCAATCATTTATGCCCAAACATTTATCAACCTTACTATATGTCAGGAAATGTTCTGTGTGCTAGGGTTACTGACAAGATCTCTGCACTCACAGAGTTACAATCCAGTGGGTGAGACTGATAATAAACAATAACTGAAAATGATGATTTATGACAGTAGATAAATGCAATGAAGAGAATAAAACAGGGTGATTTAACTGAGCTGGAGTTGGATAGAAGGGGGTGAATCTGCTCAGATTGGTTGTTTTGACAAGTCCTCACTGGAGAGGTAACATTTTAAGTGATCAGGAAGGAGCCAGCTATGTGAAGACCTAGGGGTAAAGTAATTTAAGGTATGAAAAACAAAATATTCAAAGAAGGAGGGACCACCTTGGAGTGTTTAATGAGATAAGAAGGACTTAAAAGTAAACACAGCTCTAGCCAGTTTGGCTCGGTGGATAGACCATTGGCCAGCGGACTGAAGGGTCCCAGGTTCGATTCCGGTCAAGGGCACATGCCCAGATTGCGGGCTCGATCCTCAGTGGGGGGCATGTAGGAGGCAGCCGATCAACGATTCTCTCTCATCATTGATGTTTCTATCTCTCTCTCCCTCTTCCTTCCTCTCTGAAATCAATATAAATATATTAAAAAACAAAACAAAAAAACAACAACATAAATGAGCCCAGTGGGTACAAAATGAAATCTTGCCCTGACTGATGTGGCTCAGTTGGTTGCAGTGTGGTCCTGTACCTCGAAATATGGGGGGGTTCGAGTCCCAAGTAAGGGCACATACCCAGGTTGTGGGTTCAATCCCTGGTTGGGGCATGTTCGGGAGGCAACCAATTGATGTTTTTCTGTACGCTGATTTTCTCTCTCTCTCTCTCTCACTTACTCTCTAAAATCAATAGAAAATGCTAAGCAAAATAAGCCAGTCGGAGAAATAAATATCACATGATCTCACTCATGTGTGGAATATAAGGAACAACATAAACTGATGAACTAAAACAGAGCCAGGGGAAAAAAATATTTTAGAATATAGTAGAAGTAATCCTGTTATTTGCAGATTTTTAATATTTCCTACAACTTTTGTGATATCATACTATATTAGTACAGTTTTGGTAATATTATTATATTTAAAATTATTTTTTTCTCAAAATATTAATGTTTATGGCATATAATATTATTATATTTAAGATAGTTTTTCTGGAATAATTGGTGTTTATTGCATGTAACATTATTATATTTAAGATAGTTTTTCTTGAAATATTAAAAAATAAAATAAAAAACCCCTAGGCCCTGAGGGGTAAAAAAATAAATAAATAAAATCAATAAAAAAAACATATCCCCAGGTGAGGATTAAAAAAATATATCTATATCTAATCTAATCTAATCTAATCTATATCTATATCTATATCTATATCTATATCTATATCTATATATCTGAGTGGTCGGGCAGGCACCAGATCATAAAGGCCATGGGAAAAAGTTGAAATTTATTCTATATGCAACAGAAAGCCACTGGAGGATCTTAAGCAGGGCATGGCATAATCTGATCACTTTCAAACCTCAAATAGACAACAATACTACTGTCTTTAGGTCAACATATTCCGTTTACACAGTTCAAAATTATTGCAAGATACTCTAACCTTTACTTAAAAAGTGAAGAAAATTTTAATAGAAGAAAGTGCCTTAATATCTTTATTTAACGCTGTATTTTATACATATATGTATATACATACATATATATATTGGCTTTAAATGAAAGTTAAACCTAGAGGATAGAGAATGAATGAATAGTGTGATTAACAAACTTACATAAAGCACACTTATCTACTGATTTGATTTACTCAGACAATGCAAAAATCACAATCAAGATTTTATTTTACCTTTGCCCAGATTCTGAACTTCTAATCCAAATACCCAAACTCACCTCGACAAGCTTCTTCAAAATCTTGAGTTATGTCCACCCAGTTTGCACTGCTTTTTTCCATCTTTTCTGGTATACTGAGCTCCCATCCTGAATCGTCGTCTTCCGCGGACGCTTTCATAACCATTTTGCCTGCGAAATTAACACTGGTGTAAAAGAGAGGATGGAGGTAGCTTTCAGGGGCAGCCTATTTGCAAAGCCACGTGTGTGTAAGGACGGGATGAAAATCTTACCGAAGTGTTTAAGCCCAGCTCTTCTGAGTTTGAGGCTGGTATTGGAAAAACATGTCTTCACACAATTAAGTCTCACCATAATGACCACTTCTGCGGCTCATTTCCTTAGCCAGCCACCTACCAGAGCCCATAAAGAGTTTGCCTTCTCACTCTTTCAGGAGAAAAAAAATCACACCTCCTGCCAGCACTGGCCCAAGCAGAACAAACTCCGGAGCTTCCAACATTCAACTCGGGCCGCAACTGACCCAGGCATTCTTCAGGGTCCCCTCTCCCAACTATTCCCGCCAGGGTGATCGCCCACCTGCCGGGAGACGACCGGCCGCCTCCCCCCAGCCGGCGGGACCCCGGCACAGCCCCGCCGAGAGGCGCAGCGCGCGGGAGCGCCCTGTGGGGTCCCCCCCACCCCCGCCAGGCCCAGAGCAGGGGTGCACCTGAGGCGGGGACGCGCACCCCCACCCCACCCGGGTCAGCACGCCCCGGCCCCACAGGGCGCAAAAGGACAGGGCTATTGTCGCACGGAATGCGGGCACATCTGGGACCGGGTCTTCGCCCTGGGAACACCCGTCAAGGCCGGGCCTCGGCGGGCAGCGGGTACCCGGGAACCCCAGCTCCTACCTGAGGCGCGGCGGTAGGGCCGGGGCCGCAGGGTGACCTGGCGTCCCCAGGATCTGCCACAAGAGCGGGGTCTGAGCGCTCAGACACGGGAGACAGGACGTCTCAATGGCTCCGCACGGGCGGCCCCTACCTACCACTCCAGTGGCTACCGCGCCGCCACGCACCGAGCAGACCGCGGAAATAACGACGCCTCCCCGGCCGCCGCCACCGCCCCCTCCCCTCCACTCCGCTCGCCTAGCTGCGTGCGCGCATGCGTACGCCCGGAGCGCGCGACCCCGCCCCCCTCACTCACTCCCCGGGACTTCGCGCTCCCGGGCCACACCCCTTCCCTCGCCTCTGCCACCGTCAGGCCTACCGCTGCCGTCTTTTCTTCTCGCGTAAATATGGCCAATCGCGAGACCGGAAAACACCTTCCTTCACCAGCGACGGCCCCGTCCCAGGGCAGTGGGCGGGTCCCAGGAGGGGGCGGGGCCTGGGGCACAGCCCGCCCCGCCCCGCGCGGCTCCCTGGGAAATTCTTAGAAAGGTGACGTGAAGGCTCCGGGAAATCGTGGAGGAGTCAGGAGACCCTATCAGCTGCGGTCTGGAATGAAGAGTCCGTAGTGCTGCCCAACACCAGGTTTATGTTTTCTGAAGAGCGCCTGCGGGTTTCTTGAGAAAAAAAAAATAGAAACAAAACATCTGCAGGGTCAAGCCAGCCATTTTTTTTTCAAACTCATACAAAAAATTTAATTAAAATAATCAGTTTTAAAGTGGGGTTACGTGAATAGCCCGGTATGGGTAAGGAACGCATCTTTACCACGACATACCCATTAAACTTTAAAAGAAGATACCAAATGTTAACTAGGACGTGGAGCAGCTGGACCTTTCTTGTTGCTGATGGGAATGCAAAATGGTTGCAACTACTTTGGTGAAGTTTGTCTTTACTATAAAGTTATGCACTTCAGTGTTCCAGCAATTCCACTGCTAGGTATTTTCTTCGGAATAAAAAATGTGCTTGTACATTAATTTTCATAGTTTTATTTTTAACTAGCGGCTCGGTGCATGAAATTTGTGCACTGGAGGGGTATGTCTCTCAGCCCAGCCTGCACCCTCTCCAATCTGGGACCCCTCCGGGGATATCCCTCTCACAATCCAGGACTGCTGGTTCCTAACCACTTGCCTGCCTGCCTGATTGCCCCTAACTGCTCCCCTGCCGACCTGATCGCCCCCAACTGCCCTCCTTGCTGGTCATCTTGTGCCAACGAGGGGGTAGCCATCTTGTGATGCGAGGGCATGAGAATCAATTTGCATATTACATCTTTATTATATAGGATGACAAAAAACTGGAAACAACCCAAATGTTCATCAACTGGTGAACTTGGGGCATAGCCATATGATGTAATTAATAGTAATTATCAACTCACTAAATACACTGAGGCCAGGACACCTGTGGCTCAGTGGTTGAGCATTGACCCAATAAACCAGGAAGTCACTGTTCCATTCCTGATGGCGCAAATGCTGGGGTTGTGCAGGAGTCAGCCAATCAATGTTTTTTTCTCTCTCTCTCTGCCTTTCCCTTCCTCTCTCTCTAAAAATCTCTCTCTAAAAATCAATAAAATAATATTTAAAAAAGAAAGGAAGGAAGGAATAGCCAAATGTCTGTCCCTTATGGCTTTATCTCATTGAAGGAGAAATGATCTTTACTGTGCTATATTACCATAGTGCCAGCAATATGGGTAACATGACACATTGCAAGAAGTATGTTGCTACAAAATAAAACATGTTGGTTGTGGAAACTGCAAACTAAATAGAGAAATTTAAAATTGTCTTCCCTTAAATGTTACACTAAATTGTTACTGTTCAGTAACCTAAATTAGTTTTTAATGTTTGTTAACCTCCACACTAACCTTTAAGTATATTTGTTATAAAACCAATATAAAAATTACCCATAGCCTAGCCAGTTTGACTCAGTGGATAGAGCATTGGCCTTCAGACTGAAGGGTCCTGGGTTCAATTCCAGTCCAGGGCACATGCCCGGGTTTCGGGCTCAATTCCCAGTAGGGGGCATGCAGGAGGCAGCCAATCAATGAACCTCTCTCATCATTATGTTTCTATCTCTCTCTCCCTCTCTCATTCGAAATCAATAAAAAAATATATATATATTTTAAAGTTACCTATACTTGTAAGCCTAATATAGAAATCACCCATAATCCTAGGCTGAAAGAAGACCTTTGTTCAAGAATGTTCAAGATCTTTATTCATTTTTCCATGAATATAAAACATATGCTTTTATTTTGTCTTATTAAAAGTGGGTCCTCACTGTACTTACTGTTTTATATTCTATTTTTAACTTCAAAATGGAGTATGAATATATTTCACATTAATAAAAATTGTAGAAAACTCAGGCACAAATACTTTTCCACTTGGGATTGTGGTTATTTCTCCTTTGTGATTTCTTGTCTTGTCGGTTTTTCACCTTATCAGGCTTGCAAAAAGTTTATGTAGCTCACACAATTTTTTCCCATTTGTATTTTCCCACCAAAACCAGCTTTTTATTTTTTATCCTTTTTGTATGTTTTCTAATTTATTAATTTTTAAATGCTATCCTTATTACTAACTTCTGAGACTCTTTTAATAGTCCTTCCCTAATTTCATAAGATGAATGTTAGTTCTTTAATTTTCATTGTTTGTATTTAATGAGGACATTTGAGATGCTAAAGTTTACTTCTAGAGGTTTTGTTTATAACATTTTTCTATTCCCATTGATTTCTTTATTTCATGTGGAGAGCGGCTACAGCGTTTGGACAGGTTCAAGACAGGAACTAATGAGAGGGCATGGTCCTCTTGTGGCAAAGCCATGAGCAAGTCCGAGCTTGGAGGGCAAAGCCCTCCCAGCACAATTATAGCCAAAGGCTATAGTTGTAAGCTTGACCTTATGGTCTGAACCTGTGGTCCCAGGAGGCTAAGTGATGTGGGCTTGATATAGTTCAGGTGCATGTAATTGAGTAGATTCGAAACTGCGAGAACATTGTAAACATTTTGACCATGCCCTTGCTTTGCCTCGTGGGATCTGACTATAAAATAAAGACTTGGCTTATAGGCCGTGGCACTGTCTCTCCATCCAAGAACAGTGTCCCATCTAGCCCCAGCCTTAATCTCTTGTCTGTCTTCTTTAATCCTTCACAACCCCCGCTTCCCCTCAGGTTCACTCTGGCCTTGCTAAACGCGGCACAATTTCATCTTTTAAAAATTCCTCCTTGATCTAAGGTTATTTTTTTTTTAATGTTGAGGGGCCACCCTGGCCAGTTTTGCTCAGTGGATAGAGTGTCAGCCCATGGACCAAAGGGTTCCAGGTTCAATTCTGCTCAAGGGCACATACCTTGGTTGCAGGTTCTATCTCGACCCTGATCCAATTGATGTGTCTCTCTCACACTGATGTTTCTCTCTCTCTATCTCTCCCCCTCCCTTCCTAAAAATCTCTCTCTAAAAATCAATGGAAAAATATCCGCCCATGAGGATTAACAAAAAATAAAATAAAAATGTGAGGGGTTACCTATTTGTGTATTTTTAATCTTTATTTTAAATGTTATTGGTTAATAATCAAATAGGACCCCTAAGTACTAAGATTTTGTGATGATGTACTAAAGTATAAATCTATTTTCTTTATTTCCATCCTTTTTTCTGGCCATTAAGTGGACCCTTTAAATGTAAAAATACCTATCATTCAGTTCTCAGGAATTTCCTTAAATTGTATTTTATTGTATCCTCCTTTTCCTTTGTCATCAATTTCTAAAAATATTACTATTCAGATGGCAGATGTCTTGAATTGGTCCCTAATTTAAAAAATATTTTCTGTATTTTAAAAAGATTATTTTTAAAAATTAAAAATTGTTTTTGCTTTAACTGGGAGAGCTTTTAGCTTTATCTCCTAAACTTTTTTATCAAGTTTTCATTTTTGCTATCACATTTTTTAATTTCCAAGAGGTCTTTTTTTGTTCTATGGATGTTCCTTACCATAATAAAATATTGTATATTTTCCACATGTGCATTATCTTCTCATATCTCTGATAACATTAATGATATTTTCTTTTTTCCCCTACAGACTTTATTTCTGCTAATTTTTTCTTCTTCTAATTATTTCAGTCTCTGTCTTTTATGTTAGATACTTCTTCAGCCTGGGGATTCTTGGCTAGAAGTTCATACTGAAGCCTGGGGTTTCAAAGAGCAGATCTAAGACTCCGTGTTACTAGTAGGGACTTGTCAAATGTTGCCTTCACTATTAGGAGACTTAGTGGGACCATTCAGGGGGTGAATCTCACATAATTAAGTTTGGGTCTTGTTTCTTGGACTGGTTCCATTTCTCAGGGAAAGTGCTTCTGATCTAGAGCCTTCAAGTACGGCTGTGAAAGCTGGGCACTCACAGCTTCATCGGTGTCATTCACAAACACTGTGTGTATGCAAGGCTCCCCCAGAGCTGTGCAATTTAGCAACTGTGCTCTAAAAATCTGCTGGCTAGACAGCCATTTGGAGTGGAGGAAGAAGGCTGAGGGGTGGAGCAGGGAGAATTGCACATTCATTATAACAGTTTCATTTAACCTCCCTTTTCCTTAAGGTACTCCACTCTCTCATCTGTTCTAGTATCCCTTCCTACCTCACTCTAGCCCCTCCTTGCCAGACACTCTCTCCTTTACTCTTTCCAGTCCTCTACAGGGATTGGAGAAAGGCAGTTACAGCCAAGGAATTGGGGAGATGTCAAGTGCTGGTGCTTCTTAAACACACTCCCTTGTTTTAGATCTCCCTTGACAAGTCCCTACTAGTAACATAGAGCCTTACATCTACTCACAAAGCCTTAGATCTACTCACTAACCTCCAGCTCTGGAGGCATTTGGTCCCACCAGTTCCTGGCTCTCTGGGTGTTTCTATAGCACAAAAATGGGTGGCTTCTTGGCTCTCCCCCACAACTGGACTTTGACCTAACTTTCTTGGATTTGCCAAGTCAGTGTCCCCATACATCTGCTTCATATCTTCCAAGATATTGTTTGTTTTCACTTCCTCCATTCCTTTTGTCATTTTGTGTGCCTTTTCACTTTCATTTTGTGGATGTTATAATACCTTTGTTCACTCCTCCATATATATATTTTAAAATGTATTTTTATTGATTTTAGAGAGGAAGGAAGAGGGAGAGAGAGATAGAAACATCAATGATGAGAGAGAATCATTGATTGGCTGCCTCCGGGACACCCCCTACTGGGGATCGAGCCCACAGCCAGGGCATGTGCCCTTGACTGGAATCGAACCTGGGACCCTTCAGTCCGCAGGCCGACGCTCCACCCATTGAACCAAGCCAGCTAGGGCTCACTCCATATTGAACAAAAAATCTAGCAAAAGCAGCATGAGCAAGTCTCCTGAATATGCTACATCCCAGTGTCCTCATTCATAAAACAATGACTTCACATCACTTACAGGGTTATGAGAATCAGAGAGTTTGGTGAATTGTAAAATTACATAATATAGTTCTTTTTATCAACTTTTGGATGTCTTGGTTGTTCAGTAGCACTTGAATACACTGTCTAGAAGACTATTTATCCAGCACTGAAAGCGAAGTCCAGTACTTCATTTTTGTCCCACTCAGATTCGTGGCTTGCTTATCCCATTTTATAAAGCATCTTGGAGGAAAAGGATCTTCACTTTATATTCCCATCTCTTCAAAAATCTATTTCAGTTACATGAATTTATAAAACGATAAAGGCACTTATGCTTCGGCTTCTATACAAGTACTCAGTGTAGATGGAAAAAATCATTTCAGTTGCCTAAAAAGCAGCCTTTTAGGTGCTTGAAGATTTATATTAAGTCTCTGTGATTGTCAGCCCTGAGGTAAAATGTAAAACTACTAGTATTCTAAACTAAATCAAACCAATATTATAGATTTCTCTTTTTATTCTTTAGACATGATTTTTTAAAGAAGCTATAAATGATCATGTTTACCTTTTATTTTTAAAAAATGAAATGCTATTTGACTTGCACAGTCCCTAAACATCTAAAGTCCTTGGAGAACTCTGTCAAGATTAAAAAAGAAAAGTTTGGACAACTCAAGCAAATGTAGAAAATCACGAAAAGAATGTTGTTATTTATAGAATGGCATATTTCCATTATTCAGTGCCAATTATTCTTAAAATATGCTTAAGTACAAACAAAACAAAATGAGATTTATGTTCATTGGTAATATTAAAAAGTTAAGACTAAGAATATGGTTCGTTCAAAGCTGGAATGCAGTAGCTAAAAAGAATCTGAAATGGAACCTATGCTAGCAATTTTTCTTACAAAATAATTACTAAAATAATTTGAAACTAATCCAGATAAAATACACCAGCAAGTGTGCAGGGGGAGAAAACACCATGTGTTACAGCCTATGATTAGTAACGTTTCCAGTTCTGCTCTAGCCTTTTTCTCCTTAGGACATTCGAGAACTAGGATTGCTGCAGATATACCAATGCATGAAATTTAGAGTTAACTTTATAATACAATGTCAGTATATGAGTGTTGGAATATTTGCAATTATACTAAATAATTTATACTAAATAATTTAAAGAAGTATCACAACTTCTAGGTTCTACAAGAATCTAAGCTAGGAGACATCCTTCTACACACACAAATCACAATGAAACAGACAACTGAAAAGATGTCTGCCATGTATTTGCAGCACTAGTCTTCTTTCATTATTGATCACCCTTTCTAGAAATTAGACCAGGAAAGATATGAAGTGCAAAAATATAGATTTTTTTTTTTTGTATAGAACTTGCATTTCTACACATCCTTTTGTGTTTGGTTAAAAGCAGACTGCATTCATGCTGTGAAATCTTTCTCTACAAAATAGACCCCTAAAAACTGTATTATTCCTTGAATTTTCACATGGTGTTGGTCTCTCTTTACTCCATTTGAGAAAACTATAAAGAAGAAAAATTACCTCTTTCATTGTCAAGCCCGTCACTGCATTCTAAATCCTACTTATTTTTCAGCTCTGAAACTTTTTAATTCATTACTTATATAACTCAACAAATATTTTTAAGCGCCTTAAAAAAACGGACTCTTCTATGCAGTGACAATATCTTAATATACAACACAAACAATCCTGCTCTCACCAAAATTAATATTTAAGGAGATAAGTTATTCTTGTGTTTTTTTAATAAAAATAAATCTAAGCAAATTGGAGGTAATTCAGAAGAAAGAAAAGCAGAAAAAGTAATTCTGCCCAAATATAATTATTGTTAGCATTTTGGTCTCTTTGCTTCCAATTATTTTTTGCCTCTGCTAGAATTTTTTGTTGTTGTTTTTCTTTATGGGTGTGTGTGTGTGTTTGGGGGGTACTATTTAACATATCAGATCCTACATTTCCCACTTATATACATGTGCTCATGTAACTGCATAATCTTCATGACCATCATTTTGATAGTTTATAATACTAAAATATTCACTGTTTCATGACATTGGTGTTTGGGTAATATCCAAAACTCAAGTTTATATATCCCATCCTTAGGAATAACTAGTCTCTATTGGGGTTTGTAAGAAATTCTCCTTATACCCCCAAATCCTCTTCTAATTTCAGGCTTGCTGATCAGAGGTCACTGAGTCTACAATTGATTTACACAGAAAAGAGATATGTGTTTATGCTACCACCGAGTGCTATTACACACTTTTCCATAGAAATAACATGATGAATGAAGCCTCAATTCCCAGGCAAGTCCTGATCATGAAGGGCTTTTTTGGCCTATGATGAACTTAGTATTAAGCTTTATTACATTAAGCTTCATTGGCTTTGGATCCCAGATTTGTTAACTGAACCATTGTTATCATGTTGGCAGTAGGTGAAAATATGTTCAGCATTACAAGTAACTGCCATACAAATACATTTTTGGAATATGACTTATTTATAAAGTGTTGACTGTTATATCAATGCTATCTTTCCTTGATAAAGGGAACAATTGTTAATGGATAGAATCAGTTATGTTTACCCATTTATTTTATCCAGATACAAGGAAGCTGTGTTGATTTTACTTGGGAAACAAAATCTTTGGCTTTAGTGATATTATTTTAAATATTTCAGATAATAGAACCTGGAATTTAGGGCTCAAGTCCAATATACTATATATATGTGCAGAGAACAACCTAGGTTTCTGAGGGTAAACCAAAATAAAGATGTGGCCCTCAATTAGCTCCTGATTTCTAGGGAGGTGATTATTTGTTAACAACTAGCTACAACATGAGCTGGGATGATGTAAGGTACTACAACGGAGGTAGAAGCTTTGAAGAAAATAAAAATACAATACAAAGAATGGAAGACAAAATTTGTATTTCATATGTCAGGATTTGTATATAGAATGTATAAAGAACTATTACAACTCAATAATAAAAGGACAACCGAATTTAAAAACTGGAAAAATATCTAAACACATGGTTCTCCAAAATAAGATACACAAATGGCCAACAAGCACATGAAAAGATACTCAACATCATTAGCCATCAGAAAAATGCAAATCAAAACCACAATGCGATACCACTTCATACCAATAAAAGAGGCTGATAATAACAAGTGTTGGCAAGGATGTCAAGAAATCAGAACCCTTATACATTGCTGATGTGAATGTGAAACAGTCTAGCAGCTCCTTAAAAGGCTAAAGATAAAGAGATCATATGACTCAGATATTCCACTCCTAGGTATAAACCTAAAAGAAATTAAAACGTATGTTTACACAAAAACATGCACATGAATGTTCATAGCACCATTATTCATAATAGCCAAAAAGTGGAAACAACCCAAAAGTTCATCAACTGATGAATGAATAAATAAAATGTGGTATATAGCCATACCACGGAAGATTAATCAGTAATAAAAATAAATAAATGGGAAGAGATTAACTGGGGAATTTATATGTATAAATGCATAGCCATGGACACAGATAAGAGTCTGGCGAAGGCCTGGGAGGGGCGGGTGTGGGGTGGAGGGGATCAATGCGGGGGGGGGGGGAACATAAAGGGGACATCTGTAATACTATCAACAATAAATATAAATATTTAAAAAAAGAAATGAAGTACTGATATATGCTATAACATGGATGTACCTTGAAAAGTTTAGGCTGAGATCCAAGATGGCAGCGGAGTAGGTGGAAGTTACACTAACCTCCTCCCAGGATCAAACTGGAATTACAACTAAAATATAGGACAATCAGCCTGAATAACCAACTGAAAACTAACTGAACAGAAGTCTATTTTATTTTTCCAGAGTTAATACCTTTATTAGAAAAAGATTAATAGTAAAACTTTTCAATGACAGAGACAATCAAACATAGAAACAGATGCATAGAGACAGAGAACGGACTTAACAGCTGTCAGAGGGGGTTGGGGAATGGGTGAAATAGGTGAAGGGATTAAGCAAAAAGAAAACAACCACCACTCATAGACACAGACAACAGTCTGGTGATTACCAGAAGGAAAGGGTCGAAGGATGAGAGCAGGTAGAAGAGGGTAAAGGGGGAATAAAGAATGATGAAAGGACACTTGACTTAGGGTGGTGAACACACAATACTATATACAGACATGCATTATAGATTTGTACACTTGAAACCTATATAATTTCATTAACCAATGTAGCCCCAATAAGTTCAATAAAAAATTAAAAAACAGCCAACATTAGGCTAAGTGAAATAAGCCAGTCACAAAAGACGACATATTATATGATTCAGTGTAGATGAACTGTCCAAAAAAGGCAGGTCTCTAAAGACAGAAAGTAGGTTAGTAGTTGCATAGGACTAGGGGAGATAAAGGATTGGGGTAGGGGTGATTGCTAAGGGGTACAAGGTTTCTTTTTTGAGGTAATGAAAATGTTTTAAAAATGATTGTGGTGATGGTGATGGTTGCTCTGAATACACTAAAATGCCATGGAATTGTACACTTTAAATTAGTGAATTGTATTGTCTCTGAGTTATCTCTATAAAACTATTTTTTTAAAAAAAGCATTTGGGATAGTTGGAGTGGGATTGGAGAGTGACTGCAAATAGTCATGAGGGATGTCTCTGGGATGGTGCAAATGTTCTAAAATGGGATTATGGTGCTGATTTCATAACTCTAAGTTTACTAAAAATAATTGAAGTGTACCCCCTTAAAATGAGTGAAAATTTTGGTATATAAATTATACACTAATATAACATTTAAAAAAAGTATAGTCTCAGAGGGCTTGGAATTTCAGCTTAGAGAGGCAAGAAATATTCTTGGTCAGACTCAAATTCCTGCAACAGTCACGCTCCCTGACGCAGAAGTCACACTCCCTGAATGCTCCCTGTGAGGTGCATTATTTTGTGGCCAGCCTGAGACCGCTGGAGAGATTTGTGGTCACCCACAAGGCCCGAGGCTTTGCTGCAGGCAATAATATTTTACAAATTCCAGTTAGCTAGGCATATGCCAATTTTCAACTGGTTAGGTAGCAAAGACTTGTGAAGCTGAGCATTTCTTTATAGCCCTAGGTCAACCTCTAGAGCACAGAACTCTATGTATATTGGGTTTCCCAGCAGAGCATAATTATCCACGGTGTCTTCTTACACTGGAGATGTTCTTAGGACAGTAGTTATGTAAGGTCACTGGATTGGTTCCTGAAATGGCCCAATAACCCCCATAGAATTCCACAGGTCAAATAAATTGAGGGCAGTGTTCATCTAAACAGCTCCAGAAATCAGAGTTCATAGTTGTTGACAATCAGAGAGAAAGCAGAGAAGTAAAGTTGTACCCAGTCACTGCCTCTGCTCCCTCTCCATTTCTCCCCATGCAGGCAAGAACATGTCCGTATGGCTAGCCACCAATGCAGGAAGAACTATACCATAAATGCGAGATAGGCATGGAGGACCTTGGAGTGGTGGGAGGTCTTCATCTAATTACCTGGTGTCTCTGTCAGTCAGGCACACCGGATTCTTATAAGGTAAAAGCAAGTATCTAGTTTCTGGTCAAATTTGCAACACTGGTCACTATAGCTTAGCTATCCACTGTGGTATTCATGACTATATCCAGAAGGGTCCCACCAAACCTTCCAAGTAGCATCTATAAGCAATGCTGTATATACCAGCCTTGGTCTTAGGCTAAGAACTACCATCCACTGGGAACTAAACTAATGTGGTCCACCACCTGCTACTTCATCTAAGATTGGCACTATAGTTGGCAATAGAAAAAAAAACATGGATGGAAAAATTAACTTGAAGGGTTACATTCTAGGACAGCCCATTAGATTATCAATCTATAGGGGCTGAAGCTCTCAGGCTGGGCTAAAGGCAAGTCCTTAAGGCAATAGATTCTCCAGAGGAAAATCAGGGAAATATAAGTCTGGGGGTCCAAGAGTAAGCGGTAGAGATTGTAGTCATTAAGACTACATGAAACTGGGCTTTAGTTCCTGCTCTGCCATTTACTACCTAACTATTTAAGTCATAAAGCTACTTTTCCTGGCTAAACTTCAAGTTCATCATCTGTAACACCCATCTGTCTTTTAGGTTTAATATGAAATGAGGTCATTTTTTTTCTATACTTCTGAAGCCACAGGAATATGTGAGATACTCTCCACCATTCCCAGGAAAGGCTACAGAATAAGAGGGGAAAAGACAGAAAGATCTAATGATACAAAAGATGGCAAACACTTATGTGAAGTTGAATGTTGTATTTGCTGATAATCAGGAACCAAGCACATTGAGAATATAGGTTAGCAAGATAGGGAAGGCAATTTCTGTTTAAATAAGATGTGACATCTCCATGACAAATTCTCAAGAAAGAAAAAGGCTGGGGGGGGGGGGAACCCTCAGCAGCAATTGAATAATTGTTTTATGAATGGAATATTTCAATGAGTATTTTGAACATGTCTATTTTCATTAAGAAAATTTACTTAAGTTACTTTAAATTGAGATTTAGGTTACTAACTTGCCAATAACCCAATTAGTTCTGAGAATTGTCATATTTTACATTATCTATTACATGCCTCCCAGTAGGCATCCAGAGTTTAGTGCAAAGTAAAAAACAGTGATTTCTCAGGTCACAGAGAACATACTACTTTACTGTATTAATAGGTAGAGTAGAAAGGATGAATTTGGATCCACTAGCCTGAGATCTAATTCTGGCTTTACTATTTACTAGCTATATGAACTTTGCAAGTCACAACATCCTTAAGATTCAGTTTTACTGTCTTGGAAGTAGTCATAACACCACCCATATTTTAGGTTTGGATTAAGATTTAAATGAGGTATCATCAAGATGTTTACAAACGAATCTACAAAATGACATAGCTTTGAGTCATGAAGAAAGATCAGTTATTAAATATGTACTGCTCTTCTGAACCCAGTTTGTCAAGAAGTTTTATACACTGTAACCAGAGGAATATGGGGACTCAGAACCATAATTTAGATAATATTTAGTTCCTAGCAAACTTGGCATGTTCTGGACTCAGAGATTCAACCTTGGCTGCACACTAGAATCACCCAGAGGGCTTTAAATACTAATGGCCAAACCTCCTGTCCAGAGATTCTGTTTTACTTGGTCTGCAGAATGGTGAGGGCAATAGAAATTTTCTAGAAATACTACAAGTGATTCTAATGTGTAGCCAAGCTTGAGAACCACTGCTATAGAAAAAATAACAAAAATATACATTGGGGAGACCAAACCATTGATCCCTACTGTGAGTTTAGCTGATCTAGGTTTAGCCTACAGTAAGGATTATGGTGAAGAAGCATTAATATAATAAAGACAAAGGTCAGGTTTTGTTCCAAGCCTGGTCCATCCTGAGGAATCACTGGGTTCAAAGCACTTTCCTCTTGCTGGTCTCCTCATCAGGTGCCTTCTGAGAAGACTTCATTGGCTAAGATGTGCTGTGGCTGGGATCATCTCTGGTTTTATTAATCAGGATTCTCCAGAGAAACAGAAGCAATAGGATAGTGTGTGTGTGTGTGTGTGTGTGTGTGTGTGTGTGTGTGTGCGCGTGCGCCCGTGCCCATGTGTTCACGTTAAATAATTTGTAGCCCATGTGATTATGGGAGCTAAGTCCCAAAATCTGCAGTTGGCAAGGTGGGAAACCAGGAGAGGTAATGCTGAGACCAGCAGGCTGAGACTCAGGAAGAGCCAATATTTGAGTTAGAGTCTGAAGGCTGAAAAACACTGACGTTCCACATTTGAAAGCAGCCAGGCAGGAGGAGTTTCCCCTTATCCATGGCAGGTGGAAATGGGGATAAGCCTTTTCATTCTATTCAGGCCTTCAACTGATTGGATGGGCCTCCCATTCAGGAGGGCAATCTGCTTTATTGAACCTACCAATTGTTTCTTAAAGTCTTGTACTAGTTTTCCCCTCTCTATACAATCCACTTCTTTTATACTAGAGGCCCAATCCACGAAATTCGTGCAAGAGTAGGCCTTCCTTCCCCCAGCTGCCAGCACCGGCTTCTCTCTGGCACCTGGGACCCGGGCATCCCTCGTAGTCCCGGCTTTGTCTTGAAGGTAGTCCGGAAGGACGTCTGGTCTAATTAGCATATTACGCTTTTATTATTATAGGTTGGAATTTACTTTTCTGACCCTAATTGCTAAAAATCTAATTTTTAAATAGAAGCCTCTCTCTGAACTCTTGCTTTTCTCAAACTCCTACTGTGTGGAAATGAAGCCCACCCTTTTATTTTTATTTTATTTTTTACTATTAATTCTTTTATTTAATGATCATTATTATTATTCTGGCTTTTAAAATGGTCCTCAGAAGGCCCACCCTTTTAGCAACTCAGTTCTTTTTAGAGTAAGGCAAAGTCAGCCGGAGTCTGATAACCTTCTGCAGTAGGAACCAGAAATCGGTTTATTGGGCTGGGGGAGAGCTGTCAGGAGAAAAGGGCAAAACTTATTTTGCACAATCTCAAAAAGAAAAGCAATTGCTCTGAATATCAGTAAGTTCCTTCCAGCTCCCCAACCCAAGACTCCATTATCTATTACTTCATGTAGACAGTGTTCTCACAAGCACGCTCCCTATACCACTAGCTTCAGTCTCACCTGGGAACTTGTTAGAAACGTGTTCTCAAGCCCCACCTCAGACCTACTCAATTAAAAGCTCTGGGGTGGAGCTTGGAAATCTGTGGTTTCACACGCCCTCCAGGTGAGGCTGATGCCTATCTTTGTGAAGCATTATGCTGATCAAGAAATTTAGCTTCCTGGGTGCTTGCTGACACACATCCACACAAACTCATCTCCCCTCTCTTCCAGCTCATTCGGTGGAACAAACAGTTTCTTCCTCTTTTTAAAAAAATATATTTTATTGATTTTTTACAGAGAGGAAGGGAGAGGAAGAGGGATAGTTAGAAACATTGATGAGAGAGAAACACTGATTCAGCTGCCTCCTGCACACTCCCCACTGGGGATGTGCCCACAACCAAGGTACATGCCCTTGACCGGAATCGAACCCGGGACCCCTCAGTCCACAGGCCGACGCTCTATCCACTGAGCCAAACCGGTTTCGGTGGAACAAACAGTTTCATATCCCCACCTGTGGGCTCTCTCAGTGTCTCACGCAAATGACCAAAACATCAGTTGACTCCCTACCTGGATTTCTGCACACACAAGTGGGAAGAAGGAAGGCATAAAGAAGCACAGGGCAGGAGAAAGATCATCAGATCAGAAGCACATACATGTGGTCCCGATGGAGGAACTGTATAAGGGGAGGAAGTAACTAGATCATGGCCAAGAACGTTTCGAAACTGCTAAAAGACACAAAGGAAAAATAGGAGGCAGTGAGTAGAGAGAGTCCCTAGAGGAATTTTGCTAGAAAGTGAGGAAAGAAATCGCGTGGTTGATTGAGGGGCATGTGGCGTCAATATGAAGGTTGTGAATGGCCCAGCCAGGTGATTTCTTCATTGATTCATCTATTTTTCACCTAAATATGATTCCTGTGAAAATACTTCTCACACTTTGGAATATTTGTGTGTGTAGTTTTGGCAATAACTTAGTCAAAGCAAGTATACATTTGAGTTTGGGAGTGGAAAAGTTTCAATAAGCTAAAGTTTGTTGAAGGCCAGACACTTTACATACATTTATTCAAGGTTTACAGGTTTATAAATTAGGTGTTACTATCTCAATTTGATAGAGATTAAGTAACAGGCCCTAAAGTGAGAGCTGGAATTTTAAATTAGGCATTCTGACTTCTCATGCAGTTATTTCTACACATACCAGGCTTCCTCCTATAAAATATACAGAGTTTAGAAGACTCAAATCAAGATCTGATGTTTAAAGGATTTGTATGCACTTCGGCAGAAGGAATATACATACTGAGACATACCATTTCCATTGACCAGGGAGATGAATGAAGGTCAGAAGAAACATGTTATGATTACATAATCACAAAAGCTCAGCTATCAAATGTCATGTTAAGTGACAGTAGCATGGCTGGCTAAGCCTTATCTCTGCCACTTTTTTTCCTTCAGTAAATGCAGAAGGAATCAAAGGATTTATGGGGTTGGATAATGGGTATTTTTTTTAATCCATGGAGAGAGGGATTCCTAATGGATTTTGAGGTACCAGACAGATCCTCTTTGGTTAATGAGTGACTTGTATATTATTTGCACAGGAAATCTACTAAAGCAGCTACCTGCATGATTAGCAAAAAGAACTGGTAACAGATATCAGAATCATGAAAAACAAAGTAAGACTGAGGAATTGTTCCAGATTAAAGAAGACATAAGCAACTAAGTGTTATCTTAGACTGAATCTTGGGGAAGCGGGGGGGGGGTGGGGAAGGGAGTACGGTTGCTACAAAGGATATAATTAGGACAATTGTCAAAAGTTTAATATGGACTTGGATTAAATAATATTATTGCATCAATGATAATTTTGCTGATTTTGATTACTTTAATATAATTGTTTAAGGGTTATCCTTGTTCATAAGAAATAAACACTGAACTATTTAGGAATAAAGAAGCATGCTGTCTGCAATTCATTCTCAAATGATTCAGAGAAAAAATGTGTGTGTGTGTGTGTGTGTGTGTGTGTGTGTGTGTGATATACAGAGAAAATTATAAGGCAAACAGGTCAAAATGTAAGCAATTGTGAATCTGGTTAAAAGATTACTAGTAAAACTGGATATTGAAATTAGCAATTTCTACTTCCTTTAGTCCTCAGGGACATCTGCTACCGACATCAGAGTATAGCATCTTGAAGCAAAAGCTAAACATGTCCATACTTTGTATGACAAAATAACACCTAGAATTATAAGTATTTTGTTGTAAATGTGACCATTTTTTCAGAAAAACATGTTTTTGAGCACCAACCAACTGTAAGGAATAAGGCATTATGTTAGTACTGCAGTATTCCTTTATTTATATTATTCATATTGGAGTGAGTGAAGATTGTTATGCACATGGCTGCCTCCCTTGCATCATTTCTGTCTCAGATCAAAGACCTCTCTGATCAGTTCATATTGCACTTGTACGTTACTCTCTGTTATATCATCTTGTCCCATTGCCTTATCACTATTTGAAATTACCTTGTTCATTCATTTGCTTAGTTATTTCTTGCCTTCTCCCAAGAATGATATCTCCCCAAAGAGAAGAACTGTACCCATATTGTTCACTGCTATATCCCCAGTGCCTAAAGCAGTGCTTGCCTGACACATATCAAATCTGTTGAACAAATTAATTAATTATGAAGTATCAAAGGGATAGTCAACTAAATTAATATATAAGAAGCCAAGTAAGTCTCAATGTTTCATTGAAATATTTGTATTAAATTATTAATTTTTTAAAAGTCAACTTGCAATTATTTATAGATTGCAATGTAAGCATCAGATAGATATATGATCTTTTATAACCCAAATTTCCATTATTCAAATATGTTTTGTCAGCTCCTGTGATAGCTTTCTTGCATTGGATAGCTAAATTTGGAAAAAATAGCAATATTTGTATGCAAATACAGCATTCTTCCTGTCTATTTCTTAGAAATTTATATGCCATCCAAAGATAGGGAGACTAGACAGAAAATATGTGACTTGAATGAGAGTTGCTTCAGTTCAAGACAATTTATATTCATAGTCAACAGAAGTTATACACTCACCTTACTCTATAAATGAAACTCTCCTCTCTTCAATCCTTTTATCTCAAAAGAGCAATACACAAGACTGAGACAAATGTACATGTCTAAGAACATTGAAACCATTCCATGGTAAAATCAATATTTTATTTTCAGTAATTCATCTAACAGTTTCTCTTTTTAGCATGCATGGTTAATTTTAGTATATGTGATAAATTAGGTGCTCAAAAATAATTCTCTGTTTTCGAAACAGCTCAATAACTAAGAAACAAACAAAGGAAAAATTATTGTCTATATTATATAATTAGCTCTTATATAATGATCAAAGATAAGGATAGCACACAACAATGAAATCAATACACCATTCCTCAGTTTATTCATTAGTTTTAGCTTCTCTTCACGAAATCCATATTTAATGGCCAATGAAATATACTAGTAAAGTCACTGGCTTATGTTTTACCATTTGTTAAAATAGGCTAGGTTGATTTCCACTTAGAAAGGTACCTGGGTATCCTTCCCCTTTGGTAGTCTTTCTGCCACAAGCTTCCCAAAGAAAAGACAATCTTTTTCTCAAGCATCATATTTGTGGAACTAGTGGTATTCCAGTCACCTTGGGCCTCTATTTAGAATTCAAGAACTACTAGTGTATTACCACTCTGTTGTGTTGGTCAGGGACTTGTGAGACTATAAATAAAAATCTAACTTTTGTGCCATTGGAGTCTTGGAAGGAGAGAGAGGGTGGGCTTGAAAAAGTATTCAAAGGAATAATGGCTGGAAACTCCCCGAATTTGATAAGGCACATAAATCTACAGATTCAAGAATCTGAGTGAATTTCAAACAGGATACACCTAAAGAAATCCATGCCAACACATCAGGATCTAAATATATTTATAGAATACTCATCAGGATCTAAAGACATTTATAGAATACTCCACCAAACAGAATATATATTATCTTCAATTATTCATAGAACATATATCAAGATAGACCATATCCTGGGCCATAAACTAACATAAACAATTTTAAAATATTTGGAATCATACAGAGTGTATTCCTTGACCAGAATGGAATCAAACTAGAAATGAATAGCAGAAAGATAACAGAAAAAAATCTCCAAACACTTAGAAACTAAATAACACATTTCTAAATAATCCATGGGTCAAAGATTAAGTTTCAAAAGAAATTTGAAAATGCTGTGAACTGAGTGAAAATGTTAGTATCTAAATTTGTGGACATAGCTAAAACAGTGCTAAGAGTGAAATATATAGCAAATGCATACATTAAGACAGTAGTCTCAAATCAATCATGTAAGCTCCCAAGAATATAGAAGTAGAGCAAAAGAAATCGAAGAAAGCATAAAAAAATAAAGATAACCAGAAATCAATGAAATTAAAAAACAGAAAAACAAGCAAGAAAATAAAGGAAATAAAGAGCTGGTACTTTGAAAAGATCAATAAAATTTATAAATTTCCAATATTAGAAATGAAGCAGAGGATATCACTACAGACCCTGCAGACATCAAAAAGAACACTCCCTCCCTCCCCAGACTGGAAACAGGAAAAGCATGTCTGTTCTCATTATTCTTATTCAACATAGTGCTGGAATTTTGAGCCAGTGCAATAAGACAAAAAAAAAAAAAAAAAAAAAAAAAAAAAAAAAAAAAGGCGGGGCTGAGGGTGGGAGGGAGACATAAAAGGCATACAGTTTGCAAAAAATAAAACCATCTTTATTTGCAGATGAGATGTTTGTTTATATAGAAAATTCTAAAAGATATACAAAAATGCTCCTAGAATTAATAATTGTGTTCAGCAAGGTCAATAGGATACAAGAATACAAGACAAACATACAAAAGTCAATTGTATTTCTATACACTAGCAGTAAACATAGACACCAAAATTTAAAACGCAATGCTATTTAAAATTCCTCCAAAAAAAGAGAGAAATGCTTAGGTGTAAATAGACTGAAAACTACACAATGCAAAGATCTAAACAAATTGAGAGACATACTTCATGCACTGGAAGAGTCAACATAGTAAATGTGCTAATTCTCCCCAATTACATTGGGGAGAGACAGATCTTAGTGCAAAGATTTCAAAGGCCCTCAGCAAAACCTCGTGACTAGCACTCAAAGCTTTTCCCCACAGTTTGACTTGGCTCATTTATGTACTTTTATGAGACGTGTTTATTTCTTTTGAGGGAGAGAAACAGAGCGTAGGTCCAGCTTCAGGTTGCTTGGGTAGAGTTGAGGAAGGAAAAGGATTTGTGTCTGTGTGCCTTTGCACCAGCAGTTGAGGTTCTAAAACAAGAGAAAATGCATCCCCACAGATGTTCGGAGCGTCCAGTGAACGGATTTTCACTCGGGCATTCATCCTCCAGGTGGCAGCAGCCCCTGTGACTGAAGAAGGCAACCTTGCCTGCCCCGGTTGTGTAGCTCACCAACAGTGGAAGCAAACTCACTCTTCCAGACGCAAATCGTACAGAGATGCTCGCCTAAGTTCTAACCTGAACAACTCTCAAACCTAGAAAATCGCCTCCCAGATAGCTGTAATTATGAGTGGTTGTCTGAGCTGATTGGCAGGAACTGCTAGCTATTCATAGATACTGTCATGTGTCACTTAAGGACAGAGGGAGATACATTCTGAGAAGTGAGTCGTTAGGCAATTTCCTTTGTTGTGCAAATATCGTAGAGTGCACTTACACAAACCTAGATGGTATAGCCTTCTACACACCCAGGCTACATGGGACAGCCTATTGCTCCTGAGCTATAAACATGCACAGCATGTTACTGCACTCAATACCATAGGCAACTGTTAGACATGGTAATATTTGTGTGTCTAAATATATTTAAACACAGAAAAGACAATAAAGATATGGTATAAAAGAATTTTTTAAAAAGGACACATTTGTCTAGGGCACCTAGCAGGAATGGAGCTTGCAGGGCTAGAAGTTGTTCTGGGTGAGGCAGTGTGAGTGGTGAGTGAATGCGAAGGCCTAGGGTGTGTATCCTACTACAGATTTTATAAATACTGTACCCTTAGGTCAGTGGTCGGCAAACTCATTAGTCAACAGAGCCAAATATCAACAGTACAACTATTGAAATTTCTTTTGAGAGCCAAATTTTTTAAACTTAAAATTCTTCTAACGCCACTTCTTCAAAATAGACTCGCCCAGGCCGTGGTATTTTGAGGAAGAGCCACACTCAAGGGGCCAAAGAGCCGCATGTGGCTTGTGAGCCGCAGTTTGCCAACCATGGCCTTAGGCTACACCAAATTTATAAAGATATTTTCTTTATTCAGTAATAAATTAACCTTAGCTTACTGTAATTAGCCTTATTACTGTATACATTTTTAAATTTTAAAACACTTTTGACTTCTGTAATAACAGCTTAAAACACAAACACATTATACAGCTGTACAAAAATATTTTCTTTCTTTATAACCTTAGTATAAGAGCTTTCTCCTATTTATTTATTTTTTTGCTTTTTTTAAACTTGTGTGTTAAGAACTAAGATACAAACACACACATGAGCATAGGCCTACACAAGGTCAGGTCTTCAGGGCCAATAAAACACATGTAGCTGTCACCTCCATAACACCTTCTTCTGGAACATCCCCTAAAGGAACTGACTGAGGCCCTAGCCAGTTATCTCAGTGGATAGAGCGTCGGCCTGCGGACCAAAAGTTCCCTGGTTCAATTCTGGTCAAGGGCATATGCCCGGGTTGTGGGCTCAATCCCCAGTAGGGGGCGTGCAGGAGGCAGCTGATGTATGACTATCTCTCTCTCCCTCTCCCTTTCTCTCTGAAATCAATAAAAATCTACTTGAAAAAAAAAAAAAAAAGAACCTGCCTGAGGCTCTTCTTGAGGAGCTCTCACTCTTTTCAGAAATGTGGTTATGGTGGTTTGCTTGGTTTGTTTCTTTTCTCCCATCATAGATTTGCTTGTAAGCAGATAATGCAGAATGAACATTTCTCTCTATGAATGAAAACCTTTTGGTTTGGTAGTCCTGGTTATCAGATTGACTGTCATGGTATCACAGTGCTTGCATTCAAGTAACCCTTATTTTATTGAATGATGCCACATCCACATAACTTTTTTTTACAGTATATTATTATCATTGTTCTACTTTATTATTCACTACTAGAGGCCCGATACACGAAGATTCGTGCAAGAATGGGCCTTCCTTCTCCTGGCTGCCAGCACTGCCTTTGCTCCGGCTGGAGCCGCCTTTTTACTCTGGCCTAGAGCTGCCTTTCCACCTTCCCATGCTGTCTAGAGGCCCAGAGCAGCTGGGGTGGTGCGGAATGCGTGCATCATTGCCATGGCGATGACACAAGTGTCACACCCTGCCCCTGGCTGCTAGGTGCCTGCATATGCAAATTAACCTGCCATATTTGTTGGGTTAATTTGCATTCTCACTCTTGATTGGCTGGTGGGTGTCATGAAGGTACAGTCAATTTGCATCTTACTCTTTTATTAGTGTAGATTGTTAATCTCTTTCTGTGTCTAATTTATAAATTAGACTTTGTCATAGGTATCTATGTAGGAAAAAACAATATATGTAGGATTCTGTACTATCCACTATTTCAGGCATCCACTGGGGATCTTGAAACACATCTCCTAGTGATAAGGAAGGAGTACTGTATATATACAATATTTAATTAGCATATTAAAGCATTTTATTTATTTATTTATTTTTAAAATATGTTTTTATTGATTTTTAGAGAGAAACACCATCAATTGACTGCCTCTTGCAGGTCCCCTACTGGGTGTCGAGCCTGAAACCCAGACATGTGCCCTGACTGGGAATCAAACCAGTGCCCTCTTGGTTCATGCCTGGACAATCAACCATTGAACCACACTAGCCGGGCAGTGTTTTAGAGAACTTAAAAAAATTTTTTTTTATTGATTTCAGAGAGAGGAAGGGAGAGGGAGAGAGATATAGAAACGCCAATGATGAGAGAGAATCATTCATTGGCTGCCTCCTGCACGCTCCCTTTTGGGGATTATGGTGCCCTGACCATAATCAAACTGTGACCTAGGTCGATGCTCAACGACTGAGCCACATCAGCTGGACTTAGAGAGGACTTTTAACTAAACTCTGTTTTGTTTTTTTATATTAGAACCTAACTTCCATGTATAAACCCTTCTACTGTACCTATTTTTTAAAAAGTACCATTACCAAAAGAATACTGAAGCGTGGCAGCTTTCTGAGAGGTATAAATAAACTTTGATAATATTTTTAAAAGTTTGCATGTTATAGATATTTTAGTTTTATAATCTTTATAAAATAATTTTATATTTACTGAAAACAAAGTCTCTTAGCTGTCTTAAAGGTTAAACATTTAATTATCTAAGGGACTCTGGACTTGTTTCAGCTGAATCATCTTTATCCCCCAAAGTGTGAGAACATTTTCTTCTGCTGTTTAGAGAGGTTTCTTGCCAAGAGTCACTATTTTAATTCCCCCCCCCCCCCAAATGCTTTTGGATTAACTACTCCATTTTATGATATATTCAACTTTTGAGATACTATTCCAATTCTATCACTAATCTATTTTAAATCCACATTTTCAGTTCAAGGAGCAATCACCAAGTATTTTTCTATGAGTTGCTGTGCTTAGGAAAGAGAGAAAAAATAAGCCATGCCTCTGCCTTTATTGTCAATAATAGTAATGGATGAAATGCATGGACTATATACTAAAAAGTAACATGATGCCTCAGTCAGCACAGGCTGCTATAACAAAATACCATAAGCTGCATGTCTTATCAACCACAGAAATTTATTTCTCATAGTTCTGGAGTTTGGAAGTCCCAGAACAGGGTGAAGGCATGGACAGAGTCAATGAGGGCTGTCTTCTGGGTTGCAGATAGCTGACTTCTTATTGTATCCTCACACACTGAAAAAGAGGCAAGCTAACTCTCTGGCCTCTTCCATAAGGGCACTAATTCTATTCATGAGGGCTCCACCCTCATAACCTAATTATCTCCCCGAGGCCCCCACCTCCAAATAGCATCACTTTGGGTATTAGACTAACATACTTATTTTGTGGGGAACACACCATTCAGTGCATAATACCTGAGAGATAGATTATCAAGAATAGTTAATCCCTACCCGGGAAATATGTGGAAAGACTTCAGGGAGGATGGTGAATTTGATCTGGACACTGAAGGGTAATAGTGGTGGTAAGCCTGGATTCTCAAACAATACAATCAGGTGTGTGAAAATTTAACTTTTATTTTCCTAAAACTGAACTTAACTTCTATCTCAAGTCCCTGTTTTTGTCTGATATCAGAAAATTTAATCTAAACACTTCCAGATAAACTCAGCTAAATGTAGAGATTTCTTAAGAATTTCAGTTGAAATTCAGTCAAGCACAGCCTTGCTAGTCAAGGTATAGCTAGTGGACCAGCGGCATAGATGGCCTGATTGCTTGTTAGAAATTCGGACTCTTTGCCCCGCCCCATATCTCCTGATTCAGAATGAGAAATTAGCAGTTAACAAGATTCCCAGGTGATTTGTGTGCACATTAAAACATGAGAAATCCTGAGATACAATTATTTGTCTCTCCCTTCCTTTCACGTTAAGGCCAACTCCTGAATCTCTGCAGGTTGCCAAACAATCTACCCTTCAGATGGTTGAGCCCTCCACTGTGGTTCACCTTAGATGAGATGAAAGCTTGTCTCCATTTGATCTCCAAGCCTCCCTTTCTCTGCTTTACTGTGGTTTTCCCTTGTCCTGGCTGCAAAGCCTTTAAGGATCCTCCATCTCTCTCTCTTCACTAATCTCACATTTCTCGGGCTTTTTGAAAATTCGTCCATTTTCCCAGACATTTTTTGGCTTGCTTGGTTTCTGTGGAATCCTGTTACCCCAGGCACCTGACATTCAGTCAGTCAATTACCAGAGATATACGTAGAGCTGGCCTTCTTGTGATTGGGGATAAATTGTACAGGATGTGTTTGTACTTTGCTGAATTCATAATAGACAATAAATACTGGGGGGAAGTCACATTTAAAATGAGTGTGGAGCCCTGACCGGTTTGGCTCAGTGGATAGAGCGTCGGCTTGCGGACTGACTGGTCCCAGGTTGGATTCCAGTCAAGGGCATGTACCTTGGTTGAGGGCACATCCCCAGTGGGGGGTGTGCAGGAGGCAGCTGATCGATGTTTCTCTCTCATCGATGTTTCTAACTCTCTATCCCTCTCCCTTCCTCTCTGTTAAAAAAATCAATAAAATATATTATAAAAAATAAAATGAGTGTGGAGTCACAAATTCTTCAACAGATTTGTGTTTGTGTTTTTTTCAGACTCTACTGATTTAGAATATGTGTTAGTCCATACACGGTCTGGGATGATGGTTATTTATCTGCAAGATGCTCTAATTCCTACCTAGAGTTCTTTCTAGCTTCAAGATTATTCATCCATCCTCATAATTAACTTATTAGTTATTGAGTGGTTAATATATGTCAGACATAAGAATTAGGATTGAAAAGATTATAGTCCCTGTCTTCAAAAAAATTTAAAAAAAAGTATATAACATTAGTTATGCATCAGGGAAATAATGGGAGCAGACTATAGGCACATAGGTTACCCCACAGTGAGGGTCGGGAGAGAAGAGGCAAGCTTGTGACCCTAATAAAACTACAAAGAATGTTAGGCATATATTAATAAACAAATTGCTTTCATACAGTGTTCAAATCCAGTTACATATATTGTCCTACATTTTTTGTAGTTGTTGTTAATCCTTACTCAAGATTAATTTTTCCCATTGATTTTTAGAGAAAGTGGGAGGGTGGGGGAGAGGCAGAGAGAAACATCAATGTGAGAGAGACACATTGATTGATTGCCTCCTGCAAGTGCCCAAGCAGGGCCGGGGATCAAGCCTGCAGTGAGATACGTGCACTTGACTAGAATTGAACCCTTTCAGTCCACGGGCTGATGTTCTAACCACTGAGAAACTGGCTAGGTCTATTGTCCTACTTTTACTAATTATTATCTGTTAGATAAAAGTAATTCCTTGTTAAGTCAAAGAAGACATTATTAGTGCAAACTTGGTCATTTCTTTCCTAATTCTAAATATATGAAAGATATAAAACTATTTTTAAAACTATCTAGTTCACAGTTTTTATTATTTCAAATTGGTCTTCCAAATGGATAAGACTTTATTGCTAATGTAATAAAATGACATGGAAAATAAAAAAACATAGAGAAGACAATCAGTTGCTACAACATAATGACTAGATTCTCTTACCTAAAAGAGTAAGGCTATTAGTGACATACTTTTGTTTTCTAGAATAAGAGTATCCATAAAAATGAGATCCTCAAACTAAACAAAGTCTTACCATACAATCCAACAATCTCACTACGAGGTATTTGCCCATTTAAGTTGCACAAAAATAGTTATACTACATACATACAATGGAATATTATCCTATACTAGAGGCCCGATGTACAAAATTTGTGTAAGAGTAGGCCTTCCTTTCCCCAGCTGCCGGCACCGGCTTCCCTCTGGCACCCAGGACCCACCCAGGCTTCCCTCCTGCTGCCGGAAGGCACCCGGGATTCAGGCTTCCCTCGCAGCACCAGCTTCGTTTGGAAGGTTGTCCGGAAGGATGTCCTATCTAATTGGCATATTATGCTTTTATTAGTATCTTACCTTATAATAGACAAATATGCAAATTGACCGCACCTTCGCTATGCCCAAGCCACACCCACTAATCAAGCCACGCCCACCAGGAAACCGTTGCAGGGACGTTGGGGTGTGGTGGAGGCTTTCCCGGCCTTGGGCACCAGCGGGGAGCCTGCACCCATCGCAGGAAACCACTGGGGGTTGGCTCCTGCGATCGGTAGCAGGGACGCTGGGTGCGGCCGAGCCCAAGGCCACCGCCTGGGGCCAAGCCCCGACCCTGAAAAAGGCAGAAGGCGGTGGCCACAGCCAAGGCCTGGGTCCCCGGTGCCGGCAGAAAACTGATGCAGGCAGCCAGGTGAATGAAGGTCTATTGCACGAATCTTCGTGCAAACGGGCTACTAGTAGATAATAAAAGGCTAATATGCAAATTGTCCCCTTGGGAGTTTGACCAACCTGGAGTTCGACTGCTCACTATTACGTGCGCTGACCACCAGGGGGCAGCACAGAACGAAGGAAGGCTCCAGCCAGCAGCCGGCAGCTGGGGGAAGGAAGGCCCTGGCTGGCGGCTGGAAGGCCCTGATCGGCCCTGATTGCTGACCAGGCCTAGGAACCCTACCCGTGCATGAATTTCATGCACTTGGCCTCTAGTTCAGCAATAAAAGGAAATAAGCTACTGAGGCACAATAAGACATGCATATTAGTAAGTGAAAGAAACCAATCTAAAAAGGCTACATATTTCATGATTCCAACCGTATAACATTCTGGAAAAGGCAACATTATAGAGATAGCAGTAGAAAGGTCAGTTGTTTCCAGGATGTTGGGGAGGGGGTAAGAGTAGGTGGAGCACAGGGGACTTTTAGAACAGTGAAACCATTCTTAGGATACTGTGATGGTAAATACAAAACATCATGCATTTGTCAAAACCTAGAGAACTGCCCTAGCCGGTTTGGCTTGGTGGATAGAGCGTCAGCCTGCGGACTGAAGGGTGCCAGGTTCGATTCTGGCCAAGGGCACATGCCCAGGTTGAAGGCTCGATCCGCAGTGGGGGACGTGCAGGAGGCAGCCGATCAATGATTCTCCCATCATGTTTCTATCTCTCTCTCCCTTTCCCTTCCTCTCTGAAGTCAATAAAAATATTTGAAAAAAATCAAACCTAGAGAATCTATAACACGAAGAATGAATAGTAATGTATGCAAATTTAGGAGGTCAGGGGCTACCAGGCAAAAATGCAGACTCTGATAAGAGAATCTAACTGTATTACAAATGTGTGAAACAACCTTACTGAAGGGAGTGGGGGTGGAGGGCAGTTGTTGATCTAAATAACTTTGGACATGAGTGGAGTCTGTTAGATAAAAGGCAAAAAAAAACAAAAACTGCACAGAGTACTGTACTCTAGATGATAAAATTGTTTCCTTTGGGGGAATGGGAATTCTGATACTGCCATGCCTGTGTACTGGACTTGAACAGTAAAGCAAATTGATGACAGATGCGGGCGCCAGGTTTTTCACAGTTGAAGTGGGAATTTTACGGATCAGCTAGAATAATCCGTATGCTCTGATGAAATACTCTCATAACTGTGCTTTTGTTTTGGTGGTTGTGATGAAAATTCCAAATAATTTATGTAGATACTCCATCCTAAAGGAGGAGAGACTCCTCACTCTTTGAGTGTGGGCTGTGTGTAGTGACTTCCGAATAGGACAGTATGGAAAAGGAGGAAAAAGAGTATGACTGTACAGTGGAGAAAGCTGACAAATAACTAGCTCAGCCAGGTGATGGTCAGAATCGATACACCGATACACGTGATGAAAATGACACTCCACCTTGGAGGTTTTCCTCCCTTAAATATCCTAATTATCATGATAAAAACACCAGGCAAATTCACATTGAGGGACATTAGACAAAACACTTTGCCAGTGCTCCTCCAAACCGGCAAAGTGAAAAACAAGGGAAGTCTGAGAAACTATCACAGCCAAGAGGAGTCTAAGGAGGCATGACAGCTGAGTGTGATGTGATAGTATCGTGCTATCCTGGCGGGGACTCTGGAACAGGAAATGGACATGAGGGCAATACTAAGGAAACCTGAATGAAGTATTGACTTTAGTTAATAATAATGCATCAATGTTGGCTCATTAATCGTACCAATGTACCACACTAATGTAAAATGGTACTAACAGGGGCAGCTGGGTGCAGAGGTATGTGTGAGTTAATGTATTGATAATTTTCTTGTACTATATGGTCAATTTTTGTGTAAAACTGTCCCAAACATAAAGTCTATTGATAAAATAATACATTCATTACTATAGTAAGTCCTCACTTAATATCGAAGATAGGTTCTGTGACTTTAAAGCAAAATGACAGATAGCTCTGCAGGCATGGCTCAGTGGTTGAGAATCGAACCAGGAGGTCACGGTTCGATTCCTGGTCAGGGCACATGCCTGGGTTGTGGGCTCGATTCCCAGTGGGGCGTGCAGGAGGCAGCCGATCGATGATTCTCTCTCATCATTGATGTTTCTATCTCTTTCTCTTCCTCTTTCTCCCTTCTTCTCTGAAATCAATAAAAACACTTAAAAAATAATAAAAAATGACACATAATGGACAAAACCAATTTTACCACAGGCTAATCGATATAAATAAGAGTTAAATTCCTATGGCATCTTATAAATGTTATTTGAGGACCTGCTGAATTTTTACTCTCTTCAAGAGTTAGCTTTTAAATTTTTTAAAAAACATATTTTTATTGATTTCAGAGAGGAAGGGAGAGGGAGAGAGAAAGAAACATCAATGATGAGAATCATTGATTGGCTGCCTCCTGCATGCCCCTTACTGGGGACTGAGCCCAAAACCCTGGCATGTGCCCTGATGGGGAATTGAACCGTGACCTCCTGGTTCGTAGATTGATGCTCAACCATTGAGCCACACCGGTTGGGTTTTTAAAAAAATTTTTATTTAAAGAGCTTAACTTCCTAATCAGCCCACTCCGTCGGGCAGTACATGTGCTCTGGGTCTGGAGTGAGCTGCAAATGCCCCCTTCTTCAGCCACCTGTGTGGATTCTACCCATTCTTAGGCAGGATCTGACGCCTAGATCCCATGCACATATACTCTCACACATCAAAGTTAGCTGGCCAGAAAGCTGAGTTCTTTAAATTGCCAAAAAGGAAAAATAAATGAGCAGATTATGGAGAAACTGAAATAGTAATGAGGATGGTCATTTTAAGGTCCTAAATGCAGACAGTGTCTGGATTTAGACTACAGGGCATAGTTTGATGGCCCCTGATCTAGTACAAGGCAGTCATGATATTCAAAAGGTATTTAGTAGTATTGTAATAGCATTAGTATTATCATCTATTTCCGTTATGCTTGTAGCAGCTAGAAAGTGAATGTTTATAAGATATGCAATTTAGATTTATAATTTCAGTTGTAATTTGCAATGACCTCCTTTAAAAACACCAAAATGATATCTTCCTATCCACAGACCCCATATTTTACAATGACAGACCTTGGCATCCTTAGCTTTCTAAAGGGCTGACCACATTGAAAAAATCATTTTGCTTATTTTTTAGTTTCTTTCCTAATTATGAGGCTTTAGAAATAAGAAATGAAATAAAAATTATTTTGTGAGTGTTTTTTTTTTTTTAAATAGATCCTTCATGAATCTGTTTCGACCAGCTTTGTTTAGAGAAGGTTCTCTGGAGATTCTAGTTCAAAACCTCAGAGAGAAAACAGCTGCTGCTCTGGGGAAATATTACGTAAGTCTTTCTGACAGCACGGTTAGCCTGTTTTCCCCTGAGCTCTATTCACAGTGGGAACACCATGTGTTGGAGGGAGCCGTCATATATTACCTTCTTGCTATTACCCCACACAGGAATGTTGAAGAACTGTGGTTATGGTTTTACAGAACCATCGGTATGATCCTAAAGTCAGAAGGCCGTCTTTCAGCAATTAATCTGAAGACAAAGAAGCAGAACCATTTTCACTTATTTGCAAACTCTGGTTCAAAGTCTTACATTTGCTGAAGCTTCCCAGAAAATACAAATTCTATGCAAAGTAGGACTGTTTCCAAGGAGCAAAAATGCTGGGGGTTCGTTGAAGTAGCGTTTGAAAAATCCACTTGATAGCCAGTTCCTCGAGCCAGACCCTGGGTCTTGTCTTTTGTTGTATCCTCCCTCCCCACCCTCAGCACCTAGCAACCACGTTCCAAATCATATGTGCTGCGTTGTGGAAGTGAATAGCAAATTCATATTCATTGAATTTAGCTATTGGAGTGGAACCAAGAAAGAATGGAGGAGCCTGAGCCAAACAGCAGTTGGAAACAAGTGTTAGATAACCTACAGCGCGTCCTCCATCTTACAGAAGGCTCACTCTGATATCCTGGCATGCCTATGTACCTCTAGGTGATGGCTTGGATGCAAAACGTGCAAATTGCCTACGTCTTTGTAATTCTCAGGGGAGGAGGATCACATCCCACTTGAGAATAGGTCCGTAAAGAGGCTGGATGGTACACTTCCCTCTGGAAGCCCCTGGCATAATGCAGTCATGAGACAAAGAAGACTTCTCTAAACTATGAAGTCCTAGGTGAGTGTAAAACTTAATAAATTTCTCTGATTATCAAGCAAAATGATTTATGTCATCTAAAATTACTTAATTGATTTAAAGTTACCTATAAAATGGAAGGACAAAGCATTACATTAAAAAAAATAATAGAATTCCCAAAGAATGGAGACAGAAGTTAGACGTTTTCAAATATATTTTGTTCATATATTTGATTCTGGAACCATGTACGTGTTTTTACATAATCAAAATATAACTTTAATGTAAAATTACAATATAAACAAGTGAACTTAAAAATAGATCCAATTGATGGCATCACTTCAGACAGAGTAACATTTATTTCAATAATGACACGAAAGAAAAAATACCATTGGTCATCTTTGGAGGATGTTAGGGAATTAACTCATTATGGTAAAAATTGGTGTATACATACCGTATGCCAAGAAAAATGGACAGGGAGGTTTGTGGGTGGACGTGGCACAGGCAGGGCTCCAGCTGCCCCAAGGGTTGAGGGGTTCATTACCTCTGCATGCTGGAGTGGCCACACAGGGGCAGCCAGACGACTGTCAGCTTGCCCATAGGCCGTTACTTAATGTTACTTAACACACTTGCTTGGCATTTACTAGTTTAGAGGTTGTTCAGCCCAGCCCCTCAGTTTGTTAATTTTCCAGTCCTTCAGTTTCAGAAAAGAGAACGGAGAGCCACAGAGGTATCCTGACTTACCCAGGACACACACTGAATTGGAGTTTCTCCCACCGACTCCATTGAGAGATGGCCCCTCTTCATCACTGTAAGGTCCTTTCACAAGGCGCTCCGTCCAGGGTCCCCAACTTCTTCGTCCTTTGTTTATGTCTAGGAAGCCCATCATTCCATTTCCACTTCCATTTCTTCCTCCACCCTGGGTGATTTCTATTCACCCTTCAAAGCCCTGATTTCTATTCCTTTACCTCCTTTGTCTAACCTTCCTTAGCCACCTTGGGCAACTAATCACTTCCTCTTATTCATTCCCTCTCCTTGTACCATTGCTTTATTTTTTTAAAATCAGCTAAACAAGACATAATTTCCATACAGTGAAATGCACCCATTTTTAGTGTACAGCTCAATGGTTTCTTTTTTACAAATGTATATACTTGTGTACCCACTGCCTATATAGAGAATATTTCTATCTCCCCTGAAGTTCCCTCATGCTCTTGTCAGAAAGTTGTTCCCCACCCTGCTACCCAGCCCTAGGCAATCACTGATTAAGTTTGTGCTTTCCAGAATTTCGTGTAAGTGGAATCAAACACTATGTACTGTCTTGTCTCTGGCTTCTTTGGCTCAGGGTAATATTTTTGAGATTTGTTTATGTTGTCTGCATCAATAGTTTGTTCCTTTTTGTGGCTGAGTAATATTCCAATGTATGGATAAACCACAATTTAACCATTCACCTTTTGATGGACCTTTGGATTGTTTCCAGTTTTCTGGCTATTAGGGATAAAGCTGCTATGCACTTCCACAGCACTTTACATTGACTTGTACTACAGAGCATTTCATATTAATTATATAGTTTATATATAGTGCAAAGAGCACTAAAGCCAGAGCTGAGCCCTAAGAGTCTTAGAAATGTGTGTAAATTGTTCAGTACAGTTTCAGCATATGATAAATCCTTAATAAATAATAGCTATTATGGCTGCTGTTCTTTTTAGCTGTGTGACCACGAGTCAGTTACTTGCCCTTTCTGAGCTTCAGTTTCTTCAAAAGTAAAAAAAAAATTTCCAGGATCTTGCCCACAATGCTGACACACTGTGAGGGGTATCAAGCAATCAATCATGTAGGGTGTTGGTGGGGGGATGATCTCCCAGTGGCTGATTAAATAATGGAGGGTATAACTTAAGATTTCTTGGGAGAGATATGCTCAGGCATTTCAGGAAGAGGGATGCTTATGGAGGGATATAGAAGACAAACTAGACTGTGCCTGTGAAATAAGGATATCCAGCAGAGAGGCAGGGGGAGCAGGGGAGCGGGGGAGGGGCTGGCATAGGGAGCAGTAACAAAGTTCATGGACTGTTACCTGCAGAGAAACAGGATGTGAGACAGAGCTTTTTTTTTTTTTAGTTTCAGGGAGCTTATCCAGGATGGCCTTAGGTGCTGAAGCAGTGAATTATGATGATTCTCCCAAAATAACTTTGCTTTAGAGCTAAGAATATCCATCCAGGCTCAAGGTTGCACAAGGTTTTTTTTTTTTTTCCCCCACAGCCCTTTGCTAATTGAATTAAACCCTTCTTGGCAATAAGAAAGTCTCCCAAAGAGTGACTGGAAGGATCAATTTTGCACATATTATGATTTGGCTTTCCAGTTGCTCCAGGCTGCATGCCCAGCTCAAAGTCTTCTTTTAGCTACTGGCTCCTTTCATCTTCCTGTAATCGTTAGTGATACCTGATCCCGTTACACGCTGGCGCCCTTTCAGGCGTAATCTGTTGACTAATACTTGTGATTGCTGCTAATTCGTAGAGGAAAGAGCCATGTACTGGGCTGCGATGTCTTCCGAGTGTTCTCATACACTTTTCAGTTTCAGCTGCAGTGGAATGCTGTGTTTTGATTTTTAGAATAACGTATGTGCTGGAGTCAAAGCCAGCAGTAGAAAAAAAGAAAAGTCATAGAATTAAAGTCTATCTTCCTCTCCCTCACCTGCTATGACCGTGGCTTTCTAGTCACTTTCAAAGCAAACTGTGCCTCTCTGCCCAGAGCTCCCACACAGCAGTCTTCAAGCTCTGAACCCTCCTCCCACCCCTTTGTGATAATCTCTCTTTGTGGCCCATTTCCTTTACATTAAATTCACAAATATCTAAAAATTCTGTCTCTTACTGCTAAGGCATCTTCCACATAGATTAAGTATTTCATAGCTATAAGTTCTTTTGGGGAGTTATAATTTCCTCAAATGAGTGATGCCTAGGCTGAGAATTTCAGGTACCCTGATGTACCTGCCGTTGGATATTTGATAGGCAGTTATTTTAATGCTAGCTCGCATCGCTGAAGAAATGAATAGAAATATTTTTACAGTGGTTGTGATTCTGCTGAAGAAATGAATAGAAATATTTTACAGTGGTTGTGATTCCGCACAAGACAATAACCTTACGTAATTGTATGAAAAACTGAACCAAGCAGCTACTTTATCATGGAAGGCAGAACTGGTCACCCAGGTCCTCAGTACCAAAGTAGAACGTATGTATAATAAACACTAGAAAGAGACTAACCTGATTATTTGTTCAGGTCCAATTCTTCCATGGCCATCCAAACACGCATTTATTAAAAACTGTCCATCTCATTTCCAGGAATAAACAATAGCATGATTCATAAGGGCGGAAAGGGTCTGTAAGGTATGAAATCATCACCAGGCCAAAGAGATGACTACAATTTGTCAGAATCACTGCTATCAATAAAGAGTGGGAATTTGGTTGCCCTCTGAACAAAACCACAGGGCAAGTAGTTTTGCCTTTTATAGAAACCATCCAGAAATGGTTTGTAGATATGTGATTGCTAGAGTTTCAGGACATCCCTAACTTTTACAAAGGTGATCTAGATATATAATCAAGATAGGAACTTCATCAGAGAAGGCGATAGCCTAATAAGTTATATTATAACCCAAATGTGTGAGCAAATAAATAGCAGATCATGTTCTGTGCACTCACGCACACACACACACACACACACACACACACACACACACACACACAGCAGTATTCTGCTGGAGTCAGCAGTACAGGCTTAGAACTGATGCTAAATAATCAGGAATTTTGCAAGCTGTTGTTAAATTCTATAGATAGTTTGAAATCAGTCACGTGGGAGTCTTTATACCATGGAAGTTGGCAATTGCTATAGACCAGGGCTTTTGTTTTGTTTTCAGATAGCTGGTTTACCAGTCTGCCACTGACTATGCTGTTGAAGGCAGAGAGAGTCTGTCAGGAAAATGGATAGTCCATTCCTTGGAGAGGGTCTGTGTTGTTGTGGAACTGGAAAAGGTCATCAGACACTTCCCAGAGCTGGATTTAATATCCCTTTAATTCCTCTCGCTTCTGATCTACAGACCAGTCATGTGAGAAAATACTCATGGTGTAACATTTAAGGAAAATAAGATGAATTCCAATGTTAGATTTGGCAGGAATATTTAAGTCCCATTTCACAAATGCTCAATAAATAACCTGTTGCTTATTTGTTTGGCACCAATAGATGAAGTGGTGTTAAATGATATTCTTTGAGGTCCCAGGGATTCTAAGGAGCCCACTTAAGGGACATCTAGGGAGGGGAGGAGAAGGATCACACGAGCCTGAGTAGGTCCTTCAGCTGTCTGCAACAGAGCTGCTTCGTTTTCTGTTTCACATATGTCCGCAAAAATAGAAAACAGAACAGTCGCTTGGAGAAAGCATACCGCTGCTGAATAAACTTTTGAAAGTAGTAGGCCAGAGCTCTTTGTTCACCAGAAAAGCAATCCTTATTGTCAATAACTTATTATTCTGGGTATAATTCAGCTGCTGTGAGTTTAGTTAAACTCTGTTAGTTTCCTATCAACTGATAAAGCTGGGATATACTGACTGAAAATTCAAATTTCTTGACTAACCATGTTGACGACCAGACCTATTGGTGAGGAATTGCTCTTCTGAGGTTTTGATCAGTGTGGTCAGCAGGCCTCCTTTCTGATAGTTCTCTTTTACACGAAGCAACTGGCTAACTTTCTCTTTGCTACTGGAAACTGGAAAAGGAGTCAATCATGTGAGCTGGGCTCAAGTGAGGGGAAGTTTTTGTCTTTTAAAAAGGCTCCTCTGCCCTAGCTAGGTGGCTTGGTTGGTTGGAGTGTTGTCCCATACACCAAAAGATTTAGATTTCGTGCCGAAACCGGTTTGGCTCAGTGGATAGAGCGTCGGCCTGTGGACTGAAAGGTCCCAGGTTCGATTCCGGTCAAGGGCAAGTACCTTGGTTACGGGCACAACCCTGGTAGGGGGTGTGCAGGAGGCAGCTGGTCGATGTTTCTCTCTCATAGATGTTTCTAGCTCTCTGTCCCTCTCCCTTCCTCTCTGTAAAAAAATCAATAAAATATGTTTAAAAAAAAAAGATTTAGATTTCGGGTTTGATTTCTGGTTGGGCACCCCCCCCCCCCACCTCTCCCTTTCTTTCCTCCTTTTCTCTCTAAAATCAATAAAAACATATCCTTGGGTGAGGATTAAAAAAAAAATAATAAAATGGCTCCTCTTATAATTACGAAAGTGACCCTGATGTATCCAATAAAAATTTAGGAAATGACAAAAGCAAAAAGAAGAAAATGAACATCACTTTATTCACCATCTAAAGACAGTCACTCTTACTTATGGTATATATTCTAGCTCTTCATACAAACACATCTGTTCACCCATATACACATAACTTTATTTTTATTTTTTTTAAAGAGGAGTTTTGAAACTTGTGAACACAATGTAATGCCTTTGGTTCTCATCATAGCACCTGAGATAGGTTTTATTGATTTTAGAGAGGGAAGGAGGGAGGGAGGATGGGAGGGAAGGAGAGGGAGAGAAAGAGAGAGAGAGAGAGAGAGAGAGAGAGAGAGAGAGAGAGAGAGAGAGAGAGAAACATTGATATGAGAGAGAAACATCGGGAACCTTTTGGTGTATGGGACAATATTCCAACCAACTGAACCACCCGGCCAGGCCAGCCTCTCTGTTTTTAAGGTCTCATGTGATTAGATTGGCTTCAGATAATTCAAAATAACCCAAATAATCCAGAGTAGTGTTCTTATTTCCAAGGTGCTTAATTTAATCAAATCTGCAAGGTCTCCTTGCCATGTTAGGTAATCTATTTACCAGAAATACTTATGTAGAAAAGCTTCCTGATTGCAATCTGGCTTCCCTTTAGCATCTGCAAAGTTCTTTAACTCTCAGCAATTTAGTACTCACAGGAGCCTGCATAAATAAGGGGCTAAGTTTAGCTCCTCACTTCATTAGCCTCAAGATAAATTCACATCTGTTCATGAATTAAACCCCTTGGACCCCTGGTTAAGAACGCCTGCTTTGCCCCGTCATTTGTTAGGGCTTCCTAGTGATCTATATTATGAATGTACAATAATGTGTTTAACCAAGTGCCTTCTGTTGAACGTTAAAGATACTTTATAATACTGCTCGGGATAAAAAACCCTTCTAGGTAAATCTCTGCATATTTTCCTGGTTCTTTCTTTAGGATAAATTCCTGTATGTAGATCAAAGGGTATTCCAAATGTTACAATTTTAGATTTGGCAGGAATATTTAAGTCCCATTTCACAAATACAGAAAGTGAGGGTGGAGTGGTTTACAGATATGGTTCTTTGAACTCCACGTTGTTGGCCCTGAGTCGTGTGTCATTCACAGTCTACCACATGACTGCTGGGAACCATTTGTCACTGTAAAAGCTTTTGCCCCCAGAATGACTCCATTGTGTGAAGCGCTGGGGCTGCTTCCCTCCATTCCCCAGCCTTGCCACATGCCCTGAGGTTCAGCTCCCATTGTTCTTACTGCACTTCTGCCGCATGGTCTATTTGTCATAAACCTTTTAGTTTGACACAGGACAGCTGTTAGGTATTTTGTTGAGTGCTATCATTTGTTTAACTCCTCAGAAGATATCAGGAGTAGTGTGTCTAGCACATGAGGAGGGGCGGAATAAATTGGTGATTGTTGAATGGTATTGAATAGTTACAACAATCCTGCAACTCCGGAGGACTGGCTATGTTTCAGAAAGTTCGTGATCAAGCTTGTGCTCCTAACATTTTTGGTTCCAGATGGAAATGGCTGTAGACTTTTGAGAGGTCTATGGCTGTTCTAAACCTGACAGCTATAGAGTTTTGTTATAACGTTTGTTGGATTTTGTATGGAAGTTAGGAAATCAGCAAGAGAAGAAAAGAAATAGCTGGCTGGCTCCAATGCTCACCTATCTCTTCCCTGACAAGTGAGTCCCAAGGTAAACTAATACAATGTTTATTGAATACCTACAAGGCTGGACTTTTATGAGGAATCCTAGTTAAGTGAATATCATTGTAAGGTTAGACTCTGATCTACATCACACAATTATTTATGTTTAGTTTTATATATCATAATAAGGTGTGTTGAGGAAGCTGTTTAAAATAGTGGAAAAGAGTGACTGACCAGCAGGCTCTGCTTTTTATCTAGTTGTGTGTGTTAATCTATGGGGTCTGTGTTCTGGCCATCAAACCACACTAACGATGCTCTGCTAAAGTGGAATTCAAAATCTACAAACACAAGCATTCGCACTTATATTTATATCTTTCTATATTGCCTGTTGATACATTTAGGAAAATGCTTTTTGAATAAAATTTCATAATATTACATATTTAATTTCTGTAAAATGTTAAATATTCTTAGATAATTAGGTGTTCTCAGATAATGCTTTTCGGACTGGGTGGTCTGGGGTGGCATTTGTTTTAAAATTATTTAAAATACCATAACCTACTTTTTGGTGCTCACAGTGGGAGAAACTATGGCATTTGGAAAATGGTAGTCTCTTGTTTATCCCCGTAAAGACATCTGCCAAGGGTAGGCTGCAAGAAACTCGCCTGGTTCACTGTGGATTACTTTTTGTTTTATTTGCTAATCCTCACCCGAGGATATTTTTTCCCATTGATTTTTTTAGAGAGAGTGGAGGAAGAGGGGTGGAAAGAGGGAGAGAGAGATTGATCTGTTGCCTCCCACATGCGCCCCGACACCGGCATCAAATCCTACAACCCAGGTTTGTGCCCTTAACTAGGGATCAAACCTGAGACCCTTCTGTGTGAGGACCTGTTTTCTAACTACGGGCCAGGGCTCCTTTTTGAACCTCTTTTACACCTGCTCAATCTCATTTAAACAGGAAGATAAGAAAACAAAACAAGGCCCTCACAGTTCTCAATTTATTTCCCTATCTCAGCGATTTTCAACCTTTTTCATCTCACGGCACACATAAACTAAACTAAAATTCTGCAGCACACCAAAAGATATTATATATTTTTTTGCCTATCTGACAAAAATAGGTATAATTTTGATTCATTCACACTGACAGCTGTCGTTGTGTTGGCTGCTGTTATTTTTTTTTGACAATCGTAAGGAAAAGAGGTCCGTGGTCCTGACTAGTCAGGAATTGCCTGTTTTAAAAATTCTTGCTGCACACGGATTGGAAATCGCTGCCCTAACTGGTTGTAATCATGTTACATTCCTTACCAGCTACTATAAACAGCAGCCAACATGACCCATGCCCTTGAAAAAAAAGTGTATTTATTAAAAATATATTATAGTCAAAACAGAAGGGGGTGTAGCAGTATTTAATCTGTCTGGAGCATTACTTTGGCTCGGAAAAAAATTCCGTCTTTGCTTTCCGTCGCCCGTGTAGCATTGCCATTTTCGTGCCTCTATGTAGGCCCAACACAACACAGCAAAAACATGTCAGCATGCTGTTTTGTTCGCTGCTGCAATAGGCATGCAATTTACTGAGGGTTGGCCGCCAGGTGCGATTCCGTGGTGCTCTGGGAGCCCAGCTGGGGAAACTGCATGTCTTCTAGCTTCTTAATCATGGATTCTCCTTGAGGTCAGGAAAGGGCTAAGCGCCACCATGGCCCTCAGGGACTGATGTGACCCGGGATCACGTGGGGAGAGTTAAGAACCGCTTGTCTGGTGCGACTAAAGGCCTCCTAAGGGCGGGGGTGCGGGGAGATGGATGGGAGCGGGCTGGGCGCCGGGTTAGTCCCGGGAAAAGGAGGGGGCTCTGGTTGGGAGCCTACAGGAAGGTGATTTGTGGAGAGTGGCCTGGCAACCCGTTTGGTTCGGTTGGGCGTCAGCTGCAGGGGCCGACGGGGCACGCGCGACACCCGCTCCAGCCTCTGGGCCCAGCCTTCCCGCCCCACCCCCGCCAACGCCGGCGCGCGCGCTCCCTCCCGGCCCACGCGCGCTCCCCACCCCCACTGACGCGCGTGCGCCGCCCTCTCCCCGGTGCGCGCTCCGCCGCCCTCCCTCCGGCTCCGCGCGCTCCCCGGCTGGCCCGAGCGTGCGGTGGGCGGGGCGCCGCGCTGACGTTGCCCGGGATGCGGGAAGGTTCCTCCGCCGCCGCTGCTGCCGCCTCTGCCTCGCCTGCCAGCCGGGTTTCTATGAAAACACCCGGTGGCGGGCGGCGAGGGATCCGCCGTGCGTCCAGCGAGCAGCCGCCGGCCCTGCCTGCGCCGAGCCAGGTGGTGCGGCTCTGCCCACTCCCTGCCAGCTGCCCCTCCTAAGCCCCCGGTGAGCGCCCCGCCGCCGTCCGCGCGTCCGGCCGGCCGACCCTCGGTGCCCCTCTGCTCTCCCCGGGCCGCGGCGTCCTGGGGGCGGGAGAAGCGGGAGAGGAGCGAGTCCGGGCCCGCCGCTGTCCGCGCCCTGGGACCCCTCACCTGACAGGTTGTGTAACGCGTGTCTTTGGGGAGGTGGTGGACCGGATCTTGAGCGAAATCCCTGATGGGCTGGGGGTTTGGCTGTTAATGGAAAACGCTCTCTTCTCCCGCTCCCACCGACGAACACCTGATCCACCTCCCTCCCCCATCCCCCGCGGAGGGTCCCCGGCGCGGTCTCGGAGTAGAGGCGACCCCCGTGCGCTGCCCTTTCTCGCTCGCCGCGGCGCAGAGCAGAGCCCAGAGGGGCGGCGGGCCGGGGGGAGGGTGCGCGCCCGGCTTCTCCATCCACTCCGGTACCCAGCCCAGCCCTCTGCTCTAGGGTGTGCCGAGCTGCGAGGCGAGGTGGGTGTGGTGTGACACCTGCGGTGGCTGGGTTTGCTTCCTCGCCATGGGTGCGTTGGCCTCCAGTGTGTTCTCTGTTTACAACTTGTCGCCTTGGGTGTTTGATTTGAACCTGAATCAGATCGCCCCAGATGACACTGCAGAGTTTCCCCACGGCCTTCCTTCCTGAGTTGCGGGTTCTTAATCGCAAGTATTCAATCCAAGGACTCCTGCAATCCCTGACGCAAGGCTTGCTAGTTCCCCCTTCCCAGGGTCGTGTAAGCCTAGTAGTGCCAGTGTAGCTTTGAATCCGTTGGTTTCCTTTCCTGGGCATTGCCCATTATGGAATGGAGTTTTTAAATATATCTTAGTATGCTCGATGTGAATATTGGTGACTGCAAGCCCCCTTTTCCTTTTCAGATAGCTTGCTCAAGGGTCTGCAGGTCTAGCACTGCTGATTACCTACCACGTTTTAACACTTAAGGGTCATTTTCTCTGGCGATTTTAATTCTGGGTGGATGTTTTTTTTTTTTTTTTCCTTTAGGCATTCAGAATTGCAGCACTGTTTGCACTGCATGACAATTTGTAGTTAGATAGGACTTGAACAGTTTCTTGATCGCTCATTTTAACTTCTCTTTTGTGTCCATGTTGTAATCTCTGTGTAAGTTGAGTTATCCCTTTCTTTAACTTTTGCATTCCTCTTCCTAAATTGTCTTTTTTCCCTTAGAAAACCAGAAAGTTATTTTTGTAATTGTATCGTGGAATGTTTTCAGTTCAGTAGACCAAAAAAGCAGTCGTTTATTTAAGGAGCTTTAAATGGTACATATTTTAAAACATGTGCCAAAAGTTAAAACTCGGAAGATCTGTAAGGATGTCCTGTGTAATACTGTGAGATAGTTATCAGTTTCTTATCCACTCCTTATTTCTCATTCTTAAGCAGAGTTGTGATATGACTTGTTAGTTTTCCATTCCACTTTTCTTAAGTTCTGCAATGAAGTTTAAAGTTCATTTTTAATGACTTTAGAACTCTGCCTTGAATTGCTTTCGACACATAGTTAGAACTGCAGTCTCGCTCTGAACCCTGAAATGACCAGGGGGTAGACTGAGAGTTACCCTTGAAATTAGCCAACTCTGCAAAGTATTTAAATGTATTAATGTAGTTTAAGCTTTTGAAGAAGAACTTTTTATTGCCTTGAATCAAGGCATTATTCTCTTTAGAATAGTCTAACTGGAATCCTGTGTGATGGTTTCATCTCCAATAGCAGAGGGAAAAGAGGTCTAGATTATAGTTTATGGTATTATATTTTACAGTATTGTATTATATTTCACAGTATTCACCATCCAAAACCTGCTCTTCTTGCTTGAAGTCCCTCAGTGCTTGGAAGTTGAACATTAGTTGTAATAAATGAGCCCGTTAGTGGGTTCTCTGCAAGTTGGGAGCTTCCTGTAGACAATTGGTAGAGTGGGCACTGACTTTTACACTTTATATATGTCTGTTAGTTACACTGCCTTTATCCTATAGCGTAGTGACTAAGGGGTTGGGCCTCAGAGCCAGACTGGCTGGGTTTGAATCCTGGCTTTGCTTTAGAAGCAAGTTATTTATCCTCTTTGTGCTTCAGTTTTCTCAGCTTCAAACATGGGATAATAGTGGTTACACCCTTAAGATGATATTAAACATTAAAAGAGCTAATACACCTGAAGTGCTTAGCCTGGCACATAGTAAGTGCTCAGGAAATATTATTGCTGCTGCTGCTTTTCTTCAGCCTTTCAAGGGAACTGGTAAGCTGAAGAAGGACTTTGGGCCGATGGAACATGATTAGTGCAGATTAATTCCACTAAGACCCATTCGCTTTTTGGGGGCTCAGTGAGAGCTTAGTCTCACTGTCCTGCCTTGGAAGCATGTAATTTAGTTTTAAATAGAGCAGCTGGACCCTGAGTGGGGTGTCTTGAGATGCTGCCGGAGAGCTGCTCAGGTATCCCTGTTTGTCCTTGTGACAGAACCTTGGATTGTCTCCCTCATGGTGGTGGTGGCTGCTATTTTAATCACCTGTTTTTGAGTATGTGATTGTGTTTATTTGACTGACATGTAATTAGCCAACTCTGCAAAGCATTTAAATGTATTAATGTAGTTTAAGCTTCTCATGTGCTACTGTGAAAAATATTATCTATCAAACTATGTTTAATCAATATATTGCATGGTATTTCCAACATATACAAAATCACTTTCCTCTAAACATTGTTTTTTTTTTGCTAGTAATATTACATAGAGTGAAGTTAGTTTTGATTTGGTATAGTGTTTCTTTTCAGCTCTCATGTAATATTCTTAGGAAAGTTTAAAAAATATTTTTATTGATTTCAGAGAGGAAGGGAGAAAGAGAGATAGAAATTTCAATGATGAGAGAGATTCACTGATTGGCTGCCTCCTGCACACCCCCACTGGGGATCGAGTATGCAACCTGGGCTTGTGTCCTAACTGGGAATCCAACTGTGACCTCCTGGTTCATAGGTCAAAGCTCAAACACTAAAAAGGTTTTTTTAAAATTAATGATTTTATGTATTTGTTCTCGATTTGCAGGGATCTGATAGAACCTTGGATTGTAATACAGTGTTCTTTAAATCAGTTTTAAAACTCTTAGTCTCAGGACCCTTTTACACTCTTAAAAAATTATTGAGCACCCTAAAGAGCTTGTGAGTCTTCTCTCTTTTCTTAGTTAATGGGCTAAAGGGTTATCAACCTTGTTAATGTTTTCAGCGAACCAATTTTTGGTTTCATTGTTTTACCTATTCTCTATTTTATTTATCTCTGACATAATTTTAAAAAAAATTTTCTTTCTTCTACTGGCTTTGGGTTTAGTTCTCCTTTTTCTAGTTCCTTAAGTTGTAAAGTTAGGTTGTTTATTTGAGAGCTTCCTTCTTTTTAAATTTGCTTATAGCTATAAATTTCCTGATGAGCACTACTTTCCTGCATTGTGTAAATTTTGGTATGTTGTGTTTTTGTTTTCATCTGTCTCTTAAGTATTTCTAATTTCCCTTGTGATTTTTACTTTGCCCCATTGGTTGTTTAAGAGTATGTTATTTAATTTCCACAAATTTGTGAATTGTCCAGCTTTCCTTCTCTTTCTGCTTTCTAAATTTATCCTGTTGTGGTTGGAGAAGGTACTTTGTATATCTCACTGTGTATATCTATTTTTAAAAAAATCCATTGAGACTTAATCTGTGGCCTGACCTATAAGGTGTCCTAGACTGTCCCATGTGCACTTGAGAAGAATGTGCGTTCTGTTGTTAGGTAGCGTGTTCCCTGTATGTCTATTTGGTTTATTGTGTTGTTTAAGTCCTCTGTTTCTTATCTTCTTTCTGGTTGTTCCATCCATTATTGAGAATAGGGTACTGAAGCATCCAAGTAGTATTGTAGAATTGTCTATTTCTCCCTTTAATTCTGTCAATTTTTGCTTCATGTATTTTGATGGTCTGTTATTAGGTGCATGCCATTTATACTTGTTAAATTTTCTTGCTCCCCTGAACCTTTTATTAACATATCCTTTGTCTCTTAAAACATTTTTTTTGATCTAAAGTTTATTTTGTCTGATATTAGTATAGCGACCTCTGTTTTCTTTTGATTACTGTTTGCATGGAATATATTTTTCCATCCCTTCACTTTCAGTGTATTTGTTTCTAAAGTGAGTGTTGTGGAGAGCATATTGTTGCATCATGGCTTTTAAATTTTTTTTATCCATTTTGCTAATCTCTACCTTTAGATTGGAGAGTTTAATTTATTTACATTTAAGATATTACTGATAAGGAGGAACTTCTGTCATTTTGCTATTTTTTAATATGCCTTATAGCTTTCTGAGTCCCTCATATCTTGTGTATTTTGATTCTTATTGGGGATTCTTATTGGGGACCTGACTTTGGCTATGGTACTTTCCTTAAAACAAACAAAACTTAAGTCATTTTAATGGATCAGAGTTAGGTTAGAGGCAATGGATATGTTTGTTTCAAGGTAAATTTTTAAATCTCATCTATCACCTATATAGATTTAGGAATTTTGGAATTTGTTTAAGCTTAAAAGTAGTCATTTGGAATCTGAATTGCTGGAAGAGTAATTTTAAATAAACTAAATTGAAGTGTAGTGGGATTCTACTTCCCCAACAATAAGACCCTATAACTTTTAGTATAATTAAGGAATCACATAGCAGAGCAAATGAGACCTTTATAAGTGCCAGAATGTCTTTTTTGGAGAAATGTGTGAAACATCCAAACTTGTGTTCTTAATGAGGATGCATGATGAGGAAAGGTAAAAAGTATAATCTTTTTATAGGTTTATTCTTACCCACATTTTTTGATCAAGTTAATGACAGTAATATATGTGAAATAAATTTGCCTGTTTACAGTTGGGCTAACACATTCATAAACTAATAATTGGATGTCATAGGAGTCAGGTAACGAGATGAAAAAAAAGTCTACTTTAACATAGTAATTTAGAATAGGTTAATATACACAGACCATGTTCACGGTAAGTATTTCTCTCTTAATTTAAATGGTATTAGTCTATCTGCCTCTTCCTTTCTTTAATAACAAAACAGATATTTTTGACCTCCTTCCCCCAGAGTTTCTCACTTTTTTCTTTAATGATGCTGCCAAGGGTATGATGGGCATATTCTTTGGGTTGTTTCTAATTAAATACTCAGGGTTGCAGTTTTTCTCACATTGATATAGTTGGTGTGGGGGAATAATAGTTAGCTCCCTTATGTTCTCAAGAGTGACTTATTCATTTCAGATGGTGAAACAATTAGAGAAAGTCAACAAAAGATGATTTGTATTCAGTGTAGCTGTTTCCCCATCTCCTGGGCGGAACCAGCTACCCAGATATTCTTTAACTGTGGTCTTTTCCTGGTTGCCCGCTCCCACTCCAACAGGAACAATATGGTGTTTAATAGCAAAGGTTTTCATTGTTAACGAGAGAAATGTTTCTTAAATATTTTTAAACAGTGGAAGTTTTTTGTCTAACGGTATCTTGTAGGAAGACCTATCTGTAAATAGATGAGAGTAAAATAGTGATGTTGTTCTGGTGGAATGGGAACTGGACCAAGTTGTTTAGTCAGGGCAAGTCAGAAGGGAATCATATTTCCTCAGATTGAATTTACAAGATTTAGATGGGACTTTGGAGTGTGAACAGTGTATGTTTCTTTTCACTTTAAAAAAAAAAAGCAGTTTAAACTTGAAATAAATTAAAAACCATGTATATTTGAAGTATTTATATATCTAGAATATATGACTTTAGGTTTGGGCTGTGTGTCAGAATTTCTTCTATGGATTGTTTGTGGAATGAATATTAGGACAGCTTATGTGTATGAAATTCTGATGCCTGGTGTGTGCTTGCTTATTGACTTAGCTCATGGGCTTGATTTCAGGCTTAAGCTAGTGAGAATTGAAGTTTTCAGTTTTTAGATTCCCTGGGCTCTGGAACTAATTCTACTTGAGGAAAATCTCAAAAATTCAGATCTAAAATTTGGTACTTTTCTTGAGCTAGAGTAGACACAATTGCTTGCTTTTCCTTATGCATGGGCTAGCTTGAGGAAGTTGATTTTGCTGTATGATTTTCTGCTAAAGTCAAATTCCAATATATAATTTTAGTACAGGTCATCGTTAAATATATAAGAGCACTATACAGACCCCTCCTCCAATTTAGGGTAATGTATGCTGTGGATTTTTAGGTGACAGCATAGATTTTTAATGTAGCTTTTTTTTTTGAAGCGAACATATCAAGATTTTATTGTCATATAATAAAACAAAATATTAAGCTTAGAGCTGGATCACTTGACCCTTTCTCTTCTTATCTCCTCCCAGTTAAAAATGATTGCATCTCTTAATAGCCAGCATTCTCTTAGATCTGCAGTTGGGGTCAATGCATTCAAGCCTCAGCAAAATCTTCTTTGTAGTTTTAGCCTTTTTTTCAGAAAATCGGCTTAGTCTGTCCTCCACAAGCCACTCCGCTTCCTGTCACAACACCGCTTTCCCTGCACACACAGAGAATCCTTGCCCTTCTCCTATGGTGTTACTTTTTGGGGTTGATGCTTGCCATACTTCTTACAGAAGCTCAGCGGGTTTTAGGAACGTTCACCATGTTTTCGAGAGCGCTTATCAGCAGGGAAAGGCAGCCTATTATTATTATTTTTAAAAAAACTTCTGTTGGATAATTAACTCAGAATACATCTCCCAAAGACCCAGGTGGGTCGGTTGTTTTGCTTTTGTGCAAAATTACATAGTATTTTGTCATGGGAAGTAGGCATTGAGGTACAGAGGACATAAGTCCCTAATCCTAATTTATAAATCATTGAATTATGAAAGTTCCTGCAGAGACTAAGCTTGTTTTCCTCTTTAAAGAGCTTTGTTGAGATATAACTCACCATACAATCTTCCCATTTAAAGTATGCAGTTCAGTGGCTTTTAGTATATTTACAGAGTTGTGCAACATTATCACAATCAGTTTTAGAACATTTTTATTACCTCAAAAAGAAACTCTACACCCCTTTACCCTCTCCTCCCACCCTAATCCCTGTCTCCCCTAGTCCCAGGTAACCAGTAATCTGTCTCTATGGGTTTACTTATTCTGGGTATTTTATATACATGGAACCATACAATGATGTGGTGCTTCGTGGCTGGCTTTTCCCATTTAACGTAATATTTTCAAGTTTCATCTAGGTAGCAAATATTAGTACGTTGTTTCCTTTGATTACTGAATAATATTCCACTATGTGGATATATCACATTTTATTTATCCATCTATCCATTGATGGGCATTTGGGTTTCCACTTTTTGGTTGCTATGAATAATGCTGCTGTGAACATTTGTGTATAAGTTTTTGTGTGGATATAGGTTTCCATTTTTTGGGGTTATACCTAGAAATGGACTGTCTGAGGCATTTGGATACTTTATGTTTAGCCTTTTAAGGCACTGCTAGACTACTTCCACTGTAGCTGCCATTTTACATCCCCTTCAGCAATGTATGGTGTTTCCAGTTTTTTCACATTCTTGCTAATATTTATTATTATCTTAATTGTTTATTATTGATTATAGCCACTTTAGTGTTGTGAAGTGTGAAGTGTTATCTTATTGTAGACTAAATTTTAAATAGTAGTTAGGCAAAGCAGGGATGATAATAGTCTAAGATGGAATTCATATTACAATTAAAGTATTTAATAGACTTTAATCTAGGACTATAATCCTCAGTAGCCATCTTAATCCTGGCTATGCGTGATTAGTATCACTTCTAATTTTATTTACTTATTTTTTGTTAATCTTCACCTGAGGGTATTTTTTCATTGATTTTTAGAGAGAGTGGAAGGGAGGGGAAGATACAGGGAGAGAGAAACATTGATGTGAGAGAGACACATTAATTGGTTGCCTCCCTCATGTTCTCTGACCAGGACCCAGGATAGAGCCTGCAACCGAGTTACGTGCCCTCGACTGGAATTGAACTCGTGACCCTTCAGTCCACCAGTTGCCGCTCTAACCACCAAGCCAGACCAGGTAGGGTTCACTTCCTAATTAAAAAAAAAAAAAAAAGTCAGAGATTTATCTAATCTCTGAGGATATTGTATGATTCCTCACTCCTTAAAAATTTCTTTATTGAAAAAGAAAACGGTGAAGATTCAGTTGTAAAGAACAGAATCTACTCTAGATACCTTAAGCAGAAAGGGTTTATTTACCATAAGATACCAAAGAGCTTAGAGAATTGTTGGGATGTATCAGTTTGGTCCTTTCAGGAGATAGAAACCCCATTGTAATTTAACAGGAAAAGATTTGTATAAAGAACTAGAGGCCCGGTGCACGGATTTGTGCACCTGTGGGGTCCCTCTGCCTGGCCTGTCATCCCCCGAAGGGTCCCGGATTGCGGGGCTGGGGAGGGAATGCAGGAGGGCTCCAGGGCGTGTCCGGCCCATTTCGCCTCGCCCAGTCCTGATCGGCTGGGCCCCAGCAGCAAGCTAACCTACCGGTCAGAGCGTCTGCCCCGGGTGGTCAGTGTGTGTCATAGCTACTGGTCGAAAGGTCGCTTAGGCTTTTATATATATATAGACTAGAGGCCTGGTGCGTGAAATTTGTGCATGGGTAGGGTCTCTAGGTCTGGCCAGCAATCAGGGCCGTCTGGGGCCTTCCTTTCCCCGGCTGCCAGCTGCCAGCCGGGGCCTTCCTTTGTTCCACGCTGTCCCCTGGTGGTTAGCACACATCATAGCGAGCAGTTGAACTAGTCAGTCAAACTCCCGAGGGGACAATTTACATATTAGCCTCTTATTATATAGGATTATTGACTAGCCTGGCCAGCATGGCTCAGTGGTTGAGCATCAGCCTATGAACCAAGGAGATCATGATTCGACTCCTGGTCAGGGCACATGCCTGGGTTGCAAGCTCGAACCCCAGTGGGGGGCGTGCAAGGAATCAATGATTCCCTCTCATCATTGATGTTTCTTTCTCTCTCTCCCTCTCTGAAATAAAGAAAAATACATATATAGAAAAAGAATTATTGACTATACTGGGATTGGAGCAATGAGGGGTTTACCAGTAAGAAGTAAAGATAGCTCTAAGGAATATAGGAAAAACTGATATAAAGAGTAGTTACTGAGATAGAGTGGGGCTGAGATAGTAGATTTCCCTCTCCATCTGGGGCCTAGACCTTGTTGGAAAAGGGCAAGGTCAAGGCAAGTAGCTGTGGGTGGTGAATTTGATGGCTATCAACCCTCTGGGGTAGTGGTCGGCAAACTCATTAGTCAACAGAGCCAAATATCAACAGTACAACGATTGAAATTTCTTTTGAGAGCCAATATTTTTAAACTTAAACTTCTTCTAACGCCACTTCTTCAAAATAGACTCGCCCAGGCCGTGGTATTTTGTGGAAGAGCCACACTCAAGGGGCCAAAGAGCCGCATGTGGCTTGCGAGCCGCAGTTTGCTGACCACGGCTCTGGGGTGCCAGGGAAAGCTGTTCATGGGGAGATGTCTGTCCGGTCTCTGTGCTACCTCCTGTTGGGGTCGCCGGGTGTGCTGCAGGAGCCTGCGGCTGGAAAAGCCATCCTTGTTGCAGGAGTGGGTCCTGCAGAAGCCTTGTCTGCTGCAGCCTAGTGAGCAAACTGGAGCCAGAAGCACAATTCTCTCCTCTGCAGTGTCTTTCCAATGTCCTCTTTTGACAAAGCTTAATATCGTGCCAGCTGGCAAAGAAATGAATATTTTGAGGGCATACATCCATTTTCACAGAACAGGCAAACGGTGATTTTGGAGATGAGGGGCAATAAATTAATGTCTGGCACAGGTATCACGTGCTTTACAGAATTGTTTGGAGATCTAAAGGAAGAGACTCTAGGTTGAGCTTGAAGGAACAACTCCCAAAACCTCTGCAGAGAACTGAGAAACCAAGGTGTGTGTGTGTGTGTGTGTGTGTGTGTGTGTGTGTGTGTGTGTGTGTAATTGTTTCTTTTATGATTAAAAGGCCTCCTGTGTAATTGTGAAATCGCTCCTAGATCTTCATTGCTAGAACCACTCTCTTGTTTTAAAATTAGGAAACTGTTGTGGTTGGTCAGGAGGCTGTGTGATCAGGAAACGTTTGCTGTGCTTACCAGCTATAGAACTATACTGGACCAGGACCAACCTATTCTGGTCCGCACCAACCCTGCCTACAAGAGACTCGACTAGCCTTTCTCAATCTTTATACACTGGAGGATCCATGAAATAATTTCTAGGTCTCAGGGAACTCCTCCATAAAAGGTATAACACCTATAAACTTTCTGATATTAGTTTAAACAGAAAGTTTAGATATACTAATTGTTATTATCACCTATAATCCTTTGGTGAAGTATGGATCTTCTGTCCTAAATAGTTTGAAATCGGTACTACCGGACACTGGTGAGATGAGATTGACAGCAATTTTCTGGGAGAGGAAGATACTGCACATCGCATGGGAATAGAGTGAACCAGCCACAGGGTCTGTGGGAGACAGGCTTTGTAGTAACAAAAGGACGAAGTAACCTTCCCATCCCTTCACTGTGGGAGCTTGTGATTAGTTTGTTTGAATAATTCTGAGAGCTGGCAGGGGACCGAAACTAATTAGGTTTTGGATTCAATCGAGTACAACTGGTTTGGCTGATGGTGGAACTGGCTGGGCGAGGAGCCTTCCCACTGGAGGGGGCACACGTGGCAAGAGTGGGAGAACTCGCATTAGGCCTTGGGGCCCTGTGAAGCTCAGGATGGTCAGGACAGTACTTGAGAATAATTAGGTCTTATAATACAGTACTCCAGTAATGACTGCTAATGCTTTATAGACATCCAATATTTATTGTTTTGTTTCTGGCTTATTTCACTTAGCACAATGTTTAAAGGTTAATTCATATTGTAGCATGTATCTGAACATTCTTTTTTATTTTCATATATGTTGTGAGTAGGGGTTCAACTTCATTACTTTACATGTGGAAATACAGTTATCTCAGCAAAGAAAAGTCTGTTCTTTTGTTATTGAATGGACTTGGCACCCTTGCCAAAGTCACTTGGCCATAGATTTATGCGTTTATTTCTAGACTTTCAGTTCTGTTGCATTCATCTGTTGTCTATTGGCCAGTACTACTTGTAAGCTGATTTGTATTAATGTATTTACAATATGAAAATTATTGAGAATGCTAAGTAACAAAGCTACTAAAAATAATGTTAATAAAAATATAGCCTAAGACAGAATTTATATAAGAATTTGAAAAAAAAACCCAACTTTTTTTTTAACAGATTGACATGATGAGAATCAAATATAGTTCCATAAGTTTCAAATTATTATATATATATGTGTGTGTGTTGATTATTTGACCTTTTATGAAAAGGCTTTATACAAGACAGTTACTTTTTAAAACTAAAAATAAATAATGAAATTTATGTCTTTCATATGAAAATTGTGTTTGCTTTCTTTCGTTGAACTTGAAATAACCATTCACAGATTTCATTTTCAACTGACATGAGGTGATTTTCTCCTTGATCTTGATAAACAACTAAAAAATTTCTTGCATAAAAAGTTGAAAACTTGTAGCCAAAATGTTCATTTCTTTATTGTGATTTGCAGGTCACTACTCTTCCATAGAAATCCAGAATTTCTTAAGGGGCAGATCAGTAAATCTCATCTTGAGGGTCTAGCCAGAAAGTGGCACATAAGATGCTTCCTCCTCAAGGTCCAGAGATCCTTTTTCACTTTCCAGCCCAAGTAGCAATCATTTTATGATTTCCCTTTGTCACATGATTTTCCCCGGCCAAGAATCTTGTCACTTGAAGTAAAAATATTTTCTCTAAGGTCTTGCCGAGAGTTGTCCAGTTGTTTCATGTGATAAGTGTTTGCTAAGGTGACTAGCTTCAGTACACGCTCTTGATCCTCTGACCTACTTGTGAAAGTGCTCCTGCAATTCACCTTTCAGCGGACACCTGTTGAGAACTCTTCATTTGCTAAGCCGCTGGATTTCTGCGTGTAGCCGGAGCTTTATGTGCTCTTTGTCCAGGTTTCCATGTAGTTCATTAAACATTATTGAGTGTACAGGTTTTTTGTTGATCATTTTTATAGCTTTAAGTAGAACTTTAAAATATTTCATCTCCCAGAGTTTTTGACACTTAGCTCTCTGTGAAAATACTGTGTTGTGAAGTCAGGTATTTTTAATTTTACTTTTAATTTTTTAATAAGAGTAGCAAATCTTATACCACATGATCTCACTCATTTATGGATAATAAAGAACATTATAAACTGATGAACAAAAAGATAGATACAGAGACAGTAAAGCAACAAACAGACTTTCAAATTACAGGGGGAAAGTTAGGGAGAGGGGGGGGGGAGATAAGAAATCAAACGAAGGACTTGTATGCATGCATATGAGCATAAACAATGGACGCAAAACTCTGGGGGGTGAGGGCATGTGTGGGTGTGGGGTGGGGGGGTAATGGTAAGATATGTACACATATAATACCTCAATAAAAAAAAAAAGAGTAGCAAATCTTCATATAGAGCCAGCTATTGATGGGATATTATCAATTCAGATGCCAACATAGTGCTTCCAAACAGACTTTTAGTTTTCAGATAGGAGGACAAAACATTAAATACCCTGTTTTTTGTTAACCTTGGGCAGCAAGCACTCTGTAGCAAAAAAAATTTTCTTGATTTTACTATTCTCAAATTTTATGATATTTATGAATGCATAATATATCTAGAGTATAATCTTAGATATATTACAGTTTACAAACTCTGGATTCATCAATCTGGATAAAAAATACACCATATTTTTCTGTTTATTACATAAGTATTTTATATCATGTGACAGGTCAATATGTTGACTTACCTTACTGTTAATATGCTGTAGAACTTTAAACATTTCTCCTACTGCATCTCATATAAGCATTTTACTCGGCGTAATTTTACATTCTGATCTCATTAGTTTCTCAGCAATTGGATGGCTTTTCCTTTTCTAGTAAGTTCTGCTACTATGCAAATTGGTACATCAGCCTTTTCATTGTATATAATTTTTTAAAAATAAAAGCTTCATTATGTTTCAGATTCCAATAGTACCTTTAACTTGTTAAATGACTATAATTTGTAGTTAAATGTCCTTTGAATATTGCTGGGACCTTTGTTGCAATACTTGTAAAGTTGTTTTCCAGAGACAACAAAGAATGGAATGGGACAACTTGAATTACCAGCCTATGTGTAAACCCATTGATAAGTAGTTTTTGTTCTCAAGATGGGATTTTGTGTGTGTGTGTCTTTTGTTGCACTACTTTAGTGAAATGACTCGCAAAATTGTCCACTGGCCCTTCTCTTGTACCTCATCCTTAAAAATGGACACATTTGATTGTGAAGCATATTTGTAAATAAAATGTTATAATGTAAAACATAAGGGCATAATAAATAACCAAATGAGACAATCACAAAATTTCACAGTATAGGTTCCTTGTAATATAGTCAGTCCACATTTTTAGAAAGTTTGCACTAATAGCAAAGCATTAGAAATGGGGCAACTGGGTATATTTCTTGGTTTTGTTTTTTGTTTTCTTCTCATTCTTTCCCCCAAGGGTTTAAAAAGGTCAGTCAGGATGTTGTGTTGAGAATAAACAGACTCTAGGGAGCCAGAGGTAGAAGGGAGACTAGGATGGTGGCTTGATCATAGAAGTAGATGTGGTGAAAGTGATCAGATTCTATATTTTAAAAGTAGAATTATTAGGACTTCTTCTTCTTTTTTTTTAAATGGATATTTGTTTGAGGGGCGGGGGAGAGAGAGAAACATCGACTTGTTGTTCCACTTATTTATGCATTAATTATTTGATTCTTGTATGTGCCCTGACTGGGGCTAGAACCTGCAACCTTGGCATAACAGGATGATGCTCTAACCAACTGAGCTACCTGGCCAGGGCTTATCAGGGCTTCTTGGTGTGTTGGATGTGGGGTGTAAGACAGGAGCCAAGGAGGAAGTTAAGGTTTTGGATCACAGACTTGGAGAGAGAGAATTGTCTTTAACTACCCTTGGGAAAAGCTGAGGTTAGAGCACCCTTGAAAGGGAAGGGAAGGTCAGGAGATCAGTTTTGGATATCTTGGGTTTGTGATAGGAGAGATCTAAGTGGAAGTGTTGAGTAGACTGAATGAGATCACCAAGAGACCTGAGGTAGGAAAGGACAAGAGAGAACTGAGCCGTGGGGCATTCCAGGAAAAGAGGCTTAGAAGGAGTGGTAGTGGAGTAGACAGAAAACAGAGTATGTCCAAATGATGCAAGTACTTCCAAGACGAGGGAGTGATCAGCTATATCCAATGCTGCTGATAGAACTAGTAAGGTGAAGACTGAGAATGGACAGTTGGATTTGGTAACACTAAATGAGATCATTGGTTGCTGACAAGAGCAGTTAGCAGTGTTGATGGAGTGGTGTGTGGAAAAGTGGACTGGAATGTGTTTAAGAGGGAATGGGAAGAGAGGACTTGTTGACAATATATATAAACAACTCTGCTTTCAGAAGGGAAGAAATGGGACAGTAGCTGAACTGCGGAACTGGGAGCAAGAAAGTACCCCCCCCCCCCCCCCCGCCCCAAGGACACACAAAAACAACAACATGATTTTATGGTGATGAAAATGATCCAATGAAGAGGAATGAGTAGATTATACCTAAATTCCACAGTCAGTTATTATATACTCCCTTGCCTACCTTCTCAACTTCTTTGCCTCTTTCTTGCTTTGTCACCTTTGGTTGGCAAAACCACAAGCTTGGTGAAATGCAGCACTTCTGTTACCCCATACTTGCAGTGAACACAAACTTTCACAGCAACACGAAGGGCCTTTGTTTACTCTGAGGCACTCTGGTCTCAGGCCTCAGAAATAAAAAGCGCTGTAAGGGACATGCTGGGTAATGAGGACGAGAATTGGCCTTTTTCCTGAGGAACTCGGAAGTCTCAGAAGGCAGATTTCTTTGAGGTTGTCAATTTCTTTGGTGAAGATTATTTGCCAGACATGTTGAACATGGGGATATTGAGGAGGTAAAAAGTTATGTGCAATTATAAAGTTTTAGTTAGCTGTTTAGCAGTCTATTTCTCTGCTGTTCTTGGTATTTCCCAGTTCCCCTAGTTATGAGTTTCCTGAGTTCTTCTGGGCAGAGTACCCTCCTTCCCCATAGTTTTCCTCTCTGTCGCTGTGGACTTTACTGTCTACTTTACTCTAGTCCTGTGAGGGAGAGGAGAGAAATGCCTGTGGCTAAATTGCTATCTTACTGTGAATTGGAAGTTTGAATCATTTCTTAACTGTTGAGATAGGAATGATGGAAATGCCCAGCATTAATTTTTGCAAATCAGAATTTACAGTGAACTTTACATAAGATGTGCTGCTAATCTAGTTTTAGAGAGAAACATACCACTCAACAAGAAGTAACTTTTTATGGCAGCAGCAGCACTTTTGAAAACACATCGGATACCTCCCCCCTTGTATATACAGTTAAGTCTTAATTAACTTGGATTTTGGGAAAGTTACTTTGATTTTATAGTCATTACAAAATAGTCAATTGAGCCCTAGCTAGTTTGGCTCAGGGATAGAGTGTTGGCCTGCACATCAAAGGGTCCCGGGTTTGATTCTGGTCAAGAGCACGTACCTTGGTTGCAAGCTCCTCCTTGGCCTGGGCCCTACTCAGGGCTCGGGCAGGAGGCAATCAATCGATGTATTTCTCTCACATTGACATTTCTCTCTCTGTCTTTCCCTCTCTCTTAAACAATCCCTAAAAATCAATGGAAAAATATACTCAGTTGAGGATTAATCTAAATAAATAAATAAATAAGTCAGTTGAAAAAAAGAACAGCAATTTAAAATTTCTTATAACTTAAAAACAGACCGTGTAATTTTTATACATAATCCAAAAATTATCAAAATTTTGTGAATCAAGATTTAATGTTTTAAAATGTATAGTATGAACTTTATAAAGATAAAACCTGTACTGCTTGAAGGAAAATATGCATGAAATGCATTAAATAAGATGTTACAGGTTTTTACTCTGTCTGAACAATTTGTTATTAATGTAAAAGTATTCTCATGTAGAAATAATCATATATATTTGCAGTATTTGAGTACTTATGTGATTGGTGGACAATAAGTACACTAATCGCAGGATGCTATTGTTGGTTTGAGTATTTTAAGGAAGAGTACTTAAAACAGGAAGGATAATTTTATCGCAAAAGAAATGGGAACACTAGATCGTAAATTGTGTTAGATTAGGTTTTTGCATTTTTGTAGCTCTAGGATTCTGGTAATGTTTTACTGGTTGATTTTAGGTAATAGTCACATGTTGTGCGTTGAAGTGACTTGCCAGAAGCACATAGAACTCAAATATTCTCCTTTGGTTTCCAGTGTTATTTTGTGTTTCCCATAATAAAAACCTTCAGCTGTATGGCAGTTATGACATCTAATGTATAGAAAACAGAATTATATTTAATTAACTTTTTTTTTTTTTTTAGATTATCTGCAATGGTGAAATGAAGTAACTCAAGATGAGCAAGTTAAAAGTGGTATCAGATAAAAGGTACTGTAATTCTAAATACCAATATGTATAAATTACAGAAATAATACATGAAGCAGTTATTTGAAACTCATTACTTTAAAAATATTATTTATGTTTAATAGTATGTTATACAGTTGACCTTTGAACAGCATGGGTTTGAACTGCACAGGTCCACTTATATACTGATTTTTCTATTTTAAAAAAAATATTTTATTGATTTCAGAGGAGAAGGGAGAGAGAGAGATAGAAAGAAACATCAGTGATGAAAGAGAATCATTGATTGGCTGCCTCCTGCAACCCGGGCATATGCCCTGGCCTGGAATCAAACTCTGAATTCCTGGTTCATAGGCCAATGTTCAACCATCTGAGCCACAGATTTTTTTCAGTAAATACCTGTAATGTTTTCATTCCATAGTTGGGTTTTCATGTATGCATGTATGCATTGACCCATGCCATTTATATAGGGGATTTGAGCATCTGCAGATTTTGGTATCCGTGTGGGTTCCTTGAACCAGTCTTCCATGGATACCTAGGGACAACTAAGTTTTTGGGGAGTCAGAAGTTACAAATTTTCAACTGCATCGGGATGGGATTACCTACCCCCACTCTTGCATTGTTCAGGGATCAACTGTATTTATATTGTTTTATTAAGATTTACCTTTTCAGTTAAAGCTGGAGTCAGCAAACTATGACTGGGAGGCCAAATCTGGCCTACCTCTTGTTTTTGTATGGCCTGTGAGCTAAGAATGGCTTTTCCATTCTAAATGGTTGGAAAAAAGAGTAAAAAGAATATAATATTTTATGACACATAAATATTTCATGAAATTCAGATTTCAGTGTATGTAAATAAACTTTTATTGAGCATGCTCTTTCACTTATAGATTGTCTGGTCACTTTTGTACTACCATGGCAAAGTTGAGTAGTGACAGAGACTATATGGCCTGTAGTGCCTAAAATATATACACTATCTGGCCCTTTATAGAGAAGTTTTCATTGACTCCTGAGATAAAGCATCATCTCTACTGTGGACTTTCTTACTTTTTAGCAAATCTGGAGGGGTGGATGGATATCGATACTTGCTGAGTTTAAATAGGGTTGTAATTGAATGAATTAGATTGGCAGATTTAAAGACCATGGGTGGTGATTTAAATCAAATTAACATGTTTTGTAAGATACAGCAAGCAGAGCCCTGGCTGGGTGGCTCAGTTTGTTGGAAGTGTCGTCCATATGCCAAAAGTTTGCGGGTTCAATCCCTGGTCAGGGCACATAGACAACCCATTGATGTTTCTCTCTCCCATCAATGTTTTCTTCTCTCTCTCTCTCTCTCTCGCTTTCTCTCTTTCTCTTTTCCCCTTTCTCTCTCTCTCAAATCAATAAAAACATATCCTCAGGTGAGGACTAAGAAAAAAAAGGCTACAGCAGGCAGATATTTTCTCTATATCACATTCACCGTCGTCATGATCATGCCCTAAATGTTACCATCAGCAAAATTCTCGTTTCTAAGTACTAATTCAGACTTTTTTATTCTCCAACAACAATCTTTCATCTGTCTATCTCAACTTGTGCAAATATCTGTATTGTAAGTGTTCTGCCTTACCCAGAACTCTAGTTTATTGACTTTTATTGTTTTCTCATTTAATCTCCTTTTTTACTCAGTGTAGACTCTATTATACTCTTGCAAATACCTGGAATGTCTTTATCTCACTTTGTGTGTGTGTGTGTGTGTGTGTGTTTTGGTTAATCCTCATCCGAGGATATTTTTCCATTGATTTTAGAGAGTGGAAAGGAGAGAAGGAAGGAGGAAGAAAAAGAGAGAGAGAAAATCTATATGAGAGAGACACATATTGGTTGCCTCCTGCACGTACCCCAATGGGGGCCAGGGATGGAACCTACAACTCAGGTACGTGCCCTGATCAGGAATTGAACCCATGACCTTTCAATGTACAGGGGACAACATTTCAACCAACTGAGCCACACTGGCCAGGGTACTTTGTGTGTGTGTGTTTTTAATCACACCCACTGGACAAAGCCCTTTCCCTGTAAATCTTTATTGAGCAGCTGAGTGATGTTGGAAGATGAATGAACTTGGCAGAGATCATTAAAAATTATTGATTAACAACCTGAACAGAGCCCAGCAATCTTCTTATTGTGGTTATCTGGAAAGTTCATTTTCCCAAATTTTGTAATGACTGTTTTATACTTCCTTTTATATTCCTCAAACCTTTGAAATCCTCAGATAAGTCAATACATAACCTCAGCAAATGACCATTTCTCATGATATCATAGAGAAAATAAATCTATTATCCTCATTACTTTTTATATTTTTTCCTCATTACTTAAAAAATTTATTTTTTATTGAATTTATTGGGATGACATTGGTTAATACAATTCTGTAGGTTTCAGGTGTACAATTCTATAATACATCATCTGTATATTGTATTTTGTATTCACCATATCTTCATATTTCTTACACCAAATTTACATGCTCCCCTTTTTTTAATTCCATCCTCTTCTTACCATATTATTATTTACTCCAACAGAGCTTGTCTCTTTTCTTGTCGAAGACTAATACTGTCACCTCTGTTCTAGATTTTTTACCTCCTTTCTTCTCAGGGTCTTTTAATTATTATTTATTCTTCTGTCTTGAATCTTTAACTCCTCCATTTCTTACCATTTAAAAATGATCTGGGCTTTCCAGTATTTATAGACTCTGTTCTTCTTTTATTGTCCAATTTATATGATTCTTTTAAAAGCCCAAATTTTGAAATAGTCTATAAATGCAATCTACATTTCATTTCACACTCTCCAACCACTCTTGTTTAGTTTCTGTTTTATCTACTATACCAAGAGTACTTATTAAAACCACCTATTATTTTTCTAAACAACTTTATTGAGGCATAATTATCATAAACCAGTAATACATAGTGAGTACAGTTTGGTAAGTTTGGCCTATATATACCTGTGAAACCATTCTCTCAGTCAAAATACTGAACACATTCCTCATTTGTTTCCTGGCGCCCTTTTGTAATCCTTTCTTCCTGCTTCATCCCTCACTCCAGGTCAGTGGTCGCCAATCTTTTGGACCTCATGGACCACCAGTGGTCCGCAGACGACTGGTTGGCGACCGCTGCTCTAGGCAATCACTCGTCTATTTTCGGTCACTACAGATTTTTGTGTGTTTCTAGAACTTTATATAAAAGGAATTATACAGTATGTCTTGTTTTGGGGGTTGGGGTGGGAGGTAGGGGTGTGTGACTGGCTTCTTTTACTCAGCATAGTTATTTTGAGACTCATCTCGTGGAGTGTGTATCAGTTATACCTTTTTTTTTTTATTACTAAGAAGTATTCTGTTGGATTAGATATGCTGCAGTTTGTTTACTCATATATTAGACATTTGGGTTGTTTCCAGTTTTTGGCTATCTATAATAATAAAAGAGTAATATGCTAATTAGACTGGACGTCCTTCTGGATGTCCTTCCAGACAACCTTCCAGACAAAGCTGGGGCTGCGAGGGAAACCCGGGTCCCAGGTGCCTGCCGGTGGCCTGAGGGAAGCCCGGGTCCCGGGTGCCAGAGGGGAGCTGGTGCCGGTAGCCAGGGGAAGGAAGGCCTACTCTTGCATGAATTTTGTGCATCGGGCCTCTAGTTACAAATAAGGCTGTTAGGAACATTTGTGTACTAGTATTTGTATGGCCTTATGCTTTCTTTTCTCTTGGCCAAATACCTAGGACTGGAATGAATAATATAGTAGGCCTATGTTTCTTTTTAGGAAACTGCCAACAACCTGTTTTCCAAAGACATTATATTTTATACTTCTTCCCGCAGTATATGAAAATTCTAGTTTTCTACATTCTCATCAATACTTGGTATGGTCATTCATTTAAAATATTTAAATTCTTACGGTCATTCTTCTAAAATTGCAGTCATCCCAATAGAGGGTGTGTTGGCATCTCATTCTGATTTTAATTTGCATTTCCCTAATTGCTAATGATGTTGAACATCTTTTCCTGCACTTACTTGCTTTCAGCATATCTTATTTGGTGAAGTATTTTTCCAAATTTTCTTCCCATTTTAAAAATTGGAGTGTTTGTTGTTTTTATTATTGAGTTTTAGAATTTATTTTTTAATTAAAATGTTTTTATTGATTTTTAGAGAGAGAGGAAGGGAGAGGGATAGAGAGATAGAAACATCAATGAGAGAGAAATATCATCAATTGGCTGCCTCCTGTACTCCCCCTTCTGGAGACTGCAACCCAGGCACGAGCCCTGAATAGGAATTGAACCTTGATCTCTTGGTTCCCTGGTTGATGCTCAACCACTGAGCCACACCAGCTGGGTGAAATTTTCTATTTATTATACATAAAATTCCTTTAATAGATTTGCAGACATTTTCTTCCAGTCTTTTCATATTCTAAGAGTGACTTTTAAAAGATGAGAAGTTTTTAAATTTAGGTGATGTCCATTTTGTTTATTTGTTCTTTTATAGATAACTAGAGGCCCAGTGCACTAAATTTGTGCACTGGTAGGGTCCCTAGTGGCTGCCAGCTGCCAGCTGGCTACTCCCTACCTTTCCCCGGGGCCGCCTGCTGCTGCTGCTGGCCAGGGCCTCCTTCCCTTGCCACGGCTGCCTGCCGCCACCACTGCCGCTGGCCGTGGCCTCCCTCCCTCCCCCCGGCTGGCCCTGCCCCCTGGTCGAACTCCCGGACAATTCTTGGTTGAGGGGACAATTTGTATACTACACTTTTATAATATAGGATGCTTTTTAGAGCTGTAGATAGAAAGATATGCATAACCCATGTTTACCTATGTTTTCTTATAGAAGTTTTATAGTTTTAACATTTAAGTTTGTGCTCCATTCTGAGTTAAACTTTATTTATGGTGTAAGGTATGGGTAGTTCTTTTTGGCATATGGACCAGCACCATTTTCGGAATGACTATGCTTTCTCCATTGAATTGTCTTGGTACCTTTGTAAAAAATTAGATGTCCATTTATGTTTGGGTCTGTTTTGGACTCTGTTTTCTTCCCTTGATCTAGATGTTTATCATAGTGAGGATACCTCACTGCCTTGATAACTATAACTTTATAATGAATCTCGAAATTAGTGTTGGTCCACCAACTTAGTTCTTTTCCCCCCCAAAGTTTGTCCTATTTTAGGTTCCTTTGCATCAGTTTGACATTTCTACACAGTAGCCTGCTGGGATTTTGATTTTTCTCACTATAAAATAATCTATCCTATATATACTAGAGGCCCAGTGCACAAAATTTGTGCACAGGGTGGGTGTGTGGGTGTGTCCCTCAGCCCAGCCTGCACCCTCTCCAATCTGGGACCCCTTGAGGGATGTCCGACTCCCCATTTAGGCCCGATCCCACCGGGCAGTCGGACATCCCTCTCTGAACCGCTCGCCTGCCTGCCTGCCTGATTGCCCTTAACCGTTTCTGCCTGACAGCCTGATCACCCCCTAACCACTCCTCTGCCAGCTTGATCAACGCCTAACTGCTCCCTACCAGCCTGATTGCCCCCAACTGCCCTCCCGTGCTGGCCTGGTCACCCCTAACTGCCCTCTCTTGCCAGCCTGGTTGCCCCTAACTGCCCTCCCTGCTGGCCTGGTCCCCCCCAACTACCCTCCCTTGCAGGCCTGGGTCCCTCCCCAACTGCCCTTCCCTGCAGGCTTGGTCCCCTCCAACTACCCTCCCTTGCAGGCCTGGGTCCCCCCCAACTGCCCTTCCCTGCAGGCCTGATCATCCCCAACTGCCCTCCCTTGCAGGCCTGGTCCCTCCCAACTGCCCTCCCCTGCTGACCTGATTGCCTCCAACTGCCCTCCTTTGCAGGTCTGGTCCCTCCCAACTGCCCTCCCCTGCTGACCTGATTGCCTCCAACTGCCATCCTTTGCAGGCCTGGTCCCTCCCAACTGCCCTTCCCTGCTGGCCTGATCATCCCCAACTGCCCTCCCCTGCTGGCCATCTTGTGTCCACATGGGGGTGGCCATCTTTGACCACATGGGGGCGGCCATATTGTGTGTTGGAGTGATGGTCAATTTGCATATTACCTCTTTATTATATAGGATAAAATCCTAAATGACTGTAGTTATGATGTGCAATGACCACCAGGGGCAGATGCTCCGACCAGTAGCTATGACGCGCACTGACCACTAGGGGTCAGATGCTCAACGCAGGAGCTGCCAAGCTGCAATGACTAGGCAGCTGTGGTTCTTGGGTGATGCACCTGGAACCAGAGAGGAGGGAGCCCAATTCCAGGGTGTGTTACCCAAGAACTGCCCTCTTGCAATCCTGTACCCTTTGGGGATGTCGGAGAGTCAGTTTCGGCTGATCCCTGCAGGCCAGGCTGAGGGATCTCTAGTTAGAATTATTAATGGTTACTCTGAAGATTGGTCTTAGCCTCATTTTGATTCATCTAAAAAAATAGAGGAAGACAGTCAAGATACATCTCTTTATTTAAAAATTCTCTGCTTTGTTCATTGAAAAGCTATATAATTGTGTGTGTGTGTGTTTTTAATAAAGTCTAAAAATTATTCAAATGGTATAGCTGCCCTCTGGTGTTCACCCTATGATTCTCTCAACATTAGTGTCAACAGCCTTAAATTTTGGAGCTGAGTCAGTAGTGGCTTAGAATATTTTGTTCAGTTTTCATTCTGTAGATGAAAAAAGTACAGAAAGGGAATGCCCATGTTCTGAATTTCTATTTTTTTTCTTTCCTTCCTTCAAAAAATAAATTCATCCACCATCCATGCAATAGCATGATTCTCAGAAAGGAGTCACTTAGATGAAAGTTTTATTTTTATTTTTTTTAAATCCTCACCCGAGGATTTTTTCCCATTGATTTTTTAGAGAGAGGGAAAGACAGAGAGAAGCATCAATGTGAGAGAAACACATCGATTGGTTGCCTCCTGCACGAGCCCTGACCAGGGCCCAGGCCGGGGAGGAGCCTGCAGCCGAGTTACGTGCCCTTGACTGGAATTGAACCTGGGACCCTTCAGTCTGCAGGCTGACCTTTATTCACTGAGCCAAACTGGCTAGGGCAAAAGTTTTATTTTTTTATAGTGGTACAATTTAATATTTTAAGAGTTACTGACAAAACAAACTCTTAATTTGGAACGGAATAGAATGTGTGTTATGCTTAGTGTGTTTTTGAATTTTTTAAAATAGATGCCTTATTAGCTACTAAAAATATTAAAACATGAAAATAATTGAATAAAATTAGAAAAACACACTCAATTAGTATGTTTCTGAATTTTGGTTTCCATAATGCAAATTTCTCTTAAAGATGTATTTTCCCTAGTATGCAAAACTGTGGTATCTTAATGTAATTTCTCACCACAAAGAACTAGAGCTCTCAAAAAGAACAGGTTTGGCTCAGAATCTCTGTACTCTTAAATGAATGAAGACTCCAAAAAAGTTTTTGTTGATGTGGATTTTTTAATCTATTGATATTTACCATGTTATAAATTAAAACTGAGGAATTAAAAATTAGCCATTTAAAAATAATAAACTCAATGCATAATGACACAATAACATTTTATATTAAAAATAACTATAGTTTCAAAATGTAGTAAGAAGAGTGCTATTGATTTATTACATTTTTGAAAACTTAATGTTTGACTTAATGGAAGACAGGTAGATTTTCTTCTTCTGAGTTCAGTCTCTGGTGGTTTGTACAAATTAACTTACTGTTAAAGAAAAAGAGAGAGAGAATATGAATTCGGGAAATTTGAACTTGGAAATTAGATGTTGATGTTAAAGGATTATTGTTATTGTTTTTGGTATAGTAGTGCTATTATAGTTATACTAGAGGCCCAATGCATGAAATTCGTGCAAGAGTAGGCCTTCCTTCCCCCGGCTGCCAGCACCGGCTTCCCTCTGGCACCTGGGACCCTGGCTTCCCTCACTGCCCCGGCTTCGTCCAGAAGGATGTCTGGTCTAATTAGCATATTATGCTTTTATTATTATAGATACATTCTAAAGAGTTCTTATTTTATAAAACAGATAATTAATTCCAAAGTATTTACATAGGAAATGATCTCTCTGAGATTTGCTTCAAAATTAGCCAATGGATGTGTGTGGCTGCAAGTAAGCATGTGTGAAATAAGATGGTCCATGAATTGATAACTGTTGAAGCTGGGTGATAGGTACATGATAGTTCATTTTCCTATTTTGTCTTCTTTTGTTCATGTTTGGAATTTTTTATAATGTTAATGTTTTTGCTCATTCAGATTTATGGTAACAGTTTTAAGGAATCATTTATCTCTTGCAATATTGGAAGAAAAAGAAAATATATAAAAACTTAAACAAGTAACTTATTTTTCTCACTACAGAATTATTTGTTAAAAATATGAAATATTTCTGAAAACCAGAAAGTATAGAGCATCCTATATAATAAAAGCCTAATATGCTAAGTATCCAGTTGTCTGGTCATCCGTTCAACCAATCAAAGCACAATATGCTAATGATATGCTAAGGCCACACAATTGCTCACTATGACATGCACTGACCACCAGGGGGCAGACAGTTGACCGGTCAACCAGTCACTATGACATGCACTGACCACCAGGGGGCAGATGCTCTGACTGGTAGGTTAGCCTGCTGCTGGGGCCCAGCCGATTGGGACTGAGTGAGACAGGATGAACATGTCCTGGAGCCCCCCTACCTTCCTCCCTGGCCCCGATGGTGCACCAGTGGGGTCCCTCGGCCTGGCCTGTGCCCTCTCGCAATCCGGGATGTCAGAGAGCCGGTTTCAGCCCAATCCCACAGGCCAGGCTGATGGACCCCACTGGTGCACGGATTCGTGCACCGGGCCTCTAGTAATATAATGAACACCTTGTACCAATCACCCAAGAAATAAAACTTACAAATGTGACGTGTGCAATTGTCTAATAAAGGCATGTCAGAGGGCATCATTCTTCCGCTCGAAACTTCCCATTTCACTTAGTGTAAAAACAGTGATCTTGCTGTGCCCTAATATAAAGTAACATTCTTTTTAGCCTTACCAATAACTCTCGGGTTGTCGGACTCCTCGCTCAGCTGGAGAAGATCAGTACTGAACCTACAGAATCAGATACTGCCAGATATGTTACATCAAAAATTCTTCATCTGGCTCAAAGTCAAGGTGAGCTTTAACCTCTTGTTTTGGAAATGCTTTTTAAATTCTTTAACAGTGGAGGCAGCTAATAATGTTTAAACTTTTGATAAACTATTTTCCGTAAAAATCAAACTTCCTCAAATAGACTCAAGAAGTAGAAAATGGAATAGCTGTGCAAGAAATTAATTTTCAAAGCATTGTTTCTAAGAAATGATTATGATTTTAGGTATGGATGAATCCCTCCATCCCCTCCCCCCATCAAGTTTCAAGTAATACCTAATTCCAGTGCTACTTGCACTAGAATGTTGACAAAAGATGTCAGGTAGCAGAGAACATTGGTTAATTGCGTGGTTCCTGCTTTGAAATGCAGGTTCTGTCATTCAGTGCCTGGGTGACCTTAAGGAAGTATTGAATCTCTAGGACTTAGTTGTACCATGTCTGAAATAGAGATGAGAAATATCATGTGATTATTAATGTGTATTACATGAGAAGTATGTAAAAAGAAGGTTAAAAGTGTTTAATAAGTGATACCTCTATTATATGAAGCCAGTACTGAATTGGTATCAAAACCTTGATAGTGTACAAGAGAAAAAAAAGTGTTGACTTTGCACTTAAGAACATAAATGTAAAAAGTCCCAAATAAAATATTAGTGAATTAAGTCTAATTATACATTGAAAGATGAATATCATTGCTAAAGTGCACTTATTTCAGGAGTGTAAAATGTTTTAATATTAGGAAATATCTAATCTAATAATAGACAATATGCAAATTGACCGCACCTTCGCTACGCCCAAGCCACGCCCACCAGCCAAGCCACGCCCACCAACCAATCAGGACGAATATGCAAATTATCCAAACAAAGATGGCGGCTAATTTGCATATCGCGACAGCGTAGAAAGAAGCCAAGAGCTGCAGAAGGGAGCAAAGCTGCAGAGAAGCAAGCAAGCCAAGGGGAGGAGAAGGGAGGAGCGGAGGCGGGGCCGGGGGAGAAGGAAGTTGAGCAGGTGGGGCCGGGGGAGAAGGAAGTTGAGCAGGCGGGGCCGGGGGAGAAGGGGCGGGGCCGGGAGAGAAGGGAGGAGCGGAGGCGGGGCCAGGGGAGAAGGGAGGAGCGGAGGCGGGGCCAGGGGAGAAGGAAGGAGAGCGGGCTGGCGGAGAAGTTAGAAAAGCAGGGGGGCTGGCGGAGAAGGCGGGGCGGGGGAGAAGGGAGGAGCGGAGGCGGGGCTGGGGGAGAAGGGAAGAGCGGAGGCGGGGCCGGGGGAGATGGGAAAAGCAGGCGGGCTGGCAAAGAAGGCGGGCCGGGGGCGAAGGGAGGAGCGGAGGCGGGGCCAGGGAAGAAGGAAGGAGAGTGGGCTGGCGGAGAAGTTAGAAAAGCAGGGGGGCTGGCGGAGATCGCGGGGCGGGGGACAAGGGAGGAGAGCAGGCAGGGTGGGGTAGAGTGCAGCAGGAAACCCTATTGCAGGATTTTTCCTGCAACGGGAACGCTAGTATTCTATAACATTATTTGAACAGGTCAAATAAAACCGATGTGATTATCTCAATAGATGCTAAAAAATATTCTAAAACCTGTACTTGATTTAAAACACACACACACACAAAAAAACAGCAAACCTGATTTTTCTTTTTTCAAATAAAGGTAAAACTGCACCACCTTAATATTTAACAATGACACGGAAGGCGTTCTGTTAAAATGAAGGTCCAGACAATTCACAATTAATATTTTAATTAATTTTTTATTATTTCATTATTCTGGAGGTTCAGGTCATTGAAATAAGATGTTTAGCAGGCATTTACAGTGTCCAGGAGCTCAGTATCTATTAATCTTTCTTTGTGGTGACAGACCCTTAATTTCTTTTATAATATCCTCCTATGTAACCCCTGTGTTTAATGGGTAGTTGATAGCACCCCAAAACCCAGGAGAGGTCACTAATAGAATGTATTTGTTTCTAGCAAAATCTAAAATACCTGCACCTTTTAATTCAGAAAGTGGTTGTACTAGATTCTAGCCTTTGGAAATAGTATGCTTATCAACTAAGGCAGATGTATAAGGATGTTCATTGTATTAGTGCAAAGATAGGTGTACAAGGTATATTCACTGTATTATCCTCAAAACAAAACACCAACAAAAACAAAGCATTGCCCTAGCCCAGTGGTCGGCAAACTCATTAGTCAACAGAGCCAAATATCAACAGTACAACGATTGAAATTTCTTTTGAGAGCCGAAAACCGACTTCTGCGCAAGGGCCACGAAGTTTCAATCGCACTGTACGTGTGTGCCCGCATGTGGTATTTTGTGGAAATACCAAGGGGCCAAAGAGCCGCATGTGGCTCGCAAACCTCAGTTTGCCGACCACTGCCCTAGCCGGTTTGGCTCAGTAGATAGAACGTCGGCCTGTGGACTGAAGGGTCCCAGGTTCGATTCCCGTCAAGGGCAGATGCCTGGGTTTGTGGGCTCAACCCCCAGTGGGGGAAATGTAGCAGGGAGCCGATCGATGATTCTCTCTCATCATTGATGTTTCTATCTCTCTCTCCCTCTCCCTTTCTCTCTGAAATCAATAAAAAAAAAAAACCCCCAAAAAACCCCAAACCATTTAAAATGGTACTAGGTTTCTGTTTTTACCAATTTGATGAAATGTTTTCTAGTTCTGGTCATAAAGATGATAAAGAGGCCTTCCATTACCACTACCTCTTCACCTGCAGTTCTGGTGCCTGCACTGTGATAATGATTTTAAGATTACAGATGGACAGACAGGGATTCACCTAGTCCCTACTAGGAGCTGTGCTGAAGGGCAAGGAAAGTCTACAGAGAGTAGAATTAGCAGCATGAGAGGGAAGATCATGTAAGAACCAATTTAGAATGTTTACTGAACCAATGGAGACTTATTCTATGTTATCTGTATAGTAAAATGATATATACTTTTTTGAATGTTTTAGAAGATATATATATATATATATATATATATATATATATATATATATATATATATATATATATTTTTTTTTTTTTCACTTTTCAGAAAAAATAAGGAGAGAAATGACAGCCAAAGGTTCTACAGGAATGGAAGTTCTGCTCTCAACATTAGAGGTAAAGCATTTACAGGATTTAATTATGTAACTATTAGTATCAATCAGTACTGAAGAAAAAATAGTATATGAAGTATAACATTTTTATCCTAGAGGTAAAGCCAATGAATGGAAGTTTGTTTTATGTTTTAGATTAACATTTGGAATGGTTATATAAACATTCTAATATATATTAGGCAAACCTCTAAGTATATTACCCTATGATTATAATGATAACCACATTTTAAATCTTTATATGCCATTCTAATTGGTAATAGAAATAAGCATTAGCTGGAAATGAGTCTTTAGCTTAATATAAATTATTGGCATTGGAAATCCTCATTTATTGTGTTATGTCAGCTGACATATTTTTGATTTAGTTTACTACATATATTGGTTGAATAACTATATTATATTGATAATAATTAAATTTCTATGCCAGTGTGAAAGTTTTGGGTAGATCAACCGGATATTTTCAGAATCATTGTTTTATATTTTATTAAGAACAGAGGGTAAGTACCATTGTATACCTTAAACTTACATAATGTTATATATCAAATTATATTTCAAAATAGCTGGAAAAAAAGAACAAGGTGTGATTTTATGTTTTTTCATAGGAGTTACTTCCTGTCAAAAATGACAGTTATTTTATTCTAAATTGATCTGTTAGTTTAAAGCAATCTCGATAAAGATACTAACTTTTTTTTCCTGTAGTTCAGTGGGAAAATAAGAATAGAAAGGATATTTCTGAAAAATAAATGAGAAAAGACTAGCCCCACCAAATATCAGAGAACATTATAAAACTTCAGTAATTCAGGTAGTTTAGAAATTATGGGTGGAAACTAGATAGACATCAGTGGAATAGAATAGAAAAATCCAAATTAAGTTAAAAATGATTATGGGAATTTAGAACTACTTAATCAATGGTAGTATTTCAGATCAGTGAGGGGTAGGGGGATTGCTTAATAAGTGGAACTGGGACAAATTGGTAGCCATGCAGAAGAGTATAATGTTAGATCCTTATTTCCTACACCAAAATACATTCCATATCAAGCAAATATTTAAGCATGGAAAAGAAAACCAGAATACTCGAGGAAGTAATGAGAAGAATTTTTAATAATCTTGGCACAGGGAAGACTTTTCTAAGTATGAAAAAAAAAGGAGCCATAAAAGGAAAGATTGATAAATTCAACTATATTAACAAAAATGCATGGGGAAAAAACATCATAGACACTTGGCAAACTGAAGAAAAAAGATTTCAACTCATATAATTTCTTTAACATATAAAGAACTTCCACAAATTCGTAAGGGAAGAAGTCTACCCAATAGAAAAATGTGTAAAGGTTATGAACAGACAGTTTCTAGAAAAAGAAACACAAATTGCACTTGAGATAAAGCATCATTGTTTTTTCTCCCTATTTGCTTATGTCACAAATTATTGAGGTCAGCAGAGGTGGGAGGTGATGAATTACATTTGGGAGACTTGTGTAGATAAGGCCTAAAGATAACAGTGCAACTTCCATTCAGGTTCCAATAGCCTGAGCTCAGTCACATGGCTCAAACTTAATTACAAAAGGGCTGGGAAATACGGTGTAGCTCTGTACCTAAGGAACAAGATGAAATCAGTTCGCTGAACACAATCCATTCTTCTCTTTAACAAACATCTGTCCCTCTCATTCCAAATTCCTCCCCAATGAGACAGTGGTCCACTTAATACCTCCAATGCTAAAACAAAGGTCTCTGGTTATGTACAGTCCTCCATCTGGTCTGGATGGAGCTTTTTGGTTCTATCAGTCTCTGAGCTAAAATTTTTTGGAAAGAGGAAGAATAAGAGTCCCATGCCAGTTACTGATGCACAGTAATTCTGAGATTCCTCCGTATAACACTGTAAAATTCTCTACACTGGGGGTGTGGTGGTTCCTTGAATAGGCCATGCTTCTGCTCTGTGTGTCTGTTTTGTTTTTTGTCCATTCAGTCATTGCCTTTTATATATATAAATATTTATTGATTTGAGAGAGGTAGGGAGAGGGAGAGAGAGATAGAAACATCAATGATGAGAGAGAATCATTGATCGGTTGCCTACTGCATGCCCCCTACTGGGGATTGAGCCCGAAACCCCCGGGCATATGACCCGACTGGGAATCGAACCATGACCTCCTAGGTCGATGCTCAACCACTGAGCCACGCAGGCCGGGCCAGCCATTGCTTTTAATAAGAAAAATGTAACCAAGTGTAATATTTAAACTTTTTTTATTATTAGATTGGTTATCCAGAATTTGGGAAATAGTTAATCTTCTCCATTGCTGGTAGGAGTGTAAATTGCTCCATGAAAAGCAGTTTACTATGTAGTTACATCCATCAAAATACTCATATTCTTTGACCCAGAAATTCTAGGAATTTATCCTACATATAGCTGTAATTGATTCCATGTAAATATATGTAGTGTTTGTTGCAATTTTTTAATGCCAAATAACTTTATTTATTTATTTGTTTGTTTGTTTATTTTGCTTTTACATCTTTGTTGTTGAAAGTATTACATATGTCTTTTGCAATTTTTTAATAGCAAAGGATTTTTAAAAAATGCATTGGAAAAAAATCTCATTGATAGGTGATTAGTTACATAAACAATGTAACCAATACTTTCTGTAGTCCTTAAAAAGATGAAGAAATTATTTATTGATATGTAAAAATATCAGTTTACAAAACAATATCTATGTAGGGTAATGCTATTTGGAGAAATAAATCTGTATATACCCATGTATATTTACATGGATTTTTAAAAATATCTGCATATTATCTTTGGCTGGATACATGGAACCGATAACACAGTTGCCTTCTGAGAGGGGAGCTAGGTGACTAGGTAGTTACCATATATACATTATAGTGCCTTTATATTTTGATTCATTTATTTTTATTGCCTATTGGGCAGATCATGATGAATTCAAATACCCAATTAATTCCTCTTATAATAATAATGATACTAAGAAAGTAATAGCACAGATTATTTGTAAAAATTTTTAAGGGCAAGAAGAGACTGAAGTGATAGTGAGAATAGTTGAAACCTAATTACATTTGTTCTTAGAGAAATTGGAAAGGTCATCTGTAAAATATAGATAGTTCCCAACAGGAATAGAAAAAGCTTGGGAATTACAGATTTACAATGGTTTAATAAAGCAAATAAACTATTTATTTCAGAACACGAAAGATCTTCAAACTACACTTAATATCTTAAGCATTCTTGTTGAGCTGGTGTCAGCTGGTAAGTTTTTTTTTGTCTAATATCTGTTTGTAAATAGCGATCAATAATGTGTCATGTGTACTTTATGAGGAATTTTCTGATACTCATATAGAGGCTATTCTGAGTATTGGAATTTGGAAACTGGTATGTCATATTCTTGTTGTTGCTTGTTTTTGTTATTTTCCAGTATTCCTTAAACTGGAGCCCTGAACATAGAATTTTGGCATCACTTGTATTTACTCTCTGTACTGTTTCCTAAATAAAACAAATGAAATAAAACAAAATGTTATTTTGATGTGTTTTTTTTAAATTTCAGAAGTCTTCACTTTAAATATTTTTTGAATGCTAAAAGTTGTGATATTTGATATGTTATGGGAAGATTTGCTGTTTAAACAAATACAAATTTTTTTTTTCTTTTAGGTGGAGGTCGAAGAGCTAGTTTCTTAGTTGCCAAAGGTGGCTCACAAATATTGTTACAGTTACTTATGAATGCCAGCAAAGAATCTCCCCCAAATGAGGAGTTAATGGTGCAGATTCATTCTATTCTTGCAAAGATTGGACCAAAAGGTAAGGATTGCACTTGTATGATTATCAAACCTAGAAGCATCTTTGTGACCTGGCTTCTCTATGCCTTGATACTAGTAGAATTTTAAATCTGGAATGCTACCCTTTTTCTTGGTCTTAAGCCATGGAATGCTTTCCAAAGCCAATTAGTGACCTGAAAGAATTGAGGATCCTGATAAATTCTTGAGGAACTGCATTGCATGTGGTGAGAAAAAGAAGAAAGATATGTCAAAATCACAAGTGTGTCTTGATGTGTGTGTGTGATAAAAAGTTGTTATATCGATTATTGTAACAAGGCATGCAAAGTATTACAAAAATTGAGAAAACACAGAATATGAAACAAAGAAGCTGATTTAGGTTAATAAAAAAGTAATCCTTCGAATAGAACCTAATATCAGTTTATAGTTGTCTATCTGCACAGAGATGAAAATGATCCCCTAAACTCTACAAATAATGATTTCTGAGTTCTGCCATTGCCTTATGACATACATATAGGTTTTACACTTTGAAGTATTTGGTTAAATGCTTATTCTAAAGAGTATGTATGTATGTGTATACAGCTTGACTAGGAGTCGAAGCTGTGACTTTGGTGTACGGGGCAACACTCTAACCACCGAGCAAAACCGTCCAGGGCTATAAGGAGTACTTTTTAAAAAATCTTCACCCAAGGATATTTTCCCATTGATTTTAAGCATGAAAGAGAGAAGGAAAGACAGAGAGAAACATCGATATGAGAGAAAAACATCGATTGGTTGCCTCCTGCACGAGCCCCAACCAGGGTCAGGGAACCTGCAACCAAGATGCATGCCCTTGACCGGAATAGAACCTGGGACCTTTTGGTTCACAGGCCGACACGCTATCTACTGAGCCAAACCGGCTAGGGCATATAAGGAGTACTTTTAAAATCATGCAAGAAAATGATTATAATTTTAGATATTTCAGGTCAGCTTTACATTTGTAATATAACTTCATAATATAAGTTTTTAAAATTTCATTGCTTTATGACATTTTTATTTCACTCAAAGTTACATATAAATACATTGTGTTAATTTTGTATAAACAGACAAAAAATTTGGAGTGAAGGCTAGAATTAATGGAACTCTGAATATAACCCTGAACTTGGTCAAACAGAATTTGCAGAATCATCGCCTGGTTTTGCCTTGTCTTCAGCTTTTACGAGTATATTCTGCAAACTGTGAGTATTTCAGAGTAGTTTTTAGTTAACTCAGTGTTTTGAAGTTACAGAAAATGAAAATTTAAAAGTACCTTAACTCCATAACTCTAAAATTTGTGGACAAGATAAAGAAATTATTTAATATGGCTTTTTATAATGCCTAGCCGCACCACCACAGAAGTGATATGGGGTAAGAAGGAGAATTGGCAAAATCTTGAGAATTGTCATGAATTCCTCCAATTTGTAAAAGCTTGTAGTGAGGGGGAGGAGTAGGCAGCTCGTGGGAAATATGTGGAAGAATGTGAGGGTATTGGCAGCTAGAAAACCGCCGTGCCTATTTGGGTTTTCACAGATGAGAGGAAAGCTGAGAAGGAAGGCAAGTGGTAGCATAGTCCCTTGGAGCTAATTAGCTTCAGCAATCAGTAGGGAAGTAGCAGAACAGCAAATAAGTAGTATAGGAGCCCCTGAGGAAACTGGAAAGAAGAGGGATTACCAAGAGAACCTCAGATGAAGTAGCTTTCCTCTCTCTCCCTTTCCCCCTCTCTCCCTTTCCCCCTCTCTCCCTCTCTCCCCCTCTCTCTCCCGTCTCCCTCTCTCCTTCTCTCCGTCTCCCTTTCTTCTTCTCTCCCTCCTCCCTCTCTCCTTCTCTCCTTCCCTGTCTCTGTCCCTCCCTGTCTCTGTCTCTCTTTCTCCTTCTCACTCATATTAGATCCCAAACCCATAAGGTTCTTTCTATTCCTTGATTATGGAATTGGGGTGGTTAATAAAACATCTGAAATTGAAATTGTAGAGTACATGGTCTTATAGAGTATCACTGCAAAATAATAAAAGTGGTAGATATGTGTCTGCATATGTATGTGTGTGTATCTATATATACACTAGAGGCTCGGTGCACAAAATTTGTGCATGGGGTGTGTGTCCCTCAGCCCAGCCTGCACTCTCCCCAATCTGGGACATCCCTCTCACAATCCAGGACTGCTGGCTCCCAACTGCTCGCCTGCCTGCCTTCCTGATTGCCCCTAACCACTTCTGCCTGCCAGTCTGATCATCCCCTAACCACTCCCCTGCCACCCTGATTGATGCCTAACTGCTCCCCTGCCAGCCCAGTTGCCCCCAACTGCCGTCCCCTGCAGGCCTGGTCACCCCTAACTACCCTCCCTTGCCAGCCTGGTCACCCCTAACTGCCCTCTCCTGCTGGCCTGGTCACCCCTAACTGCCCTCCACTGCAGGCCTGGTCACCTCTAACTGTCCTCCCCTGTAGGCCTGGTCACCCCTAACTGCCCTTCCCTGTAGGCCCAGTCGCCCCCAACTTCCCTCCTCTGCCGGCCTGGTCACCCCTAACTACCCTCCCCTGCAGGCTTGATAACTGCCCTCCCTTGCAGGCCTGGTCCCTCCCAACTGCCCTCCCCTTCTGGCCTGATCGCCCACAACTGCCCTCCCCTGCTGGCCATCTTGTGGAAGGCATCTTGTGTCCACATGGGAGCAGCCATCTTGTTGGAGTGACAGTCAATTTGCATATTACTCTTTTATTATTTATTCATACATACATACATACATATTTATGTATTATGTGTGTATATCTATCTGCTTTGACAATACAGCTAAAGGTGGGCTCAGAGGAATCTAGTTCTGAACACTTAAGTAATTAACACTTATATAATTAAAAAGAACATAAAGAAATTAATGAATTGGATATCTAACCAAAGAAGTTAGGAACAGAGCAAAAACACAAGAAAAGAAGAGGAATGAAATAGTAAAGGAAAAAAAACACACACGTAGAAAATAAAAAACCTCCAGCTGATCCAAAAAAAGAAAACAGTTGGATTAAAAATAAATAAAATAAACCACTGACTACTGCAATTAAGGAAGAAACAAGACAGCACAGACAAAAATAGAAGGGGTAATGGAATACTAAACAGATGCAGAGGAAATTAAAGTCAGCATACAGAACTTTAGGAGTTACATTTTTGGTGGCATTTTATTAACCACTAGAAGGCTAGTAAATGGCTTACCTGTAACTTAAAATAATATTTGTTCAGAGCTGAAAATGTTTGGCACAATTTTTTGATTAGGTAATTGTTTGCATCTTCTGTGTGGAACCTTTCCCCTGCTGCAGCTGTTTAATTCAGGTCCTTATCACCTGCCACCTAGCACACAGCCTCCTGATGTCTCTCTCAAACGTGCCTTCCCCAGCGTGCTGTGAGGCTAACCTGTATTCAAAACGCAGATCTTATTTTAAAACAACCATATTTGCACTATAAAAATTTTAGTGTACATTCTTCTATCTTTTATCCATACATTATTAAAATGTATGTTTTATTGATTTACTATCTGTTGGTGCTATTTCACACACAATGTTTTTTATCTATTATTTTCCAATAAATGAGTGTTGTTTTTTTGCCGGTGGGGGTGGGGTACTTTCCTGTGGTTGAAAGAATGAACAACTTTAGGGTAATAATTTGCTTTACCCAGCTCATCTTCTCATTAGAATGCTTTTGTCTGATACTATATGCTCATACCCATTGTGTTCCTTGACTATCTGTGTTCCTGTCTCCAGAGATATTCCACAGCCACTTTCGCCCTTTACTGCAACTCCTATCCTAGCTAACTCCTTCTCATTTGTAAAGACTGAGCCCAGAGCCCTGGCTGGTTTGGCTCAGGGATAGAGTATCGGCCTGTGGACTAAAGGGTCCCGGGTTTGATTCTGATCAAGGGCACGTACTTTGGTTGCAGGCTTTTCCCAGGCCTGGGCCCTGGTCGGGTGCGTGCAGGAGGCAACCAATAGATGTGTTTCTCTCACATCCATGTTTCTCTCTGTCTTTCCCTCTCTCTTCCACTCTCTCTCAAAATCAATGGACAAATATCCTCGGGTGAGGATTAAAAAAAAAAAAAAAGACTGAGCCCAGATATCCATTTCTCCAGAAATGCCTTCTGTTTCACTAAGAATTAAGGACTCCTCACTGTTGTGATCTAAATAGCCTGTAACTCTTCATCTACTTAACAAGTAATTTAGTATTGATTTGTTTACTGTTACTGTCATTCTCCTGTAAACTGTTCTTTATTTTTGTCTTTCAATCCCCATGACCTGTATTTAGTAGAGTTTTTGAAGAAACAAATGAAGCAACTTAAAAGTATTTTTTTAGAAGTAACATCTTTCAGAATTACCTGCAATTTCCCCTAAAAATAAAGTAAAAAAAATATATCTTTAAGTGATTGGCTAAGGTGGATGAGGGAACATGAGTTATATTTACTGAACAATTAATATATATTTTGACTATGTTTCACCAAGTATATACGTACATTCCTACTTACCGAGTTTTTAAAATAATTTAAAATTTTTTCTTCCCCTCCCAGCTGTGAATTCAGTATCCTTAGGGAAAAATGGAGTTGTGGAACTGATGTTTAAAACCATCGGACCATTTAGTAAGAAGAATTCGGGTCTTATGAAGTAGGTAAATGTTTTGAGTGTAAATAGAGATATCCTTTGTTATTCTGGGTCTCATCATCTTGATCTGTACAATGAACAGTAGAGTTAAATTGTAGATAGTGATTTTATTATGATGAAGATTTTCTTTGCTATAAAGTTTAATTTTCAAAATATATCAAAATTAGAAAACTTTAAATTCATTGAATATAGTGTTATGGAAATTTAGACTTTGAAAATTCCTAGATACTATAAGAGGAAAAAAAGGTTTATAGAGTATCATTCACTCAGAAACATTTATTGAGTGCCTACTATGTTCCCTACCAATTTTTCAATCTTCTAATAACCATGTCCTTCATTATCACAATTATCTGAACATATTTTTAATTTATACCTTTTTTTTTGTGCCAAAATAATGTAATTCTTAAAAAAACCCCACATTTATAGGTCTTTCAACCTCAGAAAATTAAAAAAAAAAAAAGCTGTATTTTCTTAGGCCGTATTAGAGGTCATACTTTAAAAAAATTTGTACGTGGAATTTTTCAAATATACATAGAGTTTACATTATAGTAAACTAATCAATTGTCTTGAATAGTTATATTATTATATGCAGTTGTCAGCACTGTGCCATTTTTTTCATTTACTTCCTTACACGTTTTATTTTTGTTGGGTTATTTTAAAGCAAATCCTAAATGTCATATGAATTTCTGTAAGCAAGTCTCAGATATTTTCTAATTTCTCCCTTAAGAACTTCAGTATATCTCTACTAATAGGGACTTAAAAAATGACCACTAAACTATAGTCACACTCAACAAAATTATTAATTCCTTAATATAATCTAAAACCCAGTCTGTGTTCAAGGTTTTCCAGGTGTCCCAGGATGCCCTTTTACAGTTGGTTTGTTTGAATTGGGATCCAACCAAGACACACACATTATTCCTCATTATATTTAGGAAATTTCCAAAACTACTCAAAAATAGAAGGAATTGAATAATGAACCTTGATATGCCTACCCATCATTCAATTTCAACAAAAATCAACATTCTGTCACTTTTAATTCATCTTTCCCTTTCTAGTCCTTCCCCTTCACCACCCCCCACCCCTCACCGGAGTATTTTAAAATAGACATCAGCCTTTACATTTGTTCCGTAAATTATTTTGTGTGATTGCTATTAGACACGGAGCTCTTTTAGTGTTACCACAGTATCATTTCTTTGCCCAACAATATTAATAATTTCTTAATATCCACTGATATTTTCTGATTATCTAAGAAATCTTTTTTTTTTTTGCAGTTGGCTTGTTCAAATCAGGATTCAAATAAAGTCTATACATTCTATTTGATTACTATGTCTTATAATCCTTTGAAATCAATAACAGTCCCCCAATTTTTTTGGTTCTGTTTTGTTATTTGTTGAAGGACCTGGGTGCTGTCTTATAGAAAGTCCCAGCATTGTGGATTAAGATGACTGTATCCTGGGGTCATTTAAACATGTAGGTATATCCCTCGAATTTTCTGTAGACTGATAGAGCTAGAGGCTTGATTAGATTTGGGTTCCTTTTATTCCAATAAAAAATGTGTCATAGGTGGTGCTAGTCACTCTATTTCACATCACTTAAGATCATTGAGTTGATGTAATCCATCTACTTTTCACCTGGTAATTTAGCAGTATTTCATGACATTGTCCAGATCATTGACTTTGCTAATTTTCTCATTCTTTCTGCTTTTATTAGCTATGATTCTTTTGTAAGGTAGAACCTGTCCACGTTAACTATTTGATTAAATTCTACTAACAAGATTCAGAACATTTTCAGTCTTCTTACCCATTCTTAGTAAAGGTAAAATATATTAGCTTGTATCCTTTTGAAAATGGAAACTTACTTGCACATATAATCATTTATTAAATATTATTTGGTGGGATAACTTAACAAACTTGTGCAAAGGTCATATACAATCTTATAGCATCTGATGAAATGTAACAAGACAAAGAAAAGGATTGTGTCACAATTAGTAAAACCAACTTGGTGTAGTGTAGTGAGTGGGCTGTGGAGGTAGGCAGAACGGGTTTGCATGCTACTGGCTCCATGATACAAAGTAAGTTACCTAATGTATTATGCCCCAGTTTCCTGGCTGTAAGGTGGTAATATCAGAATGTACATCATAGGGTTGGTGTGAGGATTTAATGAGATGATTCCTACAATTAGCACAATGCTTTTATTAAAGCAATGTAATTAATTTAGGTAGGAAATGTGGTAATGTGCATGTGAATACTAAAAGTACATTCTTTATTTTTAAATTTATATACAGTTTTCTCCCTTGATATTTAAAGTATTTTATTACTTATCTTTTGTCTAGTGGTTCTGATCTCCTAGTTACCGTCTACATTATTCTATTGTAACCAAGTTACCAACTCTAATATAAAATGTCCCTAGGAGAAACATTTCACAATATCTTTGTGATATACAACATTGAATATATCCAAAACCATGTAGAAATCAGTGAGTCTAAACTTCTGAGAAAGGAGTATTGTTACATAAATTACCCCTTAATTCTTTTCTATTTATATTTTAAAAAGAAAAACAAAATCTTAAGCTTTATTTTTACTTTAAAAAGAAAAATCACTCATTGACCAAACATGTATATCTTGATCTCTTTATCACCATAGGGCCTTCTCCCTTAATTAAGATATTTCAGCATCTAGCATTTGTATCAGTTTTTATTCTCCTTAAACAATGCCCTGAATTTCATGGAACAAGATTGAAGGATATTATTTAGTTTGAAAGGTCTTACTTCCCTTTAGGATTTACCTTTCTTCCAACTTTAGGTTTTGGATTTAAGTACTGTTAATCCAGAAGGAAGCAACTCCAGAAGTTACTGTAACTCTGTCTTTTCAAGTTACAACAGGTTTGGAGATTATTGCAAGGATTGATCCCCATCTTAATGTAACTTCATGAATACCTGGGGTTAAGTTTTTCTTCCTTTACTGCTCCTAAATAGATACGCCACAGGTTGCTGTCTAAGCCATTGCTGGTTGTGTTATTGTGTGTGACATATGAAGATTGGGAAAACATGTGAGGAAGAATAAAATATTGGTACTGCAGAGTTCTAATCAATTAACATAATACAAACTATGCATTTCAAAAAATCTATTCTAAAATTATTTTGTAATTTTTGTATTACAAATTCCTACTGGCTTATAAGTGTTGCTGTAAAATTTCAGAAATTCCTTTATACTGAAGTTTAAAAAAATACCATTTAAATAACACGTTGGTAAAAATATTGAGACAACTTTGCATCAAACTCCATAATTTTTTTTAATCTAGTGAAACTGTGGAACAAGCATGGAGTCAGAAAGAATGGGGCTCATGTTCCAGTTGTGTCAGTCTTGAAGAATAAATGTCAAGGATTACAAACTGTCAGAAGCACTTTGATTTGGTTCAGATGTGTTACAAACAGCTGCCAGCAGGGAGAAAAGCTATTTTTAAAGTACTCTATGATTTTTATAGTTTGAATAAAGACTGAGCTGTAGGTGGGAAAGTCCTATAAGTTCATTGCAAGTGATTGCATCTAAGTGATTGTATTAGTTTCCTAGGGCTGTTGTGACCAAGTACCTGGTACAAATTTGGTGGCTTAAAATAACAGAAATTTATTGTCTCGCAGTTCTGGAGGTAGAAGCCCAATAGCAACTTGTCAGCAGAGCCAGTGGTCCCTCTAAGTCCTTTATGGGATAATCCTTCCTTGTTTCTTCCCAGCTTTTGGTGGATTGCTGGCAATATTTGGTGCTCCTTAGCTTATAGCTGCAACATTTCAAACTCTGCCTCCATCATCACATGGGTTCTCTCGTTTGTGGCCTTGGGATTATTGTTTCAGGCTTTCCTATGAACCAGTATCCATCTTCAGTCTTCTAATTAATTATGTTCTTTACCATTACTCACACCTGGTCATGCTGTGTCTCCTTTACTACGAATGTATGCAGCTGTGTTTTTGGTTTTAACTTCTTGAGTAGCTTTTGCACAAATGTGTACATTTTACTACATTAGCTAGATTGTAAAATTATCTGTGGAAGACATACATTTGTTTTCTAATTTTATACCCATGAAGAACCTGCTTTTGTGGGTATCTAGTAGGCATTCAACAAATGCTTAATGATGAGTGAAATATGTAAGTTTAACAATGTACAGATTTTTATGCAAATATAATTGTTGAAATCTTACTAAGAGGAACTGTAACATGTTAGCCTTATATTCTTAAAGCTACTGATATTAAGTGCCATTTCTTCAGTAACTCTTCCTTAAAAACACACACACCTGTTTGAATTATAGGTTTTCATAGTAATATTTATGTGTATTTTTAAAGCTGATTAATGGCAGTTGATTTCACTGTGGGTAACTGAATGTTTATGTGCAAAGAAAATGTAAGTACCTTCAGTTTTGGGGGCTATTTTTTCGTTCTCTGATGGGCAGTAAGGGTTTTTGAGATATCAGTTAGGTTCATTATTCTCATTGGTGCCTTAGGACTGAAAAATGTTAAGGGGCTCCTCCTTCCTCTTCCCCAACCTTCTAGTTCCAGTATTTTGTATTTATTATTACCTTAAGTATTAGGATTATTGCTTGATAGGACTAAAATACTTTATAGTCAGACAGCTACAAATATCTATAGAATTTAATTTGTGTGAAACTTTATTTGTTGGAAACTTGTTTTTAATTTCCTTGTGAGTCTTAATAATGCTTTCGTGTGAACTCTGCTAGGGTCAGATACAGGAACAACAACTGGTTTAATTCATCTAACCTCTGATGTAAAGACTTAGATATTGTTAATGTTCTCCTTTTTTTATTTCTTAAAAAATTTTTTTTGGGTGCTTTTCTGTTGATATTTCAATCTTCCTGTATTCAGTTTTAACCTTAAGGGAGAAATACATACAGAGAAACGCCGTATGTAATTGACTATAACAGGAATGGCTTTTGGAATAGAAAATAATGACTTATCTGAAAAAACTGTGTGAATTTACTATTGTAGATTAATTTTACTAGTTTTGTTGTTGTTTGTGTTTTCTCATGTCGACAGGGTTGCTTTAGACACTCTTGCTGCATTGCTAAAATCAAGTAAGTTTTTAAATATTAGAACTACTAGATACTGTTTTTCTGAGTATTTTATCTACAGTGTTAAACTGGAAATGTAGAGTTAGTCTATAGTTATAAAGCTGGTTTATAATAACTTAATGTCAAAGTTGATTTTACCTTTTGGTACTGTTGTTGAATGTGCCATAACTAATGTCATTTATGTTTATTAAGCTATAATTTATTAAAATACATTGACTTCCTTTTTCTAAGTGATTACTATAAATATAAAGCCCTGTTAGTATAAGAAAGTAATATCTAAATATTATGTAAGTATCATTTTTTTTAAAAAAAGTAAAGTTAACATGGTATTGAGTATGTTTACTGTAAAGACTGTCTTGAATAATTATAGCACACATAATTTTAATTTAGAGCCCTTTTATATCTACCATGAATCCAGATGGCTACTGATGTAAATTTATAGTTTACTAAATTAATTGACAAACTATGGCTCTATCTTCAAAACTGAGGCGTTGGAATAAATGTGTCTTGTAATATGATGCCTGTGAAGAGTGATTACGATATATTTCTTCTCACCAAGATACTCAGTATCTCCATTTTAAATAATAATTTTCATTAGCACCCATATTTCCATTGGTTGATTAACATTTACTTAACCATAAAACATTTTAGTCCCAAAGAGCTGTATTGATGGCTTTTAATGTTATTCCCCCCAACCCCCACAAAACTGTTTATCAAGGATATACCAATTTTTTCTTAAATTTGAATGACCAGAACTGTTTATTTGAATAGTAGCAAATAATTAATTGGTAAATCTGATATTTGGCAAAGTAATGATTTATTAAATTTTAAAAATCACCTTAGGTGATAGTATTATATACTAGAGGCATATTTTTAAATGTACTATGGCGTTTTGGAGCATTCTCAGTCATTGACTTCTTTTTTGGGGGGACAGTAATTTACTTTAAAAGGATAATTAAACTATTGTAATAAACCTGAGAGAGTATAAAGCAAAGCATGTATATACACAGCGCAGAAAGACAGGCAGCTTAGTTATCATCGCTGGGGTATAGATTAAATGCTGCAGTGTACAGGGAAGCCTAAGTGTATTTTAACTCGAGAGAGAAGAAGAGACACAGGCTGATTATAAGTTAGGTGTCCTGAACACATGAATAAATCCCCTTTACTAAACTGTTTTAATTGTGCTCAGTTGCAGGTTACTCTGTACCCTTCTCTTTAGGGTCACTCAGTACCTGTGTTTGAGTTAAGGGCAAGTTTGTTTTATTTGAATGTTAATGAAGAGTTTCAGTATTCCTCATAAATACCATTTAGGCTATTGAGAATTGCAATGGAGACATAGTTTGGAACAGGAGTTACAATGACGATAATGTCTTTTTAAGAAACTCATATTCACAGCTAGAAAGTTAAAGGCTTACTATTATATATGCCAACTGGTATAAACAAAGTGAGTATGTGAATTTAAAATACATGAGACTATTTGTTGCTAGTCAAAGCTATTTAACTGATATTGCACATAGCCACAATTTTAGCAAAACTAGCTCTTCTAGACACGATAGAAGTTTTAAAGCTTTTATATAAGAATCCCCATCCCTTCCCCACCCTGGGAGTTTCTTCCAGTTCCCTCAAGTAGGAGCATAATTTCTGAGATGCATCAGTAAGGTTCCTTTCACTGTCTTAAACCTTATCTTTCAGCTATATATCAGCACTAGTAATTCTCTGAGGCAACTGAAAGCAATGGAGCTTTACTCTTGCATTATCTTAGTGTTCATGTCATGAGGCAGGGGGTCATTTTATAGGTAAATTTAGATTAGGAAGGGATTAGTATTTTTTAAATATATTTTTATTGATTTCAGAGAGGAAGGGAGAGGGATAGAGAGATAGAAACATCAATGATGAGAGAGAATCATTGAAAAGTTGCCTCCTACACGTCTCCCACTGGGGATTGAGCCTCCAACCTGGGCATGTGCCCTAACTGGAATTGAACCCTGACCTCCAGGTTCATAGGTCAAAGTTTAACCAAGACTGGCCAGGCGAGATTGGTATTTCTTTGTACAACCTAAGATGGGTTGGCATTCCACTTTATTTTGTGCTCTTATAATAGGCCCACCCAGTGATGCTCGGTGGTTCAAGATGTTGCTGTGATAGGTTTCCTTTGCTGCCATCTTAGTTAAATGCACCCATTTGGTTAATAATCTTAAATATTAACACTTTAAAAATAATAAAATAGATCAGATTTGTGGATATTTAAAAATTAATCTATCCCAATAAATTTGACCATTTATAAAAAAAGCCCTTTAATGTTTTTTCATTACATTAAAAATTAATGATTAGAAAGTCCTATCTTCTAATTACATAATGCTTCTTATATTTATTTACTAAAAAGCTTTACAAGTATTTTTAACTTAGCATTAGTATTTATATAATTGGGGTAATTAAAGCAACTAATTTCAATGGAAACACAAAGTTTGTAATAACAGCTACAATCCAATGTAGTTAATTTTAGTGGAAGCACACAAAGTTTGTAGTAGAAGTTACAACCATGATAATGGCTTTTAACAAAACCATATTCACAGCTAGTAAGTTAAAGGCTTGTATAGTCCATTTATTGTAATCAAAGTCAGTATAATCCTAAGTTTTAAAATACATGAAACTTTTGTTAGTATTAACATTTAAAAAGCTGCAGCCCTAATTGTATTAAACACATATCTATTATTTATAACCACAAAATAATATATGGGCAGGTTTCTGGAAAATATCATAATTTACTATCTGGAAGTTATATTTATTTTGTTAGATAAAAATGTTTAAATATGTGAGTGCCATTTTTTTGATGAAAAAAATTTTAACAATTCCTTATAATAGTGTGGTTATATTTTTTAATTTGGTTTCTACTATTTTCTCTGGTCATTTAAAAAATATTCTTTCTCAATTTTCTTTTGTTAAAGAAACAAATGCCAGGAGAGCTGTAGACAGAGGATATGTCCAAGTCCTTTTAACAATTTATGTAGATTGGCACCGCCATGACAATCGGCATAGAAACATGCTCATTCGGAAAGGAATTTTACAGAGTTTAAAAAGTGTTACAAATATCAAGTTGGGAAGAAAAGCATTTATTGATGCCAATGGGATGAAGATTCTCTATAACACTTCACAAGTAAGTTTTTCCCTATTATTGTGATTATGTGTTAATAATATGATTTGGTTCTTAAGAAAACTTAGTATTTCTAAAAATACCCTAAAAGTAAGATACATATATTTTTAAAAAATTAGAAAACAAAGGCATAATAATTTCTCACATGTGACCACAGACTGGGTTGGAGAAAGTGCATAGTGCATATATCTGCAGTGTGAGATTTTATCCCCTCAGGTAAAAGCAAGATACATAAATCCATCAATATAGCCATATTTTCTAAGGGATTCCATTTAGCCATGCTTTCTAAGATGTGCAGTTGGCTATACTCAGTTTTGCATGTTTCCCTCATAAGGTATTTATGGATTCTTTACAATTGGTAATGCAGTTCTGTTGTTTGTGAGGGTTCTGTGTCTTCCTCTGGATAGTGCATTTTTATTTTTTATTTATTTTTGACTATTTTTTTTAATTGAGGTATTATATGTGTACATATCTTACCATTGACCCCCCCCAACCCCACACCCATACATGCCCTCACCCCCCAGAGTTTTGCGTCCATTGGTTATGCTTATATGCATGCATACAAGTCCTTCGTTTGATCTCTTATCTCCCCCACCTCTCCCTAACATTCCCCCTGAACTTGACAGTCTGTTAGATGCTTTACTGTCTCTCTATCTATCTTTTTGTTCATCGGCTTATAATGTTCTTTATTATCCATAAATGAGTGAGATCATGTGGTATTTTTCTTTCATTGACTGGCTTATTTCACTTAGCATAATGTTCTCCAGTTCCATCCAGGTTGCGGCAAATGATGAGAATTCCTTCTTTTTTATGGCAGCATAGTATTCCATTGTGTAGATGTACCACAGTTTTCTGATCCAGTTGGATAGTGCATTTTTAAATGGAGAAGGTACAAAAGTGAAACCTGGAGTTAGTGTCCCTAGTTCTGTCAGCTATTGCACTAACTAAACCTTCTTGACAATATCTTTAATAAGATTTGTTCTAGCATCTGTAGAGGACTGTCAGCTATGGGAAATAGGGATGTTGCAACACAATCCTTTGTTTTTAGTAGTCTGTGATTATTAGAAAGAAAACTGTCCTTTTGAAAATTCCTGGCGATTATCCTGGTTGTGCCCTTTTGGTCTTATATACAACTGACAATCTCTTTCTACTTGAGAGTAGTTAAGATACAAGAACACACATTTTATGTTTACTCTTAGCTTTTTTTCCCTTTATCAATCATATATACTTGTTTTTATTATTTCTAATATAGGCAATGATGGATATTTGATATACTAGAATGAAGAAGATTTGGGTGACTTTGATTATGCCACTTGACATTGCTGAGCCTTAATTTCTCATCTGTTTTGACAGTTCTGATGTGAAGATTTGTATTGTAAATTTTACAGGGTATCAAAGTGCCATATAAATGTCAATAATGATGATGATGCTATATGATATAGTTTCAAATCTCCTATATATTAGCCCTTCTCAAGATTAGATACTAGGACAGCAGATTAAACTCTTAAAACTTAAAACTGATATTCAGACTATTTTTTATAGTTGAACAGATAATGTATTTGAGGTGCTATTGCATGATAACTGATAAAATTCTGAGAATGGTTCAGCCAAGTTCATGTTCCTTTTTATTTCTTACTATATTTCTTGCTTACTTAAAAAAAATTGTGTGCTAAGCTAGCTAAATGTGCCTAAGTCCATCATAGATATTACTTAGTACTTTGGTGACTTTTAGTACCAAAGTTGGCACTGATTTCTGCATAGTTAAAATATATAAGGTAAAGTACTACTAAATTTGCCACATGAGGTTCTTACTTCTGAAGAGTCAAAGCTATTTTATAATTACTTTATGTTAAAATATTGTTTTCTTGTGATATGTACTCTTGAAAATTATTAATGTATTACTTTCTGAAGTAATGTGAAATTGGTTCAGTTACTCACCAAAGGCACATTATTTTTTTCTTAAAAAACAGGAATGTTTGGCAGTCAGGACCCTTGATCCTCTTGTCAACATCTCCAGTCTGATAATGAGGAAGTGTTTTCCTAAAAATCGCCTGCCACTGCCAACGATTAAAAGTTCTTTCCAATTCCAGTTGCCAGTTATTCCTATCACTGGACCTGTGGCTCAGCTCTACAGTTTACCCCCCGAAGGTAGGACCACATGCTCACCGCTGGGCTTCAGTGGTTCTTGGAATTGTGTGACTCTGTTGACTTTTTTTTTTTCTTGTGTCCAACTCCCCAGCAAAAGAAGGTCTTAATGAACACAGTAAATTTTCACATTGTATTTTAGTTAATAAATATTTCTTTAAGTATAAGAAATTGTGGTCTAGTAATGAAGGGAAGTGGGTGGGATTTGTTACAAAAATGTAAATATGAACTGTGAAAAAACGTAAGCATCATATAGGACCATTACTTGGTAGTTCATGTAAAATTTCAAAGTATAAGGATATAAACATTAAATGTCTAAGTAATTATGTTTGTCTTACATTTGTAGCTTTTTTATGAACTTCATTTTTAAAAAAATATATTTTATTGATTTTTCACAGAGAGGAAGGGAGAGGGATAGAGAGCTAGAAACATCGATGAGAGAGAGACATCGACCAGCTGCCTCCTGCACACCCCCCACCGGGGGATGTGCCCGCAACCAATGTACATGCCCTTGACCGGAATCGAACCTGGGACCCTCCAGTCCGCAGACCGACGCTCTATCCACTGAGCCAAACCGGTTTTGGCTATGAACTTCATTTTTTAAAGTTAAAAATACCTAATTGGCAAACTCTCCTTCCCCCCAAAAAAAAACCTAGTCATCAAAAATGTTTTATAAACATATGAAATTATCAGAAGTTGATTATTTGCCATCTTCCATACAATATTGTAGGAACATAGTAAAGAAAGTAAGAGTTTAAAATTTTTAATCTGGGGAAAAAGTAGAATTTGTTTTGCTAAGATCTAGAAAAAATGGAAAAGAGAAAGTTGTCCAGACTACTAATAGAATTTCTGAGGTATTTTCTTGTCACTTGATCACTTCTTTTGAGTAAAAAAAATTTTTTGAGGGTACCTTTTTTATATTTAAAAGCATTATTTGAAATGAGTGGTTTAAGAGATTAAGTAATTATAATTAGTTTTATTCTTTTTTTTTTTTTTTAAATATATTTTATTGATTTTTTACAGAGAGGAAGGGAGAGGAATAGAGAGTTAGAAACATCGATGGGAGAGAAACATCGATCAGCTGCCTCCTGCACACCCCCCACTGGGGATGTGCCCGCAACCAAGGTACATGCCCTTGACCGGAATCGAACCCGGGACCCTTGAGTCCGCAGGCTGACGCTCTATCCACTGAGCCAAACCGGTTTTGGCTAGTTTTATTCTTGACACAGATTTATTAGTGGTATTTATCACAGAGTACACTTTTATGATTTTATTTTAGAATATTTAATTATTGTAGTACAAGTTTAGTCCACACAAAGTACAAAGTTTAGTTGCACAAAATGTTAAAATGGATTATTCAGAAACTTCCTTTAAAAGTTTAAAAAATCTAAACTCAAGTCTGGGAACTTGAGTAAGGTAGATAAATAAAAGCAATTTTTATTTTTTTCTTCCCATTCCATTAAAAATTACTGACAGACTTTAAAAATATGGGAAAATATGTGCTAAATCTAAAAACATTCTCATGGAATAAACATAGAACATGCAAAAAAACATGGCAGAAATATAAATAGATTAAGAAGAGTGTCATCCTTTCACTCACCCTAATATGAAATGCAGTATCTCTGACTCAAGTTGAGGTTCAGTTAGCACCTGATTTGGAGGGACAATTAAAAAGCAGTTGGGCCCTCGCTGGTTTGGCTGAGTGGATAGAGCGTTGGCCTACCGACTGAAGGGTCCCAGTTCTATTCTGTTCAAGGGCACATGCCTGGGTTGTGGGCTGGATCCCCGCAGTAGAGGGCGTGCAGGAGGCAGCCGATCAATGATTCTAATCATTGATATTTCTATCTCTCCCTCTCCCTTCCTCTCTGAAATCAATAAAAATATATTTAAAAAAAAGCAATTGGAATCCTTTTCTCTTGTGTATCTCAGTGTAGGATTATGGGGGTTAAGTGCTGATTCTAACTGGCAGATAGCTGGTGAGACTTGTCTGTGATATGACAGGTAGTAACACTGAGTGGGAGATAGGATATATCTCTTAATGTCCTTTATACAGTGTCTAGAATAATCACATGTACAGGGAAAGCTGACTTCTAGTGCAAAAAATGACAGACAGATGACATTTTTTGAGGGCCTTTTTCTGATTCATCTCAGGCTGATGGATCAGGGATAGAAATGGAGATTTACATTAACTACCAAGCCTTCATGATTAAGATGTATGGGGAAGGTCCTATTAGCAACTGCATAGGTAGAAGGAAAAATACCATCTTTCTGTTTTCTGTTATTTTCTCACATATCAGGCTTCATAACATTTATCAAACTTTTCATTATTTTTTTTAACTTCCTCAGCTAGTTTCGTGAAGATAGACTGTTATTTTTTCCCTTCATTTTATCCTCAGCATCCATTAGATTATATGAGACATAATAAGTGTGCATTTAACATTGGTTGATGGATGGAGTTAGCCTCAGTACTTATTTTCTTGGATATTAAATGCCTAAAGATAGGCAGCTTCTACTTGTTTACTCTTTTCTGCTCTTTAACCTCCTGAGCTCCATATCTTTAAAAAAATTTCTAGCACACAGCACAGTACATGGTACATGGTATCACTGAAATAAATAAATGGGAAGTGAATTATAAAAGGGATGGAATGAGTTATTAAAATTTACCAAAAATAGGAAACAAGATGCTTTATTCAGGCTGTTGCAACTTAAGACAATTTTTTTTTTGTAAAGAATCACTAGATACAGGTGGTACTTTTAAAAGATATTAATTTTTAAAAACAAACAGTCAAAAAGCTCATTCATTTTTATAGTGCTTTTCCAAATTTTAAAGCACTTTCACTTTATCTCATAGGTTTTTCAATACCTGGGACAGCCTTAGAGACATTTTTAATAAGAAATTTAATTTAATTTTCCTTTGGTAATTGAAATACTTTATATATATGTATAAATATAACATTCTACCTTTGGATGTGCATGTTGTAGAATGCTTACCTCTGACCTACTTACTTATAGCACATTTTGTATCACAGTGGATGACGTAGTAGATGAAAGTGATGACAACGATGATATTGATTTAGAGGCTGAAAATGAAACTGAAAATGAAGATGACCTAGATCAAAATTTTAAGGTTAGTATAAATGTCTGTCTTCAGTCTACTTAATAAATTGTATACACAGTTGTAAAACAAAGATTGGATAAACGGACATAGTTAATGGTAGATTAATTTGTTCTGTCCACATCTTTTTATCATGGCTGACTATGGACAGTAAATTATTAAAAGAGAAAATAATGTTGCTTTGAATGCATTGGTCTGAAAAGGGTTAATGCATTCTTCACTATGCCTGTTTTACAGGTAAATTCTTTTTAATATTAAAAAGTTTTTCTGTATATTCATATATTAAAATTGTATTTATATGCGTGATTAGTGAAGATGTAGGAAATGAAAAAACACTTTAAAGTACCACTTACAATAGCATCAAATCATTAATTACTTGGGTAAATATCTTACACAATATATGCAAAAGTTTATATCTTAACAATCACAAAATACTGGTTGAAGAAACCATAGATGATCTGAAGAAATGGGTAGATATAACATGTTTATGGATTGGAAGATTTAATACTATTTACAGGAAAATTTTTTTTTTAAGTACAGAGCCACTATTGTAAGGCTATATTTTCACAAAATAATATTGAATATTGATCTAGTAAATAGAGAAAGTAATGCCTCTGTAAAGTTTTTGTTATTTTGAAAGCATTGTCTTCTTTATTCGATATTAATCAAGAAAATTATATATTTTTGATTTATCAATGCATAATTTAAGATATATGAAGTTATATATTCAAGTAATATTAACATAATAATTAACATGATACTCTAAGTTAAACCAATCTTTATTATTTATGGCAATGGAAAAAATCTTTTTATTGGTTATACAAATTGTAGCTAAATTCCTGAATAAGAAATATGAGAAATACATAGTATGTTTTTTCTTTTAAATTGCTTATTGATAGGAAATGTATATAGTCTGGTATGTGTATATAAAACATTTTAAGGATGGAAGCATAGTAGACTAAGGCAGAAAAATAAGCAGTGAACTTTGTGGTAGTAAGATAAATGCACAATTAAAAACAAATACCAGTTGAAAATTAATATTCAGTTACCTCTCTTTAGCCACCAATGAAGATAATAATGAGCTTGCATTTGTGTGAGACCAGAGTTGTTGAGGGCCCTAGAGACTAGCCTAGATAGTAGGTCAACTGGCACTTGTCTTCCCATCATGCTGTACATTAATTAGCTCTTTGAACAGATACAGACCACATTGCTCCTGGATACATACCCTGTTTCTCTGAGGACATACTTCTCCTTTAATCATATCCTCTTCTTTCCCAAAGGGTCACGGAAATCACTTCTGGCTGTTTTCCACTCCTTTTCTTTTCCTGAAAAAAACCCAGAGTGAATGGTGACACTGAGCTTTTCTGAGGGCACTTTGCTGACCATGGAACATAGAGTGCATGATAATCATGAGTCTCCTGAGGCAGTGCATTGTGCCGACTCGGAGACACTGACTACTCTATGGGCAAGCTGTGTAATTTTGAGCAAGCCACAACCTCTCTGTACCCATTTCCTTCTCAGTTAAATGGAAGTAATAATACTATTCCTTCAGAGTGCTCTTACGAAGATTACATTAGATGATATATGTAAAATCCTTGGCTAGTGTTTCACATATTTTCAATGCTCAATAAACGTTTGTTTGATTATTACTAACACAATCATATTTTTAATGTTTTTCAATTTAGCTTTCCTGCCCTTTAATATGAGCAAAATGATGGCAGTTAGGGAGATTAGGGGAACATACTTGAGTCTTGATCTTGACATTAGCTTTTCTGTCTTCAGCCCAAATACCATATTATATTAGAATAACCTTAGGCAAAAACAAAACAACCAAAACTATAACACAGCAACAACCTAAAAATACAAACAAATTTTAATTTACGGTAAAATTAACACACCCTGTGTTCAGCAATTATTCTCTAATTATATGTAATTAATAATTTGGAAAAATTTAAATCTGTAATGTATTCTGTAATTTTAGGTTTTTCTTTAACTGGTGACATGCCATTTTTGTTATTTCAGAATGATGATATTGAAACAGATATTAACAAACTAAAACCCCAGCAAGAACCAGGACGAACGATAGAAGAACTTAAAATGTATGAACACCTTTTCCCTGAGCTTGTTGATGATTTTCAGGTATAAATATGGAAAACTCAGCATCTCAACTGATTTTTATAAAATAGTTTCCCCCCCTCCCTTAGGTATACTAGTATAATCACTATTTTAATTTCTAAGAAATGAAAGTAGCATTGCATTTCTGAGTGGCATTGGTCAGTTACTTTAACATTCTGGGTATAAATTGCTTATCTATAAAATGAGGGAACTAGCTTATTTAACTGTTGGACTAGATTTTTAATTTTTTCATCGCTTTGGTTTATCACTTTAATTGACATAGTTTTTACTCTTTAAAAATGTTCTTTAAAGTGGTATTTCAAAAATCTTATTTTAAAGTCTTCTTTGTATCAGTTTTGTTCAACTAAGGGGAGATGAGAGCTAAGAAGCTGCTGAATTTAAAATATGTATAGTCTCTGCATGCTGAATTTCTTTTCCTGAAGGTCATTGTATAATTGTGGAATGTTCAGGAGGGAGGAAAGCAACTCGAAGTCTTTAAAATCGAAGTTGGTTCATAGGGAGAATGACTTGTTAATATTTCTTAAACTCAGTTATTTATTGGAATACAGTTATTCAGCCTGGATTACACAGCAAGTAAAGCTGACTGAATGATGGCAATTGGTAGATCTAGTTTCTTATTCTCACTATGCTGCTCACTTGTGGTGGGTCCTTGAATAACTCTGAAATTGCCTAGGATCTTAAACTGTGAAATAAAGGGTTTGAATCAGATAATCTCAGACTTATTTAGCTCTTTCTCCAAACCTCCATGCCCCTACATTCCATGCACTTAATTTCCAGTTGCTTAAAGAAAAAGATTTTAATGTGCAATCATATGTAGAAATCAAATAAAAGGGAAGTACTTGCTAGCTAATGTTTACATTTCTCAGTTCTGATTATTCAGGTTTTTCTCTGAGAACTTTTGAGCTTTGGCTGCAGTAGAAGGAGCAGCAAATTGTTCTCCTAACCCCTTCCCTAGCGTTTGGTTCCCTCCATAGATTTGAGGTATGGAAAGTCACTCTGAAATCAGGGGTACTAAAAAAGGGCAGGAATGAAAGAGAGGTTATTGTTAAAAAGAGACAAAGAAGGTAAGAAGAGACATTTGGGAAAGGATACAGGTTGATTTTTATACAATCAACCTACAGGAAGTATTCTGGCTGCTCTGCTAATATTTTTATGACCAGGTAAGAACCATTTAAAAATAAAACCACAGAAGTAAGAAATACTGCTAACTCAAAGTAGAAAAATATGTGAAAGGGATTTGGGGGAAGGAATTATTGTGTGAAGAAATAATTATTTTTTTCTTTGTGTGCACATGAGAACTATATAATGTCATTAAAAATTGTAGGCATAGAGGTGAGTAATTTGTTAATGGGTGTGAAGGCCAGGATTTTGATTCTCATTCTTTCACAAGCCAATTCTTTTTTGTTGTAGGCTACAAATGATGAGGTCTTCTTGTATGTCTGTCTTTTTGTTCATCACATAGATAGGCTACCCTTGATGGTTTCTTGCTTAGTACCTATGAGCAGGTGACAACTTGCCTTTCGGTTTGACAGCTCCAAGAGCAGATTCCTACTTTTGGTCTGACTTGGTGTGTCCAGGGTCAGTTGGTAAAGACAGGTTTGTCTAAGTGAGAGACCTCTGAAAAATCTTTTTCCCAAGCGAGGACTTCCATTTTTTTGTGTTTAATCAAAAGAAACTACTTCAAGTACTTCAGATAGTACGTAATTATTAACATATCCTCTATTTTGCCAGAAAGTTTTACGTAGAGGATTTAGTTATATTTCTGTAGCATACTAGTGACCCGGTGCATGAAATTTGTGCACATTAAAAGGGGATTAATTAGAGGAAATAATTTAATTTTGCTATTTGCCCTTTCTCTATAATAGAAGTGCCAGAGATGAAAGAAAATTAGTAAAATGTATATAAAAATCTTCCTCCTGTCAGAGTCTGGGGCTCACCACGGGACCCAGAGTCAAGTCCCTGCCCACCCACATGCGCCTTAAAATCACGTGAGACCCAGACCCAGCTGGCCCCCCCCCCCCCCCATTGGGCTAGATCCAGACCTGGCCAGTCCCACCCCTGTCAAGCCGTGCTGGGCAGGGAGCATAGCCTCAGGTTCCCTGGCCCGGCGCCAGGACGGGGGGCATGGCCTGAGGTCCCCCAGCCCAGACCAGGGTGGGGGCGTGCCTTCAGTCCTCCGTCAAGCCACGCCAGGTGGGAGGCATGGCCTGAGTTCCCCTGTCAAGCCCCGCCAGGCGGGGGGGGGGGCACAGCCTCAGGCCCCCCTGGCCCACTGCTAGGGTGGGGTGTGTGGCCTGAGGTTCCTCAGCCCAGATCAGGGCGGGGGGCATGCCTTGAGGTCCCCTGTCAAGCCCCGCTGGGTCGGGGGGCACAGCCTGAGGTCCTCTGTCAAGCCCTGCTGGGTGGGGGGCACGGCCTGAGGTCCCCTGTCAAGCCCAGCCAGGCAGGGGGCACAGCCTCAGGTCCCCTGGCCCGATGCTGGGGCGGGAGGCGCAGCCTGAGGTCCCCCGTCAAGCCCCGCTGGGCGGGGTTGCGGTCTGAGGTCCCCAGCCTGGTGCCGGGGTGGGGGGTGTGGCCTGAAGTTCCCTGTCAAGCCCCACCTGGTGGATGGCATGGCCTGAGGTCCCCCGGCCTGGCGCTGGGGCAGGGGGAGTAGCCTGAGGTCCCCTAGCCCAGCACCAGGACAGGAAGCGCACCTTGAGGCCCCCCCCCCGGCAAGCCCCGCCAGGTAGAAGGTGCGGCCTGAGGTCCCCTGTCCAGCCCTGCCGGGTGGAAGGTGCGGCCTGAGGTCACCTGTCAAGCCCCACGGGGGCGGGGGAGGGCGTAGCTTCAGGTCCCTGCTGATTGCTCATTAAGACTCCTTATGGGAACTTGGCCTCAGCTGTGGGTACAGCCATCTTTGTGACAGAGTGATAGTCAATTAGCACATTCCCTCTTTATTAGATAAGGATGCTATAGGAAATAGCATTATCTTTTATTTACATAATTGGAAAATCATTTCAAATGATACTTGACTATCTCAATTTTAGGTAGAAGAATGTGCTGTTCAAATACTTTAGTCTCTGTTTTTTGAAGTCTGTGTTGGAACTACATATAGGCAGTGGTATTTAAATGATACACTTTTGAGAATTAAAAATATTGATTGGAGCCCTGCCCGGTGTGGCTCAGTTGGTTAGGCATCATCCTGTGCACCAAAAGGTCACCTGTTTGATTCCTGGTCAGGACACATTCCCAGGTTGCCAATTCAATACAGCCAAACAATGTTTCTCTCTCTTGCCCTCCATCTCCCTTCCTTTCTCTCTAAATAAATAAAAATATATTAGAAAGAACTATATTGGTTGGTTCTAGATAGGAAGTATTTGAAAGAATTTTTTTCAGCCATCATCATACCAAATACTGGCAGATCATGGGATAGCAAACATAAATGAAATTAATATGATGTTTTCCATTTTGATTTGTATGTCCTTTTCAACATCAACTAGTGAAGTTGAAAATTACTTGATGTTATTGTTTTAGTCCTAAACACCATCCACTTTGTGTCCAGATATGTTAAGTCTCTTATTCATAGCCAGAGGGAGGCAAAATGAATGCATTTGAAGGCAACATATGGAATTACTAAAGTAATTACCAACAGACTTTTGAGGGGAACTTACCATGCTTTAAAGGCCATGATTGTTTATTCATAATGACAATTATAGTTTTATTTGCTTTTGTTTCTTGATGGCAGAATATGGGAGGTGTCAAAATTCTGCATTTTCACAGCTCTTTTTTCATACATCTGTGGTAGCATGATGATATTTACCATATGGACTTTTGTTCTGTTTTATTTTTATTTTTTTAATTTGGTTTTAAATTTTTATTTAAAAATTTTTTTTGTTAATCCTCACCTGAGGATATTTTTTTTCATTGACTTTTAGAGAGAGTGGAAGGGAAGGGGAGAGACACAGAGAGAGAAAAACATAGATTGCTTGCCTCCTGCATGTGCCCCAAGTGAAGATAGAGCCTGCAGCGGAGGTCCGTGCCCTTGATGGGAATTGAACCCAAGACCCTTCAGTCCACTGGCTGATGCTCTATCCACTGAGCCAAACTGGTTGGGGTGGTTTTAAATTAAAGTTATATGTGGGCAGAGTTTTAAGAGCCAAATAGTTTTGTGTAGTTTAATGAGGAAAATAATTGTTTCCTTCCCACCTGACATTTCCTACAGTCACTTTTAGCATGTTTTTGAAATTAATCCCCATATTTCTAAGTAATATAATAGACTTCCACTGCCATGTCTTGATTTTTTTTCAATTTTTGTTCTTTTTAAAATTTTATTTTTGTGTATATTATCATGTTAAGATAGGCATCTAGTTTTTTTCAGCCTTTCTTTTCTAATATTTACATTTTTAGGTGATAAATTTTATTCTAATTACTATTTAGCTATATCACATAAGTATTGATTTTCAGCATTTTTATAATTTTTGTTTTGAAACTTTATTTTCATTATTATTTTTTTTCTTTGATTCATTGGTAATGTTAAAGCTGGCTTTTTAATTTCCATTTTTTATTGATTTCTAGCATATTGTTGTAGGATAAGAGGACATACATAATTCTTTATTCTTATAATCCTTTCACATTTTTGAGGCTTATTTTATGGTTTTAAATATGGTCAAGTTTTGTTATGATTTCTTGTGTCCTTGAAAGAGTTCTGTGGTTATATGCCTATTAGGAAAAGACTGTTAATCGTGTTGAGAACTTCTTTTCTGTTTCATGGAGTTTTATTCCTATGCTATCAATTACTGTGCAAAGTATTTTAGAAATTTCTGTGATTGTGAATGTGTCTCTCTTTTAGCAGGTCTATCAGTTTTTTTTAATATGTTTTGAGGCTTATTATTTAGTATATATAAATGTAAATTGATTTCCTTTTGAACTTTTTATCATTATGAAGATACTGTCTTCATCTCTAAGACTTACTAGTAAAAGGTTTTAAAAAATATTAATGTAGTTAAATTAATTTTGGTTATTTCCCTGGTACCTGTTTATTTATTTTTATTTTTATTTTTATTGTTGATACTATTACAGATGTCCCTATTGCCCCCCACTTGGTTCCCCTCCACCCAGCGCCCGCCACCCCATCCCCCTCTTTTTTGCTATTAACACTTTATTCTTCTAATATTCCACGAAATATACTTATGTCATGTTTATTACTTGTATTGACAGTCCTCTCTCCTTTGTCCTTAGAAAAATGTAAGCTGCAAAAGGGAAGAGTTGTTTTCTGTTTTTCAAAAGATGGGTCTTAAGTTCCTGAAACATTGCTTGGCACAAAACAGACACTTGTAAATATTTGTTGAATTAGAGAATAACAATTTGTGTTTTCTTTAAGAGGATTTTAATGTGTTTTTACTTTTCTAAGTTTCTCATGTTTTTGTTACTATATATAGGCATTATTTTTGTAATAGAAAAAGTAAAATAAGTATAATGAATTTTGTTGTAGTTAAATACAGGATGGGGCAAAAATAGATTTACAGTTGTGATTATGTGAAACACAGTTTATTGTATTATTATTAATTATTGTATTACTTTCCATACGAACAACTGTAAACCTACTTTTGCCCCTCCCCTGTATTGTGTCTTTTGTTAGCAAGATTAAAATATATCCATCTTTAAAATTTTAGGTTTCTGAAGCAGCATATAAAATGAATATGGCCTTAGTTTTGTTTATACATTTTAATATTTAGAGATAAAAGATTAAACATATTTTTTATTTTCAAAGGACTATGACTTAATCTCCAAAGAACCAAAGCCTTTAGTATTTGAGGGAAAAGTACGTGGTCCAATTGTTGTGCCTACAGCAGGAGAGGAAGCAGCTGAGAATTCAGGCAATTTCAGAAAAGGAGTTGTAATGAAGGAGAATGTGTCTCCCCTGGGAGATGAAGGTGATAAGAAACCTAGCTTTATGGATCTGGCAAAAGAAGATATTAAAGATAATGACAGAACATTACAGCAACAGCTAGGTGATCAAAATAGAACTATTTCATCAGCCCATGGCTTAAACAATGATATTGTGAAGGCCTTGGACCGAATTACATTGCAGAATATTCCTTCTCAAACAGCTCCAGGTTTTACTGCAGGAATGAAGAAGGACTACAGCCTCCCTCTTACCGTAGTTACATGCTCTAAAGCATGCCCACACGTGGCTGCTTGTGGAAATGTTCTGTTTGAGGGAAGAACAGTTCAGCTGGGGAAGCTTTGCTGCACTGGAGTCGAAATCGAGGATGACGAAGATACTGAGTCTGCTTCATCGGTGGAACAAGTATCAGTTGAAGTCTCTGATGGACCAACACTCCATGACTCAGACCTCTACATTGAGATTGTGAAAAATACGAAGTCTGTCCCAGAATATTCAGAGGTGGCTTATCCTGATTATTTTGGTCACATTCCGCCTCCGTTCAAAGAGCCTATTTTAGAAAGGCCTTATGGTGTACAAAGGTGAGTTGCAGATTCCTTCTTCCTTCTAAACAAGACCATTGTCAAAAGATGAGGCACATGTACAAAAACTGGGTATTTAGAAAGAAAATTACTCTGGATTAAAGTTACTGTAATTTTTATCCTGTGTTGGTAATTTTACATTGTTTTGAAATTGTCCTTAGGAGTTTAGTTTATTTTCTAAGCTCATTACTTAATTCAAGTGAAACCAGCATAATACACCTGACCGCATCATGGAAGCACAGAGCATCGGGAAGCGGACTTACTCTGCTGGGAAGGGTGTGTGGGAGTGGGCCTGTTCCTTGGCACCTCCTGGTTGTATCACAGACTGCACCATCCAGAGGCAGCTGGCTTCTTGGTGTGCTGTAATGGCCCTCAAAAAGCACAGGTGCAGCTATTATGAGTTATTGTTGTCAGTCTCGTATTCTGCTTAATTTATAAACTAAACTTTATCCTAGGTGTGTATGTAGAGGAGAAAACATATATAGGGTTAGGTACTATCTGCGGTTTCAAGCATCCCTGGGATCTTGAAACATCCCTCTCAGACTAACTACTCTACTCTGAGAAGTAGCTATGTATTAGCTAACACCAGCAGGCACCTTCCCACTATGGCTTTTGTGACCCATCTACCTGCAGTTCCAGGCACCTGGCTTTCTGATCCAGATCTCTTCTGTTTCAGCTACAGTTTGGTACCACTTTTGGTGACTATTGTGTTCCTTGGCTTGAATATTGATGGGAAGATTGTGGGGTCTCCGTGTGGCTGAATCTTCTAGGACAGTGGCAGGGATTTTAGGAATTTTCCAGTAAGTTGGTGTCTATGTTGTTGGACTGAGTCAGGGGAAGGTCAGGCCTAGAAAAACCCTGGAGCTGCAGGGGGTCCGCCTTCCGCTTCCCAACACAAATGGTTCCCTCCCCTGCACATTTCCTCTCCAGCTGTAGAAGAGAGAATGGACTCTGCAGAATGTGCAGGCCGATTCCCAACTGCTTTTTAGCTATATACCAGTGACGGTGGGTTTTAAAAATCTCTTTCTTATATAATCTCTGGCTTTTCAGATCTTTACTGCTTCTAATAATGCTGCTATTATGTATACAGAATTATTTGCCTAAGGGCTAGAGAGTGGGTCCACACAATTTCTATGTAACAAGGCATAATAGACGTTCAAGGTTTTAAAAAAACTATTGAGCTTGTAACTGTATACTACATGGTTATTTTCTAGAACTCAGACTTTAAAAATACTGAAATTTGTCTTGTTATATAGTGATAATTTTTTGGTAGCACAAAATATATATAGAGGAATGGTCATCTTTAAGACATTTTTATCATTTTATACTTTTTATCCAAAACTTAATTTGGAGAAAGTTGTGCCTTGGCATAGATTAGTGAATTTTGGTCAAACGTCTCTTTTATGATTTCAGGACAAAAATTGCCCAAGATATTGAGAGGCTAATACATCAGAGTGATATCATAGATCGAGTGGTGTATGACTTAGATAACCCAAAGTAAGTCTGATTTTTTTGTTTGGTTTTGTTTTACTTTTATTAGTTACATTTTTACTGTAAATTTTCAGTGTTATTTTTAAAAGATAAGGGTTATCTTTTAACTTCCACCTAGTTTACTGTCACTACACTTTCAGTTTTTAGCAGGGATATAATGATAATGTAGTAATAAAATCATGTTTATTTACTTATAAATTGAATATATCACAAGCTTTTGTTTGTTCTTAGGTGGACTTTTAATGGGTTTAATAAGGTAACGGTCACAAATTGATGCTTAAAAATTAATTTTTAAAAAATGAAAATTACTTCCACTTAAGAGAGTGGAGATGTCATCTGAAATTCTTGAATTTTGTCCTGTAATATTTAGCTTTCATATCCTTAGGACAATAAGTTACCACCCCCTTCAGAAGGAATACAAGTTTGCTAATTCTCCACAGTCCCTGCTATGCTCCTTTGTCTCTTACTGTTTATAATCTGCTTCAGTCCTTGAAATTACTTGCCTGACTGTTTGTGATGCTTGATGTAGTAGTGTCATTTACAGTTTAGGATTATCACTAATATCACATTTTAGGGTTTATGTAAAATAAATGAAAATTACAAATTATGAATGTGACCATTATTTAGTCATTTGCATCATCAAATGAGAAATTTAATTAGCTCTCAGTGGATTTTTCCCTCCCCCTTAACATTCTAATATTTTTGGAAATTTTCACATTTTATTGGTCTTATTTGGAGAAAATAAAGCACTTTTCAAAGACTTTTATTAAAGAATAATGACTGAAGTTGAAATAACATTCTTAAAAATGAAAAATCTCCTTATTTATCTCTCTTAGTTATTTCAATATTTGTAATTCTGTGTCAGACAGATGAGTCAGATGTGGTAAGAACAGAAACTAAAGAATCCTGAGTGTGGCATATTTTTAAATGAAATGATTTTGAACAAAATCTTTGAGCTTTTTGGAGTTTTCCCCTATTAAATGTAGGCTCCAGAAGAGCAAGAATTTGTATTCATTTAGGGAAACAGACAAATAACAGACAAAAAAGAGTATCTGGCACCTAGTAGGTGCTCAGTAAGTATTTACTAAAGTAATGAGTATGTAAAATGAGGATAATACCTTCATCTTTCTAGGTATCCTATCTAATAATAATAGAGTAACATGTAAATTACCATCACTCTGGTACGCTCATGATTGGGCGGCGGGAGGCTGGGGGGCGGGACTCGGGGTGGCCTATCCGGCCATTGAGAGGCACGGATCCACTGCCACTGAGGGGGGCTACCCTGCTGTTGAGAGGCGCAGGGGGCGGGAGTCCCGCCCCCTGCGCCTCTCAACGGCCAGATCCGCGGCCGCTGAGGGGGCCTGCCGCGGACACCCAGCTGCGCCTCTCAAGGGCAGGGTAGCCAGGTGTCCGCGGCAGCCCCCCTCAATAGCAGGGTAGCCCCCTTCAGCGGCCGCGGACCATCAAAAGTGGGGGAGCTGGGTGCCTATCTGCTCTGCCGAGCCGGAGGTTTCTGAAAGGCCTGGTGCACCAGTGGACAGGCACCCAGCTCCACCGCGAAAAGCGAAAGCGTGTAGGGGACCCTACACGTGCATGATTCAATCATGCACTGGGCCTCTAGTTAGAAGATAATAGATAATGTAGTTATCTAAATTTAAAATAATATTTTACTTCAGAACTGCTTAGTTAGAATTATTAGTACTCAGAACAGGTCATGTGCATTTAAAAAGTAAGTCTGGCTTTTTAAAATATGATTACGAGTACATATTTAGAAATGACACTTATTCACTGAGGCAAAAATTCTTATTTTTATTAACATTTGCTATCAATGTAGGAACAAATCTCTACTTATAATTATAATGTTTTTGTCTATAACTATTAGCCAGAGTTTGTATTTTGCTTGTGTTGGTTATGTTTTTTGGTTTCAAAATAATAAGGAAGGTGAGATGGTAAGGGTGTATTTTTAATCTGTAGTGTATTTTTATGTTTATTATTGCTTACCTGCTTAAAGGCAATGTATTTTATTATACTTACTTTAAAATTTTTATTTAGTTACATCGCTCCAGAAGAAGGAGATATTTTGAAGTTTAACTCCAAATTTGAATCTGGGAATCTGCGCAAAGTAATTCAAATTAGAAAGTAAGTCATTTAGAATTTTCTCATTTTGTGTGTGCACAGATACTTTCCTCATTTTCCTCAGATTTCTTCATTTTCTATTTTCAGAAATGAATATGATCTTATTCTGAACTCGGATATAAATAGTAACCATTATCATCAGTGGTTTTACTTTGAAGTCAGTGGGATGCGGCCAGGTGTTGCTTACAGGTTTAACATCATTAACTGTGAAAAGTCCAACAGTCAGTTTAATTACGGTAAGACCGTTTTTTTCCCCCAACTTAGAGGGCACACAGGCATCATATCCAAGGGATAGATAATTAAAAAATTGCTAACTTAAAAAAAAAGTTTATGTTCTTTTGTTTTCTCTGGTTCTCAAAATTCAGATGTTATGCAAAATTTGACATAGACTAAGCTTTGCATTGTTAGTAACGAGAGTTATCCCTGTGTGGAGGCAAGCCCTTTAAAATGTAATGAGTATGGTTGATTTCATCCAGATTGAGTGCCACTATAAATATATCATGTGTGCTGCTCAAGTTACTCATGTCAGTTCATCTAGGAGAGAATTGCAGAAAGCAATCTTTTTAAACTTTTTATTTTGAATAGATTCATAGAAAGTTAAAAATTACAGAAGTTGTGGAAAGGTTCCAAGTTCTCTTCACTAAGATTCCTCCAGCGATTACATCATACATAACTGTAGTCCAATATCAAAGCCAGGATTTGACATTGGTAAAATGTGGGTGCATAATTCTGTGCTATTTTATCACATGTGTAGATTACTGTAACTGTCACCACAATCAAGATACAGAGTACTTCCTTCACCACATAGCCTGTGCTACTCCTTCAGATTTCACCATTCAGTTGGATGTTAGTTGTAGGTTTCTGTACATTTTTTAAATCTACTTGAGGAAGTATCTATTACTAGTTTTCTGAGACATTTTATTGTAAATGGGTGTTGAATTTTGTCATATGCCTTTTCTTCATTCGTTGATTTGATCATGTGATTTTTCTTCTTCAGTCTATTAATATGACATGTCACATTGATTTTAGAATATTGAATCAGCCTTTTTTATCCATGTAATAAACCCCTCTTGGCCACTGTGTATAATTGCTAATATTTTGTTAAGAATTTTTATATTTCTCTTTAGGAGGGATATTGAGCAATAATTTTCTTTTTGTTTTGTACTGTATCTGGCTTTGGTATGTCCTGGTGGTACTGAGCTTATAAAAGGAGTTGGGAAATGTTCCCTCCTCTTATTTTCTGGAAGAGCTTGTGTAGATTTAGTATTGATTCTTAAACATTTGATGGAATTCTCCAATGAAATTACTTGGGCCAGAAGATTTCTTATTTGATGGTCTTTTAACTTAGAAATTCAGTTTCTTTCATATAAATTATCTGTTTTATTTTGAGTGAGTTGTGGTAGTTTGTGTTTTTAGGAATTGATCCATTTCTTCTCAATTGTCAAATGTGTGTTAGTTGATCCGAGTGCTCCCTTGCTGCTCTTTTGATGTTGGCAGGGTCTCCAATGATATCCCCTGTTTCATTCCTGATAATAGCAATTTGTGTCTTCTCTGTTTTTCTTTGTCAGTCCTGCTTGAGGCTTGTCAATTTTATTGACATTTTCAAAGAATCAGCTTTTTGTTTCATTGGCTTTCTCTACTGTTTCCTCATGAGGCAATTTAAAAAAAACTGGTGTTGTGCCAGCAAAAATATTAAATTCATAGCCTCAGTTAAGGCTATGTATTTAGTACTTTAAAAAATATAGCCCTAGCCGGTTTGGCTCAGTGTATAGAGTGTCGGCCTGCGAACTGAAGGGTCCCAGGTTCGATTCCAGTCAAGGGCATATCTCCGGTTGCAGGCTTAATCCCCAGCAGGGGGAGTGCAGAAGGCAGCTGATCAGTGATTCTCTCTCACCATTGATGTTTCTATCTCTCCCTCTCATTCCCTCTCTGAAATCAATAAAAATATAAAAAAGCAAAAAAACAAAACTAAGAGTTCTTTGTCAGGCATCAGTCTTTATAGTCAAATATATCAGTGGAAGATAATATAATTGTAAAAACTTAAGATCAGTCATTTAAAATGGAAACACCAATTTTCAAGTATTTAATCTGATAATTTTGGGGTAAAAGAAAATAATTCTTTTTTTAAAAATATATATTTTATTGATTTTTTACAGAGAGGAAGGGAGAAGGATAGAGAGTTAGAAACATCGATGAGAGAGAAACATCGATCAGCTGCCTCCTGCACACCCCCTACTGGGGATGTGCCCGCAACCAAGGTACATGCCTTGACCAGAATCGAACCTAGGATCCTTGAGTCCGAAGGCCGACGCTCTATCCACTGAGCCAAACCAGCTAGGGCAGAAAATAATTCTTTACAGATATATTTTGTCTGAAAAGTTGCAAAATCTCAGAGGTCTCAAGTCATTTGTTGTAAGGATGAAAAGCTTTTAACAACTAAGGAATGAGAGGCCATGTTATCTGTTTCAAATGTTTTAACTTGTTAAAAGCATGAATATGAAGATGCTCTTTAAGGGGGCGTTTCTGAAAATGGAACCTTTCAAGAGCTGAAGAGGTTGTTCCCAATTGTCATTATTTATGTGGAAAACAGGAAATTATCTACTCTAATCACTTTACATGTATGGCATGAAAGCTTTAGTCAGATTCACTAATTTAATGTACTAAGTATAAGAAGATTAGGTAGCATAATATCTGGTTTAGTTATATTTAAAATTTTGAAATAATCTAATTTTAAGGATTATCTCAGTGATTATATTGATTTGCATGAATAGTAGTACGAATATTCTTGGTAATTTATTTCACATTCTTAATGTTTGATTTTTAGGTATAAATACTAATCATTGAATGCCCTAACTCTTAGAAACATTTGTTTGTTGACCTTAAATGTTTGTATAACTTTAAAAATGACCTTAATGGACTCATTAAAAATACCCAAAACAAGTAAAGAATCTTATATTTTTCCTATTTAACTTGTAAGTATAATGCTAACATAATATTTTAGAGGAGAAAAAGATAAATAAATGTAATTGCATTTGCATTTTGAGTGCTCTTTAAGAGTAAAACATAAAGGCATATTTATTGCTGAAATGATAATCAGTATAATTTTTAAACTGTAGTGCTCAGTAAGGTAGATGGTATTTTTACTAACTTTATAAAATAATACTCTTACTACTTTAAACTTTATTCAACATTTAATTTTTTAAAATTAAAAACATACATTTGGAATGCTTTTAAAAACTCCATATATCTATAAAATAATCTCTTCCTCTAGTGCCATTTTAAATTTAAAATGAATATAATTCTGCAACTAAAATAAAGCAATGAGATAGATGAGTGCTTTATTTTTAAATTTTCCTTCTTCCTTACCTCTTGCCCATTAGATATTATTATTTTTTTAATCCTCACCTGAGGATATGTTTTAATTGATTTTAGGGAGAGGAAGAGAGAGAGAGGGAGTGAAAGGGAGAGAGGGAGTGAAAGGGGGAGAGAGAGAGAGAGAGAGAGAGAGAGAGAGAGAGAGAGAGAGAGAGAGAGAGAGAGGAGAGAGAGAGAGAGAGAAAAACAGAAAAACAGAAACAGAAACATAAACATCGATATTAGAGAAATATCCATCTGTTGCCTCCCTTACATGCCCTGATCAGGGATCAAACTGCAACCTAGATATGTGACCTAACTGGGAATTTGAACTTGCAGCTTTTTGGTGTACAGAATGACGCTCAACCAACTGAGCTTCCCACCTGGCCAGGGTTGGATATTCTTATATGTATATCACACTTTTCAAACTCATTTTGTGGAGAATTTAGAAAACAAATTGGTGTTAAGAAAATAAAAACCATCAACAATGCATCATCCAGAGATAATCATTTTTACATTAGTTGTTTCCTACTAGGCATTTTAATAATGCAATATGTGATTTCTATGTATACATAGTTATCTATTTATTTAAAAAATGAGGCTGATAACCTATGCAAGTTTCATAATCTGTATTTTAACCAAACATATCGTCAACATTTTTTTCTGGTCATTGAATGTGTCTGAAACAGAATTTAATGGGCATCCTATGGAGGTATTGTAACTTACTTATATAAACATTTCTTTATTGGACATTTATGTTGTTTCTAATTATAGTATTTTCTATTTTAAATAATGCTGAGATAAACATTATACTAAATCTTTGTGTATATAATTTTTAGTTATCAACTCACAGGAGTGGAATTTTTAAAATCTATCTGCCAGCTGTAAATGTGTTTTTTTCCTGATTATTAAACAGTGGGTCTTTAATATAGGAAGTTGGTAAATTAAAAACAGTTTAAAAGACTCTTTTAGGAAGGAATGAGAAAAAAAAAAGTACTGTTTAGCATTTTGTATCTATCCCTAAATTGACTCACATTCACATAATTTTAAATTTCAATTTTACTCTTTTATAGTTAGAATTACAGTAGTAAAGCTTATTTGTAATAATATATAAATATATTTTATTTTATTAATTTTTTTTTTAGAGAGGAAAAGAAAGAGAAACATTGATATGAGAGAGAAATATCTATCAGTTGCCTCCTGTATGCCCCCTATTGGGGATCAAACCCCAACCCTGGCAGAATTATTTGGCACATAGAAATTTTTCACATTTTCATAATACCTTTTAACAGTATAAAGTAGTCATATTTATTCCATTCAGTATCTTTTGCCCTGAATTCTATTTTAATATTTTTGTTTTGAATTTGATTGATATCTTTGCATCTTACTTCTTGTAAATAGAGTTTGCCTTTTGTTGTTTTACCCTTTTAATATGTGATTTTTAGCCTGTTAAAAATTTTCTTTATAATTGATGTTTTTTTTATGTGTTTTATTTCTTGTACTTCTTTATTATATCTTTATCTGTTATTTTTTAAGAGACTTCAAAGTGTAGTGCAACACTTCTTTGAGTTGTGGAAATCTAAAATTTGTATATAAAAAATAGGTCATGAGCGTATTTGGATTTTTCTCAGTCTTGCTCTATCTGCCTTAAATTTAGTATAGATTCCTCCCAGATTCTAACAAGAAGTTGTCTGTTGATTTTCCTTTTTCTTTCCACATATTTGTAAACATTTAACTATGAAGTTGGTATAAGCTATAGAAGCAGCTGTTAGGTAGATGTAATTTTTTTTATGAAACTCTATCATAAGATTTAAGTTAATACAACATAGAGCAGATTTTGGTTTGTCATAACATGAATTGAGTTAGAAGAAGGAAGGGACCAATATTTTAGTAAATTAGAATTCAACATTTTAAGAATTTATAACTAGCTGTGTAGTTAATGTTATTATCATCAGATTAATTTTGAAGTCACTTTAAGAGAGGATACTGATGACTAAAAATATTTGCAGTAGAACTTCTTCAGCCAGAAGGATTTATTTAATTGCCATACGTGATTGATATCAGGAAATAATAGTAATTAGAAAAGTAGCTTATTGTTTGAATGTTTTTTCTTTTCTTGATTGGGACATACTGGTCGGTGGAGTACTTAATGTTGGATTTTAGCAAAGGTGCCTTAAAGAGGTCTTGTTCTTTGGCAGTTCCCCCCAAACAAGCTGAATTACTGCTGCTTTTGTTTCCCAAGTTGTCCTTTTCTGGGGATATTTAAGGGAATTCTACTAAATTCTTAATTTCTTTTCTTTTTTATTTCTTTCTTTATTTTATTTTTAAAAAAATGAATGATCTTATTTGTGAACTTACATTTGAGAATTATGACACTGAATAATAGTGCTATATGGTATCTGTTGTAATCCATGACCTCTTACCCTCTCCCTCAATACTTGAAAGGGGTTTGCTCAAGTTACCACTAGATGGCAGTCTTGCATTTTAGTAAAACTTGGAGCTTTCATCACAGCTTCCTCTCTGGCACTCTGGGTTTTCCTCTCCCATTCCCCTCACCCTCCACTGTCTCCATATAAATAGGATTTTTAACAACCTTCATATATAAATTGAACATTGTAGAACCAGGCAACAAAATAGAATTTTGGAGTCTAGTATGTAGTATTCTAAATCGCCCACATTAGTTAATTTCGTACTGTGAAGTTGAGCAATCTCTTGACTGAGGAAGTCTTCCCTGACTCTCCAGACTGGATTAGTCCCCTTGATAAATGTTCTTTGTAATCTTTTCCTTTCAGGGTGCTCTTTACATCTTTATGTTGTTATTGTGTGTGAATGATTAATACCTTCTCTGCCTACCCTTACCACTTGCTTGTAAATTTCATAAGGTCAGGGAAAGTGTCTCTGTTGCTGACCACTGTATTTATACCATGGCATTTAATTCATATTCAGTAAATATTTGTTAAATGAATGAGGCAATGGATAGATGAACTGGTATTCTCTTTTACTCAGTGGCTTATAATTTCTTTCTATCATTATTTATTTGACACCCAATTGCCCAAGATTTGGCCAGTGCTGGCTTATGTGACCTTTTGACATGTCCCCATCGGATTCAAGTGACTGCTGTTAGCCTCTAGACCAAGAATCTGGCCTTCCTCTTTTTTAGTATAAGTCTCTGTTGTACTAGCCATGTGTTTCTTCTCCATAGAGCCACTGAGCCTAGAAAACATATGCCACTTGTGATAGGTGCCCCTAAGTTTATTCAGGCTCCATTTTAAAGTTTTCTTGTTCCTCTGATCTATTAATTGAGGGTATTAGCTTCAACTTGAAAATTTTGTGAGTCAGTGATTCATGGTACATTTGATGATTAGTGCTTAAAACACCTTGTCTTTCTTTGTGTCTACACCTGTTATTGAGAATGTACTCAATACAACTTTGGCCTTTACTTGGGTAGTATTAGAGGTTAATGTCATTGGGTGTTGGCTTCACTGTGGCAATTTAATATTTTGATCGTCTATATTCATATGACAAGATGGGAAGTTCTTAGTATATTTGTTTTATGCAAATCAAGGTTTTATTCTTTGGCTAATGACTACATTAATTATTCAAAGATAGCTTTTCTATATCACGTTGAGTAGATTGTGGTTGATTCAGCCTGAGTTACCTCATTTGATTGATTCTTATTGGGCACCCTGTTTTGTTCATGTGGTTTTTATTATAGTCAGAATTTCCAAATATAGCTCCCTTCACTGCCCAGAATTAGCTTATCATTTTAAAAGTAATGTAAGAATACATTGTCTTTTATATAACTAGAATACTTCAGATAAATCTAATGTGCCCTTTGACCTCAGCCTGAATCTTGTTCCACCTTGCTATAAATAACCATTATGAATTTTGTGTGTCTGGAGGAGGTTACAGTTTCCATTTGAAATGGCTCACTGAATCCTAGGTAGAAATAAGAAAGACAGGGATCTTTTATGTACCAGTGAAATACATGAGTTTCAAGTATAAAAAAAGATCTTTACATACATCTGCTTTAAAACAACTGGTTAATTAAATAACGATAATAACAGCAGCTAATATTTATTGAATATTCATCATGTACCAGACCTTCTTCAAGTGCTAACAGATGTGGTGCTCTTAATCCACACAACAAACACTCCAGCGCAGTCGTTACACTCATTTTAGAGAGGGGAAACGGTGTAAGTGGCTTAGTAATCTGCCCAGGATCGTGCACCTGATGTGATGAAGTTGGAGTTCAGACCCAGGTAGTCTGGTTGCAGATCATGTACTCGTAATGACTTTGTTGTTCTGTGTGTGAAAAAATTAGTATTGTACTTCTCATTTGTGGTGCTGGGAGCGAGAAGACAGCCAAATAGATGTCTTTTGCAAAATCTGTGATTTTTTGTCACTTCCAACAAACTACATCTTTGTGTATGTAGAAATCTGAAAATATGCTACCCCTGAACTATCTCTGAGAAGAATAAATGAGGAAAATGGTCTCGAGATAGAAGACTAGGAATTTATAAAACGTGTTAAGTAAAAACATTCTAAGAGAGTGACATGGAAGAAATGAAAGTTAATTTTTTTTGGTGGTATTGCTTAGTTATTATTTTTATATAGTATCAGAGAAATAGTAATCATAAGTATTATGATGGAAAGCACAATAGAAAACTTTTCAAATTAAAAGGAAATGTGGAGAAATGCAACCAAACCTGTAAAATAAAAAAGTAAAGAAGGAGAAGAAATATTTAATCAATAGAAGAAAATAAGATGGAAGGAATGAAATGAAATGTATATCTGTCATTACTAACTATGAATGAGCTAAGACGTCTTCAAAAATCATGTATTGAGAATGACACAATTAGGGGAGGGGTGGTGGGAAGAGAGCAAGAGAATCTTTGTGTGTGTGCTATTTAAATGACAGAAAAGTTGAAAATGATTGGGCAGAGATAAAGTAGGCAAATACAAATAAAAGGAAGCAAAAGTGGTAATGTTAATGTTAGACAAAGAAAAATTCAGGGCTAAAAGCACTGAATAGATGTGTATTAACAAGTTAAAATCCTTGAAGATGCTTTAATAACCACGATTCTTTTATAAATTGAGATAAAATGACATATAATTTGTAATGTATTGACACATTAGTTTTAGATGTACAACATGACAATTAGATATTTATGTACTTGCAAAATGATCACAATAAATCTAGCTAATACCCATTATGACACAGTTTCAATTTTTTTCTTGTGATGAGAACTTCTCAGATCTGTTCTCCTGGCAACTTTCAAGTGAGCCATATAGCAACATTAACTCTGGTCACCAGAGATTTTAGATTTCCTTGCCTGTGATTAAACATAGTAGTAATTAACAAAAAGTCGAACAAAAATGGGTACTTGGAAATATGTAATAGTCTTCTAAAAACAAAGACCCAGAGAGAAATATTAAAACTGACATTAGAAATTATCTAGAATTGTACTGGTCAATATGGTAGTGACTTGCCTTATGTGACTAAATATTTAAATTAATTAGAAATTTAAAATCCAGTTCTTTAGTATCTCTCAGTTCACTTTCTGTGCATAATAACCATGCCTGGTGATTGGCTGCCAAATTGGACCGTGCAGATAGAGGACATTTCCACTGTGGCAGAAGGTTCAATTGGATCTAGAAAGTACTACACATTATAGACTTATGGGACATAGCTAACTGGTATTCAGAGGAAAATTGAAAGCCTTTAATAACTGGCATTATCCTATATAATAAAGAGCTAATATGCTAATTAGACTGAACAGCAGAATGACCTTCCGGACGACCGGATGACCTTCCAGATGACCTTCTGGACGAAGCCGGGGCTGCGAGGGCCGGCCGGGGCGTGAGGGCCAGCCGGGGCTGTGAGGCGCTGCGAGGGCCGAGCCCCTTGCATGAATTTCGTGCATAGGGTCTCTAGTCTGTATAAAAGCCTAAGTGACCGTTTCGACCGACGACCGGCCGGTAGCTATGATGCGCACTGACCACCAGGGGGAAGATGCTCAGCGCAGGAGCTGCCACCTGGTGGTCAGTGCACTCCCACAGCCAACCTTCTGTGGCCAGCCAACATCCCACGGTCCCTCCCCCCTGCCAGACATCCCCAATTGCCCCGATTGGGACTGGGTGAGACAGCCCCCATCAGCCCTGATTGCTGGCCAGGCTGAGGGACCCCACCTGTGCATGAATTTGTGCACTGGACCTCTAAGATATTAGAAAAACAAGAAGATAAACCAAAAGAAGAAGAAAGTTTTTAAAATTAGAAATACTATTTTAAATATATATATTTTTAAATATATTTTATTGATTTTTTACAGAGAGGAAGAGAGAGGGATAGAGAGTTAGAAACATCGATCAGCTGCCTCCTGCACACCCCCTACTGGGGATGTGCCTGCAACCAAGGTACATGCCCCTGACCGGAATCGAACCCGGGACCCTTGAGTCCGCAGGCCGACGCTCTATCCACTGAGCCAAAACGGTTTCAGCAGAAATACTATTTTAGAAATACTATTTTTAAAAATAGAAATAAAAATATAGAAGCACTGGAATTGATTAATAAAAAGTAATGATTCTGAACAGTCTATAACTGTTCTGGTGGAAATAAGAAATCTATTAGGTGCTATATTGAGATGCTGTTGCAGCTGAGTTATACTTAACTTTTAAAAAATAGATTTTACTTTTATTCCAATAAATTACCATTAATATATTTTTCCAAAGCTAGTATAATCTTATATCAGTACTTGGTAAAGCTAATTAAAATAAAAAACTAATTTTTAGATGCAAAAGTCCTAAATGAGATTTCAGCTAATCTAATCATGCTGTAAAAGAATAGTATCTCCTTGGAATACAAAGAGTTCATATTAGGAAACCTATCAGCATAATTTATTGCATCAACAAATTAAAGGAGAAAAGCCATGTGATTCTGTTAGTGGGTGCTAAAAAGGCATTTGATAAAATAATTAAAACACGTGTAATAAGAATTATGGAAGAAACGACTTCAGCTATGGAAATGATCATAGCACCTATCACAGAGGGTTGTTGTGAGGACTTAGTGACTTCAGTTATGTAAAAATGCTTAGAGCAAGGTCTGGTGCATCAGAATTATTCAGTGTTAGCACTTTTATTATTTAAATGTGATAGAGTTGATTTGTAAAAAAAAATTGACAAATGTTCTATTGAATGGCAAAATAGCTGGATTAAAATTATGAACAAGACAGTTCTGCTTACCACTATATTCAGAATCATTTTGGAGGTTTCATTTCTCTAAATAGAAAATAAAAGTAGAAAGAGTAAATGATATAAATACTAAAAGAGATGAAATATTTTAAATTACAAATGGTATGGTTTACATACTTAGAAAATTCAAGAGACAACTAAAGACTAAAAAGATACCCAGATAAGTTTAACAAAATGGTTCTGTAGCAAGAAAATGATTATATCTTTAAGTTAGGATTTAAGGAAAGTCAAATTGAATCTCAAAAACGATCATCATTTGTAAAATTAACATGAATTTCATTAACTCCAGTTAGAAACCCAGTACATTCTTTTATGAAATAGGATAAGGTGATTTTAAATTTCACGTGGAAAGTATATTTCTAAAACTACCCAAGAAAATATACTATATATTTAATCCTATTTTTGTTAACAGTCCTTCCTTCTCCTCCTCCCTGCTATAATCACATTTGTATGGGAAGAAGGTTGAGGAGGAAAATAACCATACTATTTTGTTGGCATTTTTTCTTTTCAGTGTAGATAATCCTTAGAGAGTTATAGAGCTATTTCCTTTTTTTTTTACTCTTTCACTTATTATAAGACTAGAGGCCCGGTGCACGAAATACGTGCACGGAGGGGGGTTGTCCCTCAGCCCAGCCTGTACCCTCTCCAATATGGGACCCCTCAAGGGATGTCCGACTGCCCGCTTAGGCCCGATCCCACCGGTACACCCCCCACCGGATCGGGCCTAAACGGGCAGTTGGACATCCCTCTCACAATCCAGGACTGTTGGCTCCCAACTGCTTGCCTGCCTGCCTTCCTGATTGCCCCTAACCGCTTCTGCCTGCCAGCCTGATCACCCCCTAACCACTCTGCTGCCAGCCTGGTTGATGCTTAACTGCTCCCCTGCCAGCCTGTTTGCCCCCAACTTCCCTCCTCTGCCAGCCTGGTCACCTCTAACTGCCCTCTCTTGCAGGGTTGATCACCTCCAACTGCCCTCCTCTGCCGGCCTGGTCACCCCTAACTGCCCTCTCCTGCAGGGTTGATCACCTCCAGCTGCCCTCCCTTGCAAGCCTGGTCCCTCTCAACTGCCCTCCCTTGCAGGCCGGGTGCCTCCCAACTGCCCTCCCTTGCTGGCCAGCTTGTGGTGGCCATCTTGTGTCCACATGGGGGCAGGATCTTTGACCACATGGGGGCAGCTATATTGTGTGTTGCAGTGATGATCAATCTGTATATTACTCTTTTATTAGATAAGATAGAGGCCTGGTGCACGGGTGGGGGCCAGCTGGTTTGCCCTGAAGGGTGTCCCGGATCAGGATGGGGTTCCCTTGGGGCATGGGGCGGCCTGAGTGAGGGGCCTGTGGTGGTTTGCAGGCCGGCCACGCCCCCTGGCAACCCAAGCGGAGGCCCTGGTATCTGGGATTTATTTTCTTTCTACAATTGAAACTTTGTAGCCTGGAGCGGAGCCAAGCCTGGGGCTCCCTCCGAGGCCGGCAGCCATTTCTGTTGGGGTTATAATTGAAACTTTGTTGCCTAAATGGGGTGGGCCCGGCCAGGGTGTGCGGAAAGCTTTGCTTCCCCTGTTGCCGGTGGCAACCCTGGCCTGCTCTCTCAAGCTCCATTCTGCCGTCATTTGTTTGAATTTGTTTACCTTCTATAATTGAAACTTTGTAGCTTGAGTGGAGGCTTAGGCCTGGCAAGGGCAGGCGGAAAGCTTGGCTTCCTCTGTTACCTAGGAAACCTTGCTCTCTGTGGCTGTAGCCATCTTGGTTTGGGTTAATTTGCATGCTCACTCTGATTGGATGGTGGGCGTGGCCTGTGGGCGTGGCCTGTGGGTATGGCGAAAGTATGGTCAATTTGCATATTTGTCTATTATTAGGTAGGATATACCTTTTTATTTTAATTGATCTAACATAGAAAATTTAATAGAAAAAAGTTTAATGACTTCACTCATTAAAGTTGTAATCTATTTTAGTTAAACTGGAAATTAAAGCATATTGATTGACTTACAGATTTTAAAGAAATTTCTCAGATTTTTTTTTTAATATATACTAAAATAATGGAAATATGTTGCCTTTTAACTTTCTGAATATTTGGTGCTTTCTACAATGGCAAGATTAATTTTTATTTCAAAAACTTGGAAAGAATTTTCTTTTTCTGTCTCTCTGTCAAAGGTATGCAACCACTCATGTATTCAGTTCAGGAAGCGTTAAATGCCAGACCATGGTGGACTCGTGTGGGGATGGACATTTGTTACTATAAGTAAGTATTCTAAGACTACTAGGACATCAATTTACAGAAGGGGATATTAACTTCACTCTATTTCAATTTAAGGATGAAAAAGTAGAGTTGTTATTGCATTCTTTGAATTGTGGTGATATGCTTTAATGTTACTTCAAACACAGTGGTTCTCAACCTTTCTAATGCCGCGACTCTTTAATACGGTACCTCATGTTGTGGTGACCCCCAACCATAAAATTATTTTCATAGCTACTTCATCACTGTAATTTTGCTACTGTTAATCGTAATGTAAATATCTGTGTTTTCCGATGGTCTTAGGCTCTACAGCAGCGGTTCTCAACCGGTGGATCGTGACCCACCAGTTGAGAACCGCTAGCAGGGTCGCCTAAGACTATTGGAAAACACAGATATTTACATTAACAGTAGCAAAATTACAGTGATGAAGTATCAACAAAAATAATTTTATGGTTGGGGGTCACCACAACATGAGGAACTGTATTAAAGGGTCGCGGCATTAGAAAGGTTGAGAACCACTGTTCTAACAGAATCCTTTAAAATTTGAGATCAGTTTAGGGGTACATTTAGTGGAAATATAGTTGATTCTTGAATAATACAGGTTTGAGCTGCACGGATCCACTTATATGTGGATTTTTTTTCAATAAATACCTGTACTGTTTTCGATCTGTGGTTGGGAGTCCACAGACTTGGAGGGCCAACTATATTCATTCATCTATGCCATGTTACATAGGGGACTTGAGCATCTGCTGATTTTGGTTATCTGTGGGGGTCCTGGAACCAGCTCCCAATGGGTACTAAGGGACGACTGTTATATTGGGGAATCAAAATGTATACTGTTTTTTTTTTTTATGTTTTGTTAATCCTCACCTGAGGGGCGGGGGGTTGAGAGAGAGAGAGAGAATATGAATCTATTGAAGGTGTAATGCTAAGTTAATGAAGACTATACCAATTTGAAAATTCCTTGAAAGTCTATGTATGTGTCTATAGGCCATAGCTTTTCTTCAGTTTGTGGCTTAAATAACACAAGGTGATTTGGAAATTTAGAAATTAAGTTAATAGACAAAGCATTTTTAACTCATCACATGTCACTGATATTTAAAGTCTGAAAAGTAAATTTACATTTACAAAAACAAATAATAGGATAATGAGATCTCATGTATTCATCACCCAGTTTCAACAAGTATCAACACAGGGTAGTTTTTAGTTAAACTTTCACCCTTCCCCCCCACTGAATTTTGAAAACATTTCCAGATACCATATTTTATCCATGAATACTTCAAAGGTCTTTGTCTTTATTTCCAGATACCATATTTTATCCATGAATACTTCAAAAGTGAACAGTAATGATGTTGCCTAATAGAAATTACTGTATTTAAGAGAGTCTAATAACCACAATGTCATTATCACATTATTTACTATGATAAAATATCCAGTCAGTGTTCAAACTTCCCCACTTGTCTCAAAACAAATGTTATTGGTTTCAGTCAGACCTGCCAAGGACTGCACATTGCATTTGATTTATGTTGCTATGTCTCTTAAGTCTCTCAATTTATAGGCTTCCCTTTTGTCTCTTTTTATTTCTCCTTTGTTTATTGAAACTAGATTACTTGCCATGTAGGATTTTCCACATTTTGGATTTTGCTGATTGTTCCCTTGTGCTGTTAATGAATTCTCGTAGTCTCACCGATTTCCTATAAACTAATAGCTAGATCTAGAAGCTTGATCAACTTCAGGTTTGACTTTTGGCAAGAAAACTTTATAGGTGGTGCAGTGAATTGGAAAACATATCATCTCTGGTTATTTCTTTTTTTTAATCTTAAGATTGACTAGTGAATTCATGTATGGGGTGAAGCAAAACTAGGTTTACAGTTGTGAGTATGGGCAAAACACAGTTTATTCTTGTATTATTGTTTATTAACTATTATATATTATTTTTCTTTTATATACAAACAACTGTAAACCTACTTTCGCCCCACCCACTGATCCATCCACTGCAAAGGCGTCCTTCAGCCTTTCATCTAATGGTTGTAGCAGCCATTGATGATCATTGTCTACCAGTAATGTGTGTGGCCACCAAAGAATGGGTTCTAAAACCTTTATTGATGTGTAGGGTATTAACTCTATTTAATTAGTAAATCCAAAAGTGAACAGTAATGATGTTGCCTCATAGAAATTACTGTATTTTCCGGCGTATAAGATGACTTTTTAATCCAGGAAAATCTTCCTATACTCCCAGTCATCTTATATGCCGGGAAATACGGTAATTGTTTTTTATTAGTATCAAGTCTATTTTTATAGAATACTTAAGTTGTGCTTTTCACAAATGATGGTTTTTCTCCCCACTTTGAATTTCTATTTAATATAATAGCAAGGGAAAAAAAATCAGGATTTTGTGTGGAGGAAATAAATGTTTTATGCTTTTCTATTGCAGAAATCACTTCTCAAGAAGTTCAGTTGCTGCAGGTGGGCAAAAGGGAAAATCCTACTATACAATGACATTCACTGTCAATTTCCCACATAAAGATGATGTTTGCTACTTTGCTTATCACTATCCATATACGTACTCAACTTTACAGGTGAGAACTCATTAAGTTGTATTATGACTATTATTGTGTTATATGGATATGTGTCAGATAATAGAAGAAAAATTACTTTAATTAATTTTCTTAATGAAATAAGAAACAGATCCAGTATTGAAGATTTTAGATAATAATACAACATTTGTTGAAAACATTAAAGGGTATAAATGGGGATGTAGTCTTTATTTTTATGTAATAGAAAGGAAAATTGACATGATTTTTACTTTCTATCTTTGGGTAGAAATCTACAGTTCTTTAAGATTCCATGATTTTCAGATTTTAACTGGATGAGATTTCCACCTGTTTAATGAGAAGCATTGGATCTGATAGAAAAATCTAACAGTAGAAAAATGTGGATGCAATTAAAGTTTTCTATAGGGAATTTATTTCTTCTAATAGTTTTATATGGAGTCCTAGATCTAGGTTGCTTAGAATTTGGGGTACAAGAGTTGCTTTGTGGGTTCTTTTGAGATTTTTGATTATTTGCATTGTAAAACAAAATAAAACAAGTGACTTCAAGTAATTATTGTGGTAGATTTACTCTCAGAACAGAAAGGCTATCCTACTGACCAAGGATCATGAAGATATCAATTTACCCAGAAAGGAATTGGAGCACTAGGGTTAGAAACAAGCTTCCACATGATTAGAGAGGGAAAATGAGAGAAAAACACAGTCCATGGAGCAGCAGAGGTATCAAGGCTGAGGACACTAAACGATGCTCCCTTTATTTTAATAAAGATTGCAATAAAGGTATAATCAGGTATCTCTCTGAATAACATAGCACCACAATATATACTGTTGTTATTTAGAGGGTTACATGTTAGTGCTCTTTACTGATGTTTACCTGTTTAGTGTATGTTGAATTCCCCTACTTTCTTTCAATCCCATGACCCTTTTTTCCAGACATTTGCATGTTTTCTCACCTGGACTTCGGCCAACCTTTTTCTTTCTGGTGTCCTAAAACTTACTTTTACCCCATTTCCTCTTCGTCTGTCTTTTTTCCACACTATAGCAAGAGAGTTCTTTGATGGCAAATCTAATCATATAACACCCCTGCCTAAGACTCCTTTGTGATTTTTCTAGCCATTTGCACAAAGTCTAAAATTCTCACCAAGTCATTTCTTTGCTGTCTTCCACAATTTTTGCCATCTCCACAGACTGTGTGAGCTCTTATTTACTTAATATTTATTATTAAATAGTTTTAAAAATAATTCACTCTTTAAAGTTTATACACATCCTAAGTTAATATCCAGGGAATTGCAGGTTTAATGTGTAGACGTTTTTCTAATTCACAATGAAATACATACCTATTACATTTTTTAAAGGTAACCCACACATCACTTAGTTATCTCAATTACCAGTAGTTTGTGTTCTTCCTGCACACTTTTCTTCTGCCTGTACCTCTCTTCTCTGTCCTCTTCACTCATCCTTTGGCTCCTAGTTTAAATGTAATATTTTCCTAGGAGACCTTTCCTCACTGTGCAGACTCAGCTAGGCTCTCCTTACTACAAGCTATAAGTGCTCTGTATTGTCCCCACGTAGGGTAGATTCCTTCACTGTTATGTTCTTGGTACCAGGCACAGTTTCTGGCACAGAAGTATTGACCACACAGTGAATAGTGATTACGTGAATGAACATAAGCAAAAGTGTGAAACCAACTAAGTATCTTAAGTAAGGGATTGAACAGTTTATATTTGGTATGACCATATACTAATGATATTATATGGTATTCATAATTATGAATATGTGTGTGGTTGAATAAATTACTAAGGAATAAAAGCAGGTTTTAAAAAGTCGTGTAATTATAGTTTTGTTTATGTACATTGGCATTTGTTAGTAGTAATCTAAATGATGCAATTATGGATGTTTAAATTTTTTTCTTCTTTATCTTCCCCCCTTTTCACAATGAACCTATATTAATCCTGAAATTAGGAAAAGTTGTTACAAACTTTGTCTGACATAATTTTTCTGCATGTTTTACATTGCTGTTGTAGGTCTATAGTCATTTATCATTTCAAAATTCAGAAGGCTTTGAGAACCAAAAGCTTTTTCATATCCCATTTGGCAGCAAAGCCTGGCCTAAATTGATGTAAGCCTGTTTAGAATATTGGTTCCACTCAGAGGGACTCTTTTTATTTTTATTTTTTAAAATAAATCTTAATTTTTCAGATTATTACAGATGTTCCTCTCCCCCCCCCCTTAGCTCCCCTCCACCCGATTCCCCTACCCGCCCCCCCGCCACTGTCCTCATCCATAGGTGTAAGATTTTTGTCCAATCTCTTCCCGCACCCCTCACACCCTCTTCCCCCTGAGAACTGTCAGTCCACTCCCTTTCTATGCCCCTGATTCTATTATATTCACCAGTTTATTCTGTTCATCTGTGAATCAATTATTCACTTGATTTTTAGATTCATTGTTGATAGATATGTATTTGTTATCACTTTGTTGGTCATAATTTTTATCTTTACCTTTTTCTTCTTCTTCCTCTTCTTAAAGAATACCCTTCAGCATTTCATATAATCCTGGTTTGGTGGTGATGAACTCCTTTAGCTTTTTCTTATCTGTGAAGCTCTTTATCTGACCTTCAATTCCTGCAGATTTATAACGTGCTTATACAGGCTGCCTCTGACCCTGTTTGTGGTATTGCACATTTCATGGTATATGCACTGTATCTGTCTCGAGTTCCCCAAATACTGATGTTTGAACGACATCTGGCCCCTGAGGGTTCCAGAAAAGGGATTAGGAATCTGATTGACATTTAGTTATGTGGAGATCTAGATGCATTTATTTCTATTTTTCATAGGGGGTTTTAAAATAATTGTATATTTTATTTTTAAATTTTTATCAAGATGCATCTTCAAAAATTGGAATCAGCGCACAACCCTCAGCAAATCTATTTTCGAAGAGATGTGTTATGTGAAACCCTGTCTGGAAACAGCTGTCCCCTGGTGACTATAACAGCAATGCCAGAGTCTAATTATTATGAACATATCTGTCAATTCAGTAAGTCTATCTTCTTCACTCAAAATGCCAGTCGTCCTTACTTATTTTCCTTTGCTTTATATATATCTGCGAGGGCAATAACACCAGGAATAGGCATCAGAAGTCTTGGTCCTGTTACTGCCTAGCCCTCGGTCTACTTTTGGGCTTCAGTTTCCTCATCTCGAAAATGAGAGAGCTTTGTGAGATGATCTCTAAGGTCCCTTTTGATACTGATATTCTGTAGTTCTTATCCTTGTAAGTCATAACCATAATGTAACAAATTATTTTAAGAGTTTATGTAATAATGTCATCAATCAAATTTATAGCTAAATTTATTTATAAATAAAACCACCAGAAAGTTATCAAGTGTTTTAAGTCTAGCACCAAATAGCTACTTGTTTTTCTCGGCCATTTATATTTTTAAAGTTGCCTCAGATGTATAGCTGGGGTAGAAAAAATAAGAAAACTGTTCTAATTTTGATAAGAAAGTAAAATATTTTCAGGAAAGAGAAAGATCTTGCTATGAAAATATGATCAGGTGAGCTGTTATTTTGTAGATGGGTATATCTAAACGCATAGTGAAAATATTTCTCTTTGTAAATTTCTGAGAAGATATACCTTTTTTTCTGTACTTGTCATAGTGACTGTAAAACGGGTAAGATTATATTTTCCTTCTTTTCCCAATGACTTTATGAAAAATAATTTTATATTTAAAACTTCCCCAACTACTTGTTCTTTATAAAACCAATATTATATTAAAGAAATATTTTTTTATGTTAGGGTAATGATTGGTAAATAAGTGACTCGTAGTACTTATTGCATTATGTTCATATTATGAACTCCTTTAGGATGTGGCTTGCATGGGTTTCTATCTGTTTTCCTCTCCAGGGCTGAGTACAGTGCTTGTTTATAATTGGTGCACACTGAATTCTACTATGAATGTGTATCAGAATTCATGATTAAGTAGATATATTTCTAAAGCTCCAAAGTCAAACATCATACAAACTTTTAGTCATTGTTCATTTTAATTTGAGATTTTATGTGTACCTTAGGAAATCGCCCTTACGTTTTCTTATCTGCTCGGGTACATCCTGGAGAAACTAATGCAAGTTGGGTAATGAAAGGAACATTGGAGTATCTCATGAGTAATAGCCCTACTGCTCAGAGCTTACGAGAATGCTATATTTTTAAAATTGTCCCTATGCTAAATCCAGATGGTGTCATCAATGGAAAGTAAGTTAAGCAATAGTTATAGAAATATTATAGATAATTGTGGTGAGCCTATATAAAATTGTTGAAATAATATTATCCAGGGTGAATTTGGAGAGCAAATCTAGTGATTTTGCTAGAACAAATTTTTAGTGGGGAATTCATTTAAGATACATTTTTAAATGAAAATATATTTTGTATATTAGTAGTATGGCATTTTGACAAATTCTGTATTCATGACAGTATGATTTCATAAAATGTCTATCTTGCTTGAATTATTTGAGAAAAATCACAGTGTTAGGATATGAGAAAGATTTTTTTAACATATCCTCTTATATTTCTTTTTTAATTTTGTCAATGGTGTGATCTTAGTTGTAAGATTTAAAATCTCCTGGGATCTCTTTCCACTGATATGGCATGTTGGGTCCATCTGCTAACTTCTTCCTGATATGAGGAAGTACAGTCTCTGACAGAAGGAATTCTTTAGACTGGAGATGCTAGAAGATACTACTTTTTAAGTGAAGGTAGCTCATTGTTAGTACAATTCATTTATTGTGGCAAGTAGACAAGGTCTCTTTAGTGCATTGGAAAGATTCAATTTGACATGAGCATCTCCAAAGTTGAGGGTACTGTGTTTTATTCAATAAGTGTAGCATGAATCTTTCTCATATTTTAGGAAATTTTTAAAAAGAGGATAATTTATTTTTAGGTATGTTATGGTAATGGAACTAAAATGAAATTTTATGTTTTATTTTAATCAGTTAGAATCCTGTTTATATTTCTGTTATCACCTTCTGATTGTTTGCTTAAAAGTTTGCTCAGTGGCTGTAATACTTAATACCTATGATTAAATGAAAATGTTTTTAAGTATATATGCTTTTCATAAACTAACCTTTCTTAGGAGGGCCCAGATAGCACTTTTAATAATAACTAATACAATCAAAATATAAAATGTTAGTATAAAATGATTATTATGTAGTCAGAATGGGAAATATGGCCATTAATTTTTATAGAGTATGGAATAAAATCCCAGAATTGAGAATTAGTATTTTTCTATAGCTTGAAAGTTTTGACCTATGAATCTGAAAGCTTACCACACTTAATTGCATGTAACACAAGATCTTGGACACAGCAAATGCTTAATAAATGATTATTTAATGACTAAAATATGCATTCTGTTGAGCCCACCATCTATACCAATTTGAAATTTTTAGTGAAATAGAATCATAAAATCAAACCAAATATATATAAGAATTTATTGGTATCAGTGTTTGTCTATCATTGTGTTTGCATTTGTGTAGTCACCGCTGTTCTTTAAGTGGAGAGGATTTGAACAGACAGTGGCAGAGTCCAAATCCCGATTTGCATCCTACAATTTACCATGCGAAGGGGCTGCTGCAGTACCTGGCTGCAGTAAAGCGCCTACCACTGGTAAGTGCCAGGATTTGTTTGTGCTTTGTACAAAGACATGACTTTGTTGATTAAAGACTTAGTATTTTATACATTACTAGAGGCCCGGTGCATAAAATTGTGCACTCTGGTGGTGGAGGGATGTCCCACAGCCCGGCCTGCACCATCTTGCAGTTTGGGACCCCTCGGGGGATGTCTGGGACCCCTTGCTCCTTATCGTCCACCTGCTCGCTGCTCCTTACCACTTGGCTCACTGCTCCTTAGCACTGCCTCGGAGGTGGGAGAGGCTCCTGCCACCGCCGATGCACTCGCCAGCCATGAGCCCGGCTTCTGGCTGAGCGGTGCTCTCCCTGTGGGAGTGCACTGACCACCAGGGGGCAGATCCTGCAATGAGTGTCTGCCCCCTGGTGGTCAGTGCGCATCCTAGCGACCGGTTGTTCTGCCGTTCGGTGGATTTGCATATTAGGCTTTTATTATATAGGATTTTCTGGTTATAAAAGCTAAGTGTTAATTTCAGAAGCAATTTCTTCAAAATATCTTTTTCTGTTATCAGTCACTTGTGTACTAATTATGGTATCAATATAATGTATTTATATTCTTATTTCATCAGATTTAATTTTTATAATTCTCATGAGCCCTTTACCTTTCTTTTTTTATTTATGAATATTGGCAACTCCTGGTAGTAATTTTAGGGATTTAACTTCACTGTTTCAACAATACTGAGATAACAGTATTTTCAAAATTCTCATACTAGTAGCTTATATCTGAGCTCTTTAGTCAACTCTGAAGCTGATCAGTCTCGGCTACTCACGTGGGAAAGGTCGTATAGATGGGGTGGGAGGCTCCAAGAGCTGTGTGAATGGGCTTCTGTTTTCAGCAGCTTTTGTTTAGAATGTTTCCATTCTGTTAGTGTTTAAATGAGTTAATCTTTCTTTAGGAAAGTAACGTTTTGCAGAGGGGAAAAATTGGCATGTGAGCCTGTCCTTCATTTTTAAAATGATGTTCTCAAAAATTAAATTGAAACTATACCCTTTAAAAAACATTTATTTTTATTTTTTAAATTATTGATTCCAGAGAGAGGGATGGAGAGAGAGAGAGAGAGAGAGAGAGAGAGAGAGAGAGAGAGAGAGACATTGATTGGTTGCCTCCCACCTGTGCCCTGACCAGGGATGGAACCTATGACCTGGGTATGTGCCCTGACCAGGAATCGAACCCACCACCCTTTGGTGTATGGGACTGTGCTCCAACCAACTGAGTCATACCAGCCAGGGCTCACATGGGCCAGGGCTTAAACCACTCTCTTTTTAATAGTGTTTTTCATGAGAACATTTTCATGTGTTTTTAAATTAGATAAATATTTTAACAGCCCTTGGGGCAGTGATGACAACAGATGTAGATTTGACCTATAATTGAATTTATTATTTTTTTATAATGGTGCATAGGAGATATATAAGAAAAGAGTGGAATTTGTGGTTTGATGCAGGTCTTGCAAAGGAATTTCTATCCATTCTAGTAATCATAGGTTTCCTTCCAAAACTAGATATTTCTACTTTTATTGACTCTACTTGTTAAATGGTGGCTCAGTTACAGTAAAAGGATCAAGGAACACAGACCAGTTTATTGGCTTAATAGTAACTAGATTTACTTGACAATATATGAATTTGAAGGTTTTTAATTCTTAAAACATATAATCTTTTCAAGGTTTATTGTGATTATCATGGCCACTCCCGAAAGAAGAATGTATTTATGTATGGCTGCAGCATCAAGGAGACAGTGTGGCATACCAATAATAATGCAAGTTCCTGTGATGTCGTGGAAGATGTGGGATACAGGGTAATTATGACAGATAAGTCAGGAGTTTTTGAGATACAACTATGCATACAACTACAGAAAATAATTTAACATATAAACTACTCAGATTCTGTTCATGTTGCCATTTTGCTATTATGGTTTCAAATTTTTCATTTTAAATGTTTCTTCCAAATGTTTTTGCTTTTTACATTTAGATGTTTATCTGGAATTTGTTTGCTCTGCGATATGGGGACCTATTTAGTTTTATGTATAACCATTGATTAAACAGTACATCCTTCCTCGGCCGATTTTATAAAGCCATCTGTGGCATACCATTTTTCCACATGCACGAGATCTTACTGCTTCAAGCCCTGTGTGCTTTCATTCTCCTCCTACATTTATGCCTAGACAAGCACCCTAGGTTAATTTGCAAAAAAGTTTCAGTAACTAACCACTGCCCTTAAGCAGCAGCTCAAAGTACATTTTTATTTTTGGTTCTCTCTCTTCCCCTTTTCGGAATAAATAAAATGTTAGAGTTATATAAAAAAAGGACATAATCGAGGAATTCAAAGTAGTAAGTGAAAGTCATCTCACAGTTACTGATTAAGCAGTTTTGCTATTCTGAGCACATTAATTCATAGATTATACCTAGAGAATGTGAAGTTTTTGTTTGTTCAGTGCTCCACAGCTACTTGTTTTTTCACCTGTTTGTTGGCTGTCTCTCCTGGCCCTCACATGGAGATCTGTGTCAGTCTTTATGACAATTCCACAAGATTTCCATTGTGTGCTTTTGTTCTTGTTGTACGGATGTGCCAAAACTTATTTATCCAGTTACCCCCTGTTGGTGGTCATTTGATTAGTATTCCAAATTGTTCTTCATAAAGATTATACAAATTGATGTTCCCCAATATAATGAATGATAGTGCTATTTCTCCACACCCTTATTACATAATACTATTATTTTTGCCAGGTTAAAAAAAACCTCATACTTTTAATTTGTGAATCTATAATTTTTAGGATGAGTATTTTCTCATATGTTTGACCAATTATGATCTCTCTTTTTCAAAATAGCTTTTTTGCATATTCTCTGCTTACTTTTGTGCTGGCCACCTAGTTATTATTGTTTTTTAAACTATTTGTATTACAAGTGTAGCAAATTATTTGTGATGTATAGTAATTTAAAACTTATATTTGTTGAATTCTTAAAAAATGGCTTCTGGGCTTTAAGGTTTAGAAAAACTTTTCTCATTCCAAAATTTAAAAGTATGGTTCTATGTTTACTGTTTTTAGTTTCATTTTAAAATTTTACATTTAAAATTTCATTCTAATTAGAAGTTAATTTACTGAAGATGAGTGACTGGAGCTTGTTTTTCTCAGTGGCTATCCAGGAGTGTCAGCATTAGTGAGTGATCAGTCTTTTCTTTAGTAACTGTAATAACTTTAACAGGTACCTTTGGTTCTAATTTTGAATCTTTTCTTTCTAGAGATATATCTATTCCTGCACCAATATCACAATTTAACTTAGCCTTAGGCATATAATTTAGGTTAATATCTGCTGGGTTATTTCTCCAGTCATTGCCTTTTCTTTCAGAATTCCTCAGGGGGTATTCCCATATTTACACTTTCAGGTAAACTTCAGAATGATTTTAAGTTGCCATAAACGTTGTAGGCATTTTGATTGTGATTGTCTTAGTTTTATTGATAAATTTGAAATGATTGACATTTACAGTGGCAAATCTTTTTTTGTTGTTAACCCTCACCAGAGGATATTTTTTCCATTGATTTTTAGAGAGAGTGGAAGGGAGGAAGAAAGACAGAGAAAGAGAGAAAAGAACATCAATGGGAGAGAGACACATCGATTGGTTGCCTCCTGCACACCCCTCGGCCAAGGTACAAGCCCTTGACTGGGAATTGAACCCAAGACCCTTCAGTCCGCAGGCTGATGCTCTGACGACCGAGAAAACCAGCTAGGGCTACAGTGGCAAATCTCTTAATTAGTCAAGCCATCTTTCATGACTGTAAAGTTTTTTTCATTTTTTAAAACATGTTTTCTTCATGGTTTTTCTTACATAGTTTTTATTCCACTTAACTGGTTGCTACTATACTAGTAAATGTGATACTTTCGTCCTTTCTATTTTCTGATTATTTTTCTAGGAAAGCAGAAAATTCTAAATCAGTAAGAGAATTATTTTGATATTTTGAATAACGGGGGGTATAGCAAGAAGATCTGCATGACCCTGCTTTAATCACTGCGCTTTTATGAACATTTTTTAAAGATTAAAAACTTAGAAAAATTTTAAGTTAAAAAATTTCTTGAAATATTCTATTTTATCATTCTTATCCTTGCAGACTTTGCCTAAGATACTGAGCCATATTGCCCCAGCATTTTGCATGAGTAGCTGTAGCTTCGTAGTGGAAAAATCTAAAGAATCCACAGCACGTGTTGTGGTTTGGAGGGAGATAGGAGTACAAAGAAGCTATACCATGGAGAGTACTTTGTGTGGCTGTGATCAGGGAAAATATAAGGTAAAACATTTCAGGACTTATAGCCTTAAAATAATATTTGAAGACTTTTTTCATATGTATAATCCAAAGGTTTTCAAGTATATATTCCATGATACATTTGATATACTGAGTTATATGTAATTTGCAATGATGAAATTGAATTGTATGCAGTCTTAAACATTTAAAAAAATTTCTTTGAACTAAATAGTTTGCTTTGGATTCTCACAAAATCTTGAGTATATTTACATTCATACTTTTAAAGAAAACATGTTATAAATACTGATTAGTAATTTATAATGAGTTGTGCAAGTAATACATTATTAATAAAATTTTTATATCATTTTAATTTGTTGGATGTAAATATATTTTTATGCATTTAGAAATAAACACATTACACTTATTTATAAAGTTTTTGAGGTATATTTTTGTTGAAAGTATTTCAGATTTCCCTCTTTCCCCTCCACTGACCCCCTCTTGTGTCTCATTTTTAAATGTATATCCCTTTACTAAATATTTTTATTTACTAAGACTACTTTTCTGTAGTGCCATACGCTTTTATTGGAAACAACCTGAGTTTAAACTCTGCTTTTGAAATGTAAGACTAATACAATATTAGGTGACTTTGAACTTAAAAATTTTAAATATCGAGAACTTAATGGACAATGAATTGGACTTTATACACGCAACAGCAAACCTGAACATCTTTCTTGCCTTGGCACAGAAAGGTTTTTTAGGTGTCCTGTTTTGTTTTGTTTTTGACGTAGGGCAAGAGGGAACTGAATCTAATAGTGACTTTCATTTACTTCACATAAAGATGGTTATAACTTTATGTTTTGAAAGAGCTAAAAATCTTCCAATTGTTTAGTATTAAAAATGTAAACATATTACAGTTGTCAGAATGTTTAAGTGGAGAGAGAGCCTAAGTAATGACTTTCAGTCTGTAACAAGCTGGAAGAAGATTTTGTAGATTTTTGCAACTGACATTCAAGCTTTTGGGGCCTGGTAGAATAGAACTTAATGACATTTCAGTACTTTGTGTTTTAGGTTGACCACCGTATTCTCTTCTTCCAAAGTGTAATAATAACTTTTGAATTCTCTCCAAATATTGTAAAACGGTGACTTCTAGTTTGCCAAAGGCATGATGGTGATGAGAGAGAAAATGTAGCTTGAGCACCATTCCAGCCCCCAAACTCTGTCCCCCAGTCATTGCTTTAGTGGACAACTCTGCCATGGACATTCAAACTCCATGGAGAGAAGTGTGTTTTACAAAGCCAAGTGTTTTTATGTCTGAAATTCAATTCTTTGATCATAACATACACTTCTTTTTAGTTTTTTTTCTTTTTTTGATTAATAAACTTTTGTTTTTTAGAATAGTTTCAGATTCACTGAAAAATTGAGTGGAAAGTACAAAATTCCCACCTACCTCCATCCCCACACATGCATCAAACTTATTAATATTAGCTAATAAGTTGTGTGAGTCTAATTGTAATTTTTAAAAAATATTTCTTCGCCCTGAGAATGCATTATTATAAAGGCATGTTGGTTAATTAATATTTTTTACAATTTATTTTCTTCATTTAGCCTGTGCCTTTAGTCTTGTCATTGAGAAGGTGTTTTACAGTACCTTGTCTCTAAATAATGTCAGCTCTCTTCTATACATCCAGCTTTTATTGGTGTAAGAATTTCACTTATTTTAGAGATTTATTTTTATCTGAAAATTACATGATAAGCAAAATCTTGATTTACACTCCATTTTTATCCTTTTACATGGTTACATTTAACTTCCAGTAAACCTTATATTGTTTATTGAAAACTCCTGTGTATAAAGGGTATGGGGGTTGTGCTAAAATTTTCTCTTTGCTTTAGTAGACAAAATTTGAAATGGGCATTCTTAATTGACATGGAATATAGGAACTTATTTTACTTATACCTCATTGGCTTAGATTTGTTTGTTTCTTTTTTGACATAGTTACCTTTCTTTTATTTGTTTATCATACAATAAAAGTACCTATAATGTTCAAGTATACAAATTGGAGCCTTGATTTTAACACTATAATATTTCAACATTGGCATCCAGAGTAGTGGATTATAAGAAATATTAGCGAGATCTTGTAAAAATCTAATTTCTCACATGAACTCTAAGGGTAACATAAGCACAAAATGTTTATGTATTTCCCCCCCCCCAGTGTATTGGTGAAAATAGTTTGCATTTGATGAATAAGAATAGATAGTTTAGAAATGATTTTTAAAGACAGTTTCCTTTATGACTTAGAATATCTAATATTACTAAGACATTCTGTTTGTTGAGTCCTAGGTCCATACAAAATATTAATCTTCTAATCTTATTAATATAATTATAAATTCTTTTTATGTAATTTTAATGAGATACATCCAGAGGATAGCAGACATCATAGTTACACATATAATATTGCTTTATATCCAGGGCTTACAGATTGGTACTCGAGAATTGGAAGAGATGGGAGCAAAATTTTGTGTTGGTCTATTGCGTTTAAAAAGACTGACATCCCCATTGGAATATAGTCTGCCTTCCAGCCTGCTTGACTTTGAAAATGACTTGATTGAATCAAGCTGCAAAGTAACTAGGTAAGGCACACTTGTTTATTCTGTTGTTACCTTGTAGTATTCTGTTAGACTTCATTAAATCAGCTAAGCATAGAAAAGGCACAGAGATTTTGACAGCTGAGAACATTTTTAAGATTATTATAATTAATTTTACATATTTAATATTTGTTCCAAGTTGTAATAATATTCTTGATTCTTTAATATTGATTTTTAGATGAAATTTTAATGAAATATTCTTAAATTTTGAATGCTGTTTTTAGTGATTTTAATGGTTTACCTTTAACCTCCCCAAAAAACAATGTGGAAAACAATATGTATATCAGGTGATATCTAAATTAAGAGGGCTTTAGAATTAGGATTCATACTTTACAAGGAAGTCTATTTTGTTGTTATCTACACACATCATATAACTTTCCAATAATCTTCTGGTTACATATACTAGAAACAGCTAATTTAGTACACCTTTGAAACTTGAACTGTATCTGCCAAATATTCTTCTAAATAGGTAAATTTTGGTTCCTAAAATTCAATGTATATAAAATTTGATCAGCTATAGGATCAGAAACAATTCAGTATCATAGTTCTTAATCATAATATTAGACCTTAGAATTTTATAGTTTGATATATGAGTAAGAATACTGTCATTATACAGAACCTTAATTTTTGTTGTTATTGACTTGTCATCAATTTAATTATTGCCATGCTCTATTATATATCAACTTAGCAGTTTTAAGTATAGTAAAACATCAGTTAGAACTCTGTTCATTGTGATAGCTGACAGAATGATCACCTGAATTTTCTACCCTTGAAAGTGTCTGCTAAACAATAACGGAAGCTAATATAAAGATTGTTAGTTGTTCTCACTCATGTGTAGAAACCTCCTTTTAAGTTATTTCATGTATTCTCCACCCACCCCAGCTTTGTTGAGGTATAATTCACAAATAAAATTGTAAGATATTTGAAGTATGCAGTGTGATGATTTGATATATGTATACAATGTGAAAAGATTTCCCATATTGAGTTATTAACATATCCATCCATTACTGTACACGTTTGTGTGTGTGTGTGTGTGTGTGTGTGTGTGAGAATATTTAAGTTCTACTCTCTTAGCATATTTCAATTATACAATCTAGTGTTATCAACTATAGTCACCATCACATCCACAGACCTTATTCATCTTACAGCTGAAAGTTTATATCCTTTCATCAACCTCTCCCTATTTTCTCACCCCCAGCCCCTGGCAACCACTTTTCTCCTCTGTTTCTATGAGTTCCATTTTTTCCCCCCTTTCTTTTAGGTTTCACATTGAAGTTACATCATGCATTTTTTTTTGGGGGGGGGGCTTATTTCACTTAGCATAATGTTCTCTAGGTTCATCCATGTTGTAGCAAATTAAAATATTTCCTTTTTAAAAAAGAATGGTTTATTGATTTTTAGAGAGCAAGAAAGGGAGAAGAGAGAAATATCAATGTGAGAGCATAATATCAATCAGCTGCCTCCTGCCCGCCCCCTACCAGAGATCAAACCTGCATCCCAGGCATGTGCCCTGACAGAAAATCGAACCAACAACCTTTCCGTGCATGTGATGATGCCTAACCAACTGAGCCACACTAGCCAGGTTTCCTTCTTTATTAAGGCTGAAAAATACTCCATTTTAATCTATGATAATTATGAAAACCTAGAGGCCTGGTATACGAATTCGTGCACAGATGGGGTCTGGCTGGCCCGTCCTGATTGGGGCTGATCAGGGCCAGGCTGGCCAGGGGGAGGGGCCGTGTGCAGTTGGCCAGCCGGCCCCACCCCTGATTTGGGTGGGGGCGCCAATTGGGGCCGCATTGCACGTCAAAGCAACCGGTTGTTCTAGCATTCCAGTCGCTTGACTTTTATATATATAGATAAGTTTTCAGTTATTCTCTTAAGTGTATCTACCATGCTTCATTCAATAAATATAATTTAGTTTTATAAATAACAATGGAAATCTAAAAAATAATTACAAGTTTAACAAAGCTTAAAAACTGATCTGTAAAATTATTTTACTTAGAAATCTTGAAACCTCTGAATGTAAGACTTTATATTAAAAAGGTCACAGATTCTTTAAACCATGTTAGTATTACTATGTATATAAGCTATAACTATTCTTTATTTAATGTTTGTTTCTAACCTTCTGTCTCTTTATATTTAAGAATGTCTCATAATTAGGACATAGCTGTTTTTATAAATTTTAATCTGACAGTTATATTTTAATTGAAATATTTAGTTCATTTACATTTATTGTAATTATTGACATATTTAGACTTAACTCTACCAGCTTATTACTTGTTTGCTATTTGTTTCACTTGCCCTGTGGCTTTTGTTTGTTTTGCCTTTTTTAGATTGATAGATTTTAGATTGATTTCAGATTTATATTGATTTTTATCCTCTTAATTTCTTTTAATGGATACTTGGTATTACTTTATACATTCTCAGTAATCAAAGTCAATACAGATTTGTACTTTTATCTTTTATTGGACAATATAGGATCCTTAGAACATGTTAACTCCATTTAACTCTCTCTCAATATATGTGCTATTGTTATCAGATATTTTATGAGTATACTATTAATATTTTAAACTTTACAGACATTATTACTGTTTTATGCAGTCTTTGGATTTCCCCATACATTTACTGCCCTCTTCCCCCATTTCCTCTTCATTCCTTCCTACATTTCATTTTTTATCTGAAGTAATTTTTCTTTTGTTCAAAGAATACTGTTAAGTCTTCATCTTCAGTTTTGAGGGATATTTTTGCTGGATAGGTAACTCTGCCCTTCATTGAAGAGGCCATTCTGTTGTCTTTGGTCTTCCACTATTGAGTTGTCAAGTTAGGTGTCAGTCTGATTGTTGCCCTTTGAATGTAATCTGTCTTTTTAGGCTAAGTTGCTTTTATGAATTTCTGTTAGTCTTTGGTATGTAGGGATTTTACTTAGGATTTTATTTATTTTTCCTGGGTTCACAAGCTTTCTTAAATCTGTGGCTGGATATCTTCTGTCAATTTAGGGAAATTCTTAGTCATTTTCTCTTCAAACATGGATTCTGCCCCATTATGTCCTTTCTGGGACTCCATTTACCTTTAAGTTTGACCTTTTCATAGATCTTCTGTGTCTTACTCTCATGAATAAGTTTTCTGCTCTTTGTCTTTCTGTGCTGTGTTTGGGCTTGTTTTTAAACCTTTAATTCACCCATGCTCTCTTAGGCTGGGTCTTATCTGATGTGAAATTTATCTTTTCAGTTATTAATTGTAGTTAATTAGGAAGGATTTAGACATTTTCCCCCTAATCCTCTTGTACTTAGCAAAAGTGTTATTTTACATGTCACCTGAACTATTAAATAGTTTTCTCAGTACCCCTCATTTAAAAGATTTGAGAACTGATAAACCATTTAACAATACTTCTCATTAGGATTTTGCAGTGATGACTAAATTTTAGTATATTGGGCATATGGAAGAAGTATTTGAAATTTGAGTATGTTTAAAACATTATCAAAAAGTGAAGTTGAAAAATACCAAATTCTGTATAGTGTTTCATCGTAATACAAAATGTACCCATATTGAAATGAAGCCTAATTACTGCCTTTCAATCAAGCAGTATTTGGACTTCTTTTTTAAAAATTGAGATAAAATTCACATAGCATAAAATTAACCATTTTAAAGCGAACAATAGAATGGAGTTTTAGTACGTTCACAATTTTGTGCAATCACCTGTCACCTCTATATAGTTTCAAAACTTTTTATCCAACCTCCCCACCAAAGGAGACCCTCATACCCATTAAGCAGTCATATCTGGCCCCTGACAACCACTAGCCTGCTTTATGTCTCTGTGGATTTGCCTATTCTGGATATCTTAATATATAAAAGGCCAGGGTTGTAACGACCGATCACGACCGAAGGCTGACCAACCTGGAAGTCCTTCAGTCAGTGCTGGGTTGCTTTGGTGACCCAGCGCTGACTGCCCCGCTGCAGCCTAGTGACCCAGTACTGACTGCCCAGGTGGCTGAGACCCAGAGAGAGAGGCAGGGTCTAATCTGCAGCCTCAGTGGCAGCTGTTGATCAGTACTTGCCTCTCTTTCTCTCCCTCTTTCTTTCTGAGCCTTGCCAGCAGCTGGGCTTTTCTTTCTTTCCCAGCCTACAAGGGGGCTGCTGTTCAGCACCGCCTCTCTGATCAGGACCAGAGATAGGCCCGGAGATGCTGACTGCCATAGGAACCGACCAATCAGAACCAAATGTGGGTGCTGTGAAGAACCAATGGCTGACTAGGAGGTGGAGCTTTTGACACTGACTGGCATAGGAACCAACCAATCAGAACCAAATGTGGGTGCTGTGAAGAACCAATGGCTACGTAGGAGGTAGAGCTTTTGACGTTGATTGGCATAGGAACCAACCAATCAGAACCAAATGTTGGTGCTATGAAGAACCAATAGCTGCCTATGAAGCGGAGCTTCTGATGCTGACTGGCATAGACACCAACCAATCAGAACCAAATGTAGGTGCTGTGGGGAGCCAATGGCTGTCTAGGAGGTGGAGCTTTTGATGCTGACTGGCATAGAAACTGACCAATCAGAACCAAATCTGGGTGCTGTTGGGAGCCAATGGCTGCCTAGCAGGCAGAGCTTTTGATGCTGACTGGCACTGAAACCTACCAATTAGAATCAGAACCAAATCTGGGTGCTGTGGGGAGCTAATGGCTGCCTAGGAGGCGGAGCTTTTGACACGACATAGAAATTGACCAATCAGAACCAAATTGGCTGGCAGGGGAGGGCTGTTGGGGGCGAGATCAGGCCAGCAGGGGTGGGTGTTGGGGGCAACCATGCCAGCAGGGGAGGGAAGTTAGGGGCAATCAGGCAGGCAGGCAGAGGCAGTTAGGGGCAACCAGGCCAACAGGGGAGGGCAGTTAGGGGTGATCAGGCTGGCAGGCAAAGGCAGTTAGGGGCGATCAGGCAGGCAGGTAGGCAGGTGAGCAGTTAGGAGCCAGTGGTCCCACATTGCGAGGGGGCTGTCCGACTGCTGGCAGTCGGACATCCCCCAAGGGGTCCCCAATTGGAGAGAGTGCAGGTTGGGCTGAGGGACCCCCCCCCCTCCATGCACGAATTTTGTGCACCAGGCCTCTAGTTTCAAATAAATGGAATAATACAATGGGTGACCTGTTGTGTCTGGCTTCTTTTCACCTTGCTTGTTTTGAGGTTCATCCTTATTGAAGCATGTATTAGTACTTAATTCCTTTTTATGCATACAGCATGAACATTAGAAAATTTGATGAAAATTGTTCCTAATACAAGTAAAAGAAATAGAACTTAAGCTAGAGAAAGACTTTAAAATATGCTTAGTTTTACTTCTATTTTGTATTAAAAAATTAAAAAATCTAATTTGATGTATTTTGATAAAGGTAGAGGACCTTTCTAATAAGGTATAGGGAGTAAGTACAGGTCTGTGGATCAGTTAACATCATTATGCCCCTTGTTTAAAGGCTGTACTGATCCTGTCATTATAATAGACTGCCTTGAAGTTATTATAAAGTAGTAATAAAGATACTGATTGCTACAGACTATTAACACTAGAATGAAATATTAAACTCTATATTATCCACACTTTGTTTATGTGAAGCTAGTGTTTATACATACATAGGAACTTTTTTTCTGAGAAAATTAAATTAATATTGGTAAAGAAAAAATTATTCGTGACACTTTTTGAAGCATGGGAATCAGGCTTTGTTCAGGAGTGCTGCTACATGAGGTTTTGTAGTAGTGGAGAGAGATTGGGCTCAACTCTGAATACAGTAAGGAAAAGTGGAGGTTTATAGCCAAGGAGTAGAGTGGGGGGTTGGTGGGCTGAAACATCGGGGCTGTGGGAGATATTGGCTAATCGGACTTGACAGAATTTTTGCTGAAATCAGGCCAGGGTGATTAGATGTTGAGAGTGGGGGATTTTTGATAAACTGACTCAGCAGGATTCTTGCTGAAACTGGACTAAGAAGGCAGAGCCACTGGAGTAAGGACACAGCCCTCGGTCAGGGCCTACTCCTCTAGAGGACTCAGAGGAGCCTGACTTAAGTTTGGTCAAGGAGAGTATTTCTGTCAGTATAGAGGACTTGGGGCCACATGTTAACAGTAATATTGAATACATAGCTCTGTAGTAAAGCTTACTGGTATTAATGTGCTTTGTTTTTAATATGAAGTTTACCATTCAATCAAGCCAATCTTAAAAGATCTTTCTAGTTAATGGCTGTGATGTACATACTTGAGCCTGGTTTGCATTTCTTAGTCATTTATTGCTGCCATGTAGGGAATTCTTACAGCTATACTTGCTATTGGGATATCTTCTAGGCAGATAAATCATGCCATATAATTGAAGATCATATCACAACTTCCAGTCCACTTGAAATCATAGTGGCTTATAAGTACAAGTGAACCAACCGATTGTGTTTTTGTGCTGAGTCAATGAAATGCTGTTGTACTCACAGATACAGAGGAGATCCAAGTCATCTAGAAAAATAAGTTTGGGATTTATATGAGCACCTCAGGACCCCAGGCCAGATTAGATTATAATGAGAGCTTTGAGGCTTATAATACTAGTAAGAGAAGGAAATGCTCCTTATCATTGAGATCCAGGTAGATATCAAACTAGTAATTTCTAATCTCTAAGATTTAGCTATACAAGGAATTTGCTGACTATATATTTTATAGATATTTGTGTGTTTTATTTTTGGTAGCTCTTGGAAGAATGAAGTTATTCCTCTCACATAAGTGTCTACTTGAGACTTTAATATAAAAATATAGTATATCAGAATAAGGAAGAATACATATTCCTTCAAAGAGGATTCATTCTATCCTTTGGTAGGCTGTAGAGTAGGGCAGATGGCTCCACTCCAGTGTGGGACCTAGCTGACTTGAGGTGGGTTTGCAAAACCTGTGAAACTTGTTTGATCCTTGGTTCACCCCTTCCCCTTTCTAGGGCGTAGCCCTCCAGAGGTCACAATTGAAGGCCTAAGACTTCTTTCCTCACTACCACGGTGCTGCCAAAAACTTTGTGTTTATTTTCTGTTTCGTTTGTTTTGCTTCCTTCTGCTCTGCTTCTCGGTTTTGTGTATTATGTATTTTAAAAATTTGTCAAATGCCATTAGGGGAAAACTATTGGGGTCACATCTGTGCAACTCCCTTCTTTCAGGAAACTTGGCAGCTCTGAACTCCCGTTTTTGCCTGCAATCCTTTGAAATTGCTGAAAGCTCTGATGACTTCCCTGCCTCTTAGCAGCTGCCCTTGCCTGACCTTGGTTGCCTATGGACTTTGCCCCAAGCACCCTTTCCCTTGATTGATTTTGCTTTGTATCCTTTCACTATATACCAGGTGTACCGGTTAATAATGCAGATTTTTTCAATCGATGGAGTTACACATATGTTGATATATATGCGATTTGATATGTATGCTATTTTGTTGTATTGACAGCAAGCTTCAAAACTGCATATGTCAAATTTTCTGAAGGTGTTAACATCATAGATATTTTTACGCTTAAAAATGTCGAATTTCATGCCAAAAAAAGAGCATTTGTGGGAAGTTTTAATTCATTACTTTATTTTGAAGAAAAGTGCTGCTGAAAGTTATCGTATGCTTCGGGAAGCTTATGGTGAACATGCTCCATCTCAAGATACTTGTGAACGCTGGTTTAAACGCTTTAAAAGTGATGATTTCGATGTGAAAGACAAAGAACGTCCAGGTCAACTGAAAAAGTTTGAAGACCAACAATTACAAGCATTATTGGATGAAGATGCGTGTCAAACTAAAAAAAAAACTTGCAGAAAGATTAAACATTGCTCAGCAAACAATTTCCGATCGTTTACAAGCAATGGGAAAGATTTTAAAGGAAGGAAAATGGGTGCCACATCAACTGAACGAAAGACAAATGGAAAACCGAAAAATCATCAGTAAAATGTTGCTTCAGTGGCACGAAAGAAAGTCTTTTTTGCATTGAGTTGTGACTGGCAATGAAAAGTGGATTTATTTTGAGAATCCCAAACGCACAAAATCATGGGTTGATCCAGGTCAACCATCAACATCGACTGCAAGGCCAAATCGCTTTGGAAAGAAGACAATGTTCTATGTTTGGTGGGATAAGGAAGGTGTGGTGTATTATGAGCTTCTAAAACCAGGTGAAACCATTAATACTGATCACTACTGACAACAAGTAATCAATTTGAACCATGCTTTGATCGTAAAACCACCAGAATGGGCCAGAAGACACGGCAAAGTAATTTTGCTTCATGATGATGCACCATCACACACTTCAAAACCAGTTAAAGACACATTAAAAGATCTTGCCTGGGAAGTATTAACCCACCCGCTGTATTCACCAGACCTTGCTCCTTCAGATTACCACTTGTTCCGATCGATGGCACACGCACTTTCTGAGCAGCACTTCAAAATGTATGAAGAAGTGGAAAATTGGGTCTCTGAATGGTCTGCCTCAAAACAAGAAAAGTTCTATTGGGACGGTATCCACAAATTACCTGAAAGATGGAGGAAATGTATAGCTAGCGGTGGACATTACTTTGAATAAAGCACTTTTGATGTTTCTCTTGAAATTATGTTTTCTTTGATTACAAAATACACATTATTAACCGGTACACCTGGTAAGTCTTAGGTGTGTGCTGAATCCTGTAAGTCTTAGTAGCAAATCACTCAGCCCAGAGTGGGACCCCCAACCTGTGCGTGCCATTCTGAATTTCTGTTAAGTTTGATTATTATTTCAGAGATGTTAGTGTTTTATTGAGAATGATCAGAGACAGCTGGTATTGTAATCCCTTTATACGTGTGGGAAACTGAGGCTCAGAGATGCATTTACCCAAGGTCATCCATCTAGTAATTCCCAACAGAACCAGTAATGCATCCAGGTCTAACTCCAGAATTCCCCTGTACTTCCATTATATCTTGTGTCTTCCAAGTAACTGAACAGGTGTGGCTTCAGTTTTTGAAGCTCTCCTGTGTCATGTGAGGATTTAATCATTTAATCCTCCATGTGTCTAAGGAATCTTACCTTATAATAGACAAATATGCAAATTGACCGTACCTTCGCTACATCCAAGCAACGCCCACTAACCAAGCCACGCCCACCAACCACGCCCACCAGGAAACCGTTGCAGGGACGTTGGGGTGTGGCGGAGCCCAAGGCCGGGAAAGCCTCCGCCCGAGGCTTTCCCGGCCTTGGGCACCAGCGGGGAGCCTGCACCCATCGCAGGAAACCACTGGGGGTCGGCTCCTGCGATCGGTAGCAGGGATGCTGGGTGCCGCCAAGCCCAAGGCCACCACCCGGGGCCAAGCCCCGACCTTGAAAAAGGCAGAAGGTGGTGGCCACAGCCAAGGCCTGGGTCCCCGGTGCCGGCAGAAAGCTGGTGCAGGCAGCCAGGTGAATGAAGGTCTATTGCACGAATCTTCGTGCAAACGGGCTACTAGTGTTCTCAGAATAATAAAGTAAGTTGGAGTTTATTAGTTAATTACTGTTTCCCAAGGACAGTTTAGTTATATTTTCCAACAAAGTATGTGTAAATTAGCTTTCCCCCCACCCCAAATAAGTAACATTCTCTTGTTAGATATTCTATACACTAAGTCTGAGTGTTGGTATGTGCATGTGCAAGTGTGTGCAAGTACTTACATGTATCCTTATATGTCCATCACTTAAGATGGACAAAATTGTTACTTGTATTTTCTGTGGATAATTTTATTCACTTTGTGATATTTAGGAGATGCTATATCTCTTATAAGATAGGAATCTAATTATATAAATAAAATATTCTCTAATATTTATGCACATAGATATTTTCTGCCACATCAGACCTGACATTTCAACCCAAAGATACAATCAGCAAGTCACAAATTGCTGAGAGTTGGGGCCATGGAATTGTTTGTGCACCAGTTTCAGAAATTCTACTCCAGATTATCTTTATTGTGCTGTCTTAAAGTAGGTAGGTTAGTCTCAAAATTGTAGCCCAGCGTGAGATTAAGGAGGGACTCAGAGTTACAAAGGTAAGGCAGTATTTTTCGTCCTATTGGCCTGGGGCAGCTCTTTGTCTGGGCTCTTTAGGAATTGAGAAAGATTTGATTTACACTTTAACAAGGTAGGCTTTATAATGTCACAATAACATTTTATATTTGTACAGCTTAAGAGTTCACAAATGCTTTCACATTTACTACCGAATTTGAGGCAAACAACTTTGTGAGGTCGTGGGGCTGATATTGTTATCTCGGCTTCACACGTGAGAAAAACGGGTGCTTGGAGAGAGAGACTCGCTTAAGACGCGGCTGGTTAGTAGAAGAGAAGAGGCACAAGAGAATTTCTGACTCCATATACAGTGTTTTGTTTCTCTCATGCTTGTATAGGTAACAGAGCTGAAGATCTACATTCTGATGTCTCGGATGGCCAATCAGCTCTAATGGAAGTAGACGGGTGTACGTTTGAGGAAGATGGTGAATTCTTTAGGTTTAATTTTATGCAGTGCTGATTAATAGCTTAATATGAAGATAGCTATAAAACGTTGAATCTGAACGAAGCACAGTTTTTTCCTATTTTAGAAATAGTTGCAATTATAAACCTTTTCTGCATCACGATGACACCATGCAGCGGAGAATTTTACTGCCTTCATCTGTGAGAAGGCCCTTTGGGTGAAGGTTTTGCATTTTTCTTGAAGCAGCACAAGGAGGATTTGTATTTAGACTAAAATGCTATTTTCTTTTAGAATGAAATGTTCCATATTGAATTGTTTTTGGCTTTGTCATCTTTACACTAAGAATTAAAATCCAGAATAGAAGGCTGTTAAGGCAGGTGTATCTAGGACAGCTATTGGAAAATGAAGCAAAAACAGGGTAAAAGGAGTAACTTAGTACATGAAGAAAATGAGGGAAATGAGGAAATAGTGGTGGGAAACCAAAATTACAGCAATGGGAAAGAATTAAATGTTGATTAGACATTTTTTATGACTGAAATAATATTTGAATTCCTATCTACTAATGGAAAGGGATTAATTATTTTATAACCCTAGGGCAAATTACCTTAAAATCTTTCTCTTAGGTGATGGTTATTGTGTGATAATGTGTGTAAAGGTACTTCCTAAATTGTAAAGTGCTTAAAACGTATGTTGTAATTATTAATAAAAGTGAAACTGAATTGCTGTGATTGGTCTTGTGCCTTAATTTTTTTACTAAAATGAAATCAGTGGGAGGGGGTGATGTGAAAGTCACTGATCTTGCAGACCTCGTGGCTCCTCATAGACAGTGCAGTGGACATTTCGTTTAGGTCCTGCAATGTGTCAGGCACTTCTGGGAGCCGCCAGGTGGTACTAAGATGGGTAAGTCACAGTTTCTGACTTTAAAATGCTTGTGATTTAGTACTGAGAACACAGGCCCCCACATGTAGATGGTTTCAACTGCTTCTGATAGTGATCAGGTGGAATGTTTGTGCAGGGTGCAAAGGGAATAAAGAGAAAGGGCTCTTATCCCAAGCTGGGCTTTAAGAAAGGAAGACATGTAAAGATGAGCACAAGCTGCGGTTTGAAAGAAATGTGAGTGGTGAGAAGGAAGATGTGAAGTACGTCCTAAGCAGAGGAAACAGTGTCCTGTAAGTGAAGACCTGTAAAGTGTGAGGCAGGGAGTGGTCTGGACATTGATTGGCAGGACTTGCTTGCTGAGAATTTTGGTTTTATGACCCAGTGAATGATACTGAGAAAACGCAAGAGGAGCTGGTTTGGTGGGGAGAACAATGAACGTGCCCCATCAGTTGAACGTGCCACATTCACAAGGTGCCTGTGAGATAGACATGTGACTATACTAGCAAGTCCCGGCATACACAGGAAAAATTCAAGGCAGAAGCTGGGGCTAGACATTTGGATTTGGAAATGATCAGAATGTAAATTAAAATACATGAACTCAGAGAGGGCATGCATACAAGAAAACAGAGCACCTACTTCTACGGCATACACAAGGGGTGAAGAACACTTGGTCAGGGTTGAGAAGAGACAGAGGAGAGTCAGAATTTCCCCCACAGTCAGCACAGCAGAGAGACCTAGAAAAAACGGACTGGAAAGTGGCAGCTGGAATAGCAGTAAGAAGGCTGCTTTCCATGGAGTGATGGGGTTTAATCTTCCTTCCCTTCTCTCTCAGTATTCCTCCAGTTCCTTGAACCTAGATCTGATCGCTCCTCCCCCACCCCCCTCTACTGCTCACCCTCCACTTCCCAGTACATCAGTGAGCAATGAGGGCCCAGCCCCATCACCATTGCTGGAGGTACTCTGTATCCTTCAGTGGCAGGCTAGGAACATGATTTTGTTAGATCTGCAGATTAACCATCAGGGCCAGTATGGGTTACCGGAATGGAATAGGAGTATGAAACTGGTCCACTCTGGGTATAAGGATGATCATGTCTTATTATGACAGTGTCCAGGAAGAAAACAAGCAATTATGTGGCAAGAGATTGGTCTTTTCTTGCTTTCTCTCCTCACTCTCTCTTTCCCCCTCCTTTGCTTCAGCTAGTCTTCTATTTGAAGAATCACCTGAGACATCCTGTGAATTTGAAATAACAAGGTTGAGCAGAGGAATGAATTAGTTTCTCAAAAGAAAGAAAATAATCATTTTGAAAGGCAAATAATTTTTTCTTTTAATCTAACTTTTCCCTCTAAAGATATAACAGAGTCATCATAAGTATTTCAGATGCATAATTGAAAGCTGCACAGTCGTTTTTATAGTGTGAGGTCTGTTGTAAATTCTCCCATAATCCTCCAGGCCACTCAGCTTGGTTTATGAGGACTACTCCATCATAGTAAGAGGTAGTTTGTTATATATAAGGTCACGATGGTTTTGTAATATATTATTTTCTCTTATTTAATGAACAAAATTAAAACAATTCTAGGAAAAAGGATACTCTTACCAGATGAGTTTGCATTCTCTTCTCAGAAAATTGGAACCTTATAATCCATTCACTTGTTTTTCTTGCCCAAACTTGCAGCTATCTGGACTGAATTTGATACTCAGTTGCATGAATTCTTTCATTTTAGGGGTCTAATGACATCTGCTTCTCTGCTCATTTTAACAGATTATTGTTCCCTTTTTATTGTCTGATTTTGTAGCTTTTAATTGCACCAGTGATGGGAAATCCATTTGGAAGCAGGTGGGATATAAACGAACATACATCTATATGAAATTAAGATAGTTTGGGTCACAAAATGGGGACATTGAAGTGCTGCTGTAGTGTTTTGTTGATTGTGTGTGTGTGTGTGTGTGTGTATAATCTCTCAAATGAGGAAAATCAGAATACTGCTATTTTCTTGAAGAGAAAACAATATATATCCTAGTGGAAAGACTGTCTTAATCCCAAACAATGTACCTGATGAAATATGTAGAAGCACTTAGTGCTTTTAAGCAAATATATTATTCCGTGTCCCCAGGGAAAGTAAGTAATATGAATATGGAATGTTCACTTGTTTTTAATTTTTATTCTTGACCAATAGAAACTGAGGATGGATATATGTTTTTATGGCAAATAATCACTTTACAGACTTAGAAGTGATGTCAGTGCATTACTGGAGGAACCAATTCAATACCCAGTTTCTTCTTTTTTTATACTTTATTGATTTTTAGAGAGAGAGGAAGGGAGAGGGAGAGGAAGAAACATTGATGTGAGAGTGCACCATCGACCAGCTGACTCTCACTGGGGACTGAGCGTGCAACCCGGGCATGTACCCTTGACTGAGAATCGAACTGGCCACCTCCCGGTGCGCAGGACGACACCCAACCAACTGAGCTGCACTGGGCAGGGCTACTCACAGTTTCTTATAAAGCCTACTGAAATTATTGGTTGCTTGGTTTATGGATGAAACTCTTCAAAGAAGTAACCTAATGAGAGTCTATTGTTTTTTGTTGCTCTCTAATTGTAGGATGTATATTGACACTTGTAATATAATTAAAAACTAGCATTTCACCCTTTATTATCAATGTAAGAAGGTTTTAACTGTTATAAATCTCTTAATTTTTTCATTTGAGTAACATTTTTAAAGTTGGCCCGATCAGATTTATTACATTCAAATCAAAGTTACTCCAGTGTGTTGAAATAATCTTAGAACCTTATAACCTAATGAAGCCTTGTATGTTCTGTGTGCTTTGGCTGCAGCCCTACCACTTATGTTTTGGATGAAGATGAACCTCGATTCCTCGAAGAAGTTGATTACAGTGCTGAGAGTAATGATGAGTTAGATACTGAATTAGCTGAAAGTGCAGATTATGAAACTTCTACTCAAGAAGAAGTATTTTCTGACTCTGATTCATCCAGAACATACCTACCGTGAACCCTCTGCTGTCTCTTGTAAATGCAAAGAAGAAATGAACTATCTTGATTTTTATTACATGAGAAGTTTGGAAGAAATGAGTTTATAGAGAGCTGACTCGTAAAGATAAAAAGAAACTTGGGCCTGTTTAGTTTCAAGACAATAAATATGTTATTAATTCATGATAAAATTGGCACTTGTTTTATTTTAGCTATTCAATGCACTTTATATAGCATTGAATCATCAAGTATTGGATTTATGTTTTTAAAGGAAAACCTGAGTATCATTGCATGAATTTTTATCTCCTTATGGTGATATCCTGCATCAGATGGATAATTCTGAAGTGTGTGAGAACATAAAATCTAAATTCTAGAGTTGTTGAGAATCCTGAGCTTTTGAGAACTAATATATATGTACATGGATGTCTATAGATGTGTCTGTGTAGGGAGGGTGGGTAGATATTGAAGATAAGACTGTTCTTCTGAATCATGTTAACTGTTGAGCTGTGATTGAATAATCCAGAGTTTGCCTTGAAACCATTACATTCTACATTTACCAAATTAAACAAATAAAATCAATATTAAATATTGCATTCATTTCGTCATCCTTTCTAACCAGTTCAGATTATTGGTTTATAGAATCTTTGCGAAAATATTATAAAAATCTAACATCTGAACACACATTGAGAAAAATTTGTAAAAAAAAAAAGCTTAATTTACCAGTGTTAAGTGTTTCATGGTATGGCACACCTCTACCTGTTGTAAAAGATGTAATTGAACAGCTCTTTTGTCTAAAATGGTGTCTCCTGGGTGCACCTGAAGTTGATCACTGCAGTCAGTTAAGAAGCTTTAAAAATGCAGTGAGGACACAGTCCACTGTTAAATGTCTAGTTGTATGCAAGCGTGTTTAGCATTTCCTGAGCTGTGCTGTGTTATTAGACTTACGGAAGTAAATCCATTCAGGGCATGCCCACACTGGCACGTGAGTCCTAGATGACTGCAGTGAGTTTAGGCCTTTTCTTGTAGTGCCATCTTCCCAAGTTTAATCTGTCTTGCTGCAGGAATGAATTTGTTTTCAAATAAAATATAACAAGTCCAATGATGTTGGATAAGCGCTTTATGAACTAAGTAGCAAAAGAAATCCAAAAAGATACCTCATTAACATTCTTTTTTTTCCCTTTTTAAAATCTTTATTGTTGAGAGTATTGCAGTATTGTACCCCCTTAACTCTCCCATTACTCCCCTTGCACCCAGTTCCCACCCCACCCTAGGCCTTCACCACTATTTAATGTCTGTGTCCATGGGCAATGCATATATGCATATAAATTTTTTGGTTAATCTCTTCTCTGGACTCAGGGGCTTAGGTTTTAGCACATTAGTTTTGCTTATTCCTGAGTCATTTTTTTCAGTCTTTTTTTTTTAGCCTGTAATAATTGGAAAGAAATAAAAGTATATTTCAGATTTTTGCATTTTCCAAATCAGTGGTTTTCATTGTATTATTAGAGGCATTTTATCCACGATGTAGCTTCCTTTTGGTGTCATGGGGACCATATCTAAAAACAGCATGGAGCAGTTGATAAAGAGGTCTTTTTCTCTAAATAGCCTAATTCTTGTTAATCTCAGAAAATAAAGACTAAATGGATTGTGAAGTTGAAGAAAACCTCTTGGTGTGTGGTGACCTAATAATTTAGGAGAGATCAGGATACTTTAGCAAGGTAAAGTACTATGTATTTAGTAATTTGTCTAATACTTTATCGTATTTATTTACATATTTTATACATAACATAATTACATATTTAATTATATATTTTCAGAGTAGATTATGGAGCTACTATGTCCATATTATGAATTTTTCTTGGTTCTTATAACATTAGAAATTAAAAACCAAAGCAGTCATTATGAAAAGCAGCTCTATAGCTACTATAATGTGCAGAATAACTCAAAACTTCACTTTATTATGTTAAGTGGTGTAAAAACCCCTTGCCATGTACTGTTGCAATATTTTGTTCATCTTTTAGCATATGTTATAAACCTGAATATACCTTTTATTAAGTAATTATTCATAGAATTAAAGAGGAAGTCTTTATGGTTAGGAAATGATCTTTTTTCTTAAACGATAAATAGCTTTGGAAATATGAGAAATAATTTAAAATCTTTCCTAATTAGATGTAAAACTAAGTTTCATTGGCTAGTCATAGCTAAAATTGCCCTAACTCTTACCTCTGTGGCTATGTCCTTTCAGGACTTTCAAAGAATGATTTCAGGACTTTTTCATAAGCCTGAAAATTAATGTGTGGCTGATCAACTGAGGCTAATAATGGAGTTTAGATTTATTTGCTTTATCTTGTGTTTGGAACTACAGTGAATTTTTTTTTTTTTAACAGTGAATTTCTTAAATGTAGTTTTGGTCTAATCCAGTGGTTCTCAAACTATAGTGTACAACAGAATTACCTGAGACCTTGCTTCTCAAAACAGAGATTACTGATCATATACATCTGGGGTGGGACCCCTAAATTTGCATTTCTTAAAAATTCTCCAGTGCCGTGGGACCACTGGTGTGGTCTCATGTGCTCTTTCGTGATCACAGTTTCCTAAGAATCAGAGGACCTCTGACTTGGAAATTAGCACCAGAGCTGGTTTAGGTCAGCGGTCGCCAACCTTTCGGACCTCACGGACCACCAGTGGTCCGCGGACCACCGCTTGGAGATCGCTGGTTTAGATCAAACTAACTTGTAGAATCAAGAAAATTTACACAAAGTCACAGGGTCATTTGGGCATGGCCAGGGTTTTCAGCCCAGGTCTCCTGACAATTAGCCTCATGTTCCTACCACAAAAGAAGATGCTGCCCTTTGCCTTTCCCCAAAGAGTGAGGAATGTTAAAAGCTCTAGGGTCTCGAGTTTGTGAAATGTATTCAGGCAAGGCAGAATGCAAAAACCTAGGCTGCACATTGGCTTTTCCCTCACTGCAGTCATAGTGTTGTTTGAACCCAAGATTTTGTCTTCCATTCATTTGTTTCTGCCACTTTTTCCACTTTCTGTGTGGTGTTTGGAAACACGGACATTTGTTTGAATCCTAATTAAGTAACCTGGAGTTTGACTTCATATAGCATACTAATAGCAATGAATACAATACTTTTAACTTTCAAATGTCCAAATTATGATGACCATATTGTGAGCATGGAGATGGATAATGTAGTAAATGTATTAATGGAATTGTTTTGTGCACGATCCAGAAATAAATGGCAGTCATGAAACTATAAATGCATCTTCATAAATCCTTTTGTTTTCTATGTACTTTAACCTTAAAACATTAATTGAAATTCAGTGATTTTTTTTCTTCTTATTTTGGTGAGGGTTCAGTAGCTACATGTAAACATTAGTTCTCTCCATTAGGAAAAACCTGTTGAAGCATTATTTTAATTGAAAAGCTATTCTACCTTACACAATAGGATGTTATTATTTATGTTAAGTAAATATTTCTCAGGTCTGTATGTCTGAAACCTGTGAAAAACCAGCCACCTCTCATGCCCGTCCTTGGTGGTGGCTCCATCCAAAGCACACATTCTAAGAGAAGTTAAAAAGAGGAGGGTTCTTTCACCCAAAGGGACACTCCGGGAAGGCAAAAACATCACATGTCCACTCAGACACACCAGACGTAACTAATTTTTATACCTACCAGAAAAGTTTACGGGGCTAGAAATGAACCTTATTTTTGGCATTGCCACCTCAAAACTTAGGGGTTATTTCTTCCAGTCATGACACTTGTTGGGGGTTTCAGAGATAATATTGTCCCAAGAGCTGACTTTTCAGCATTGTGAAAGTTCTCTCCAGTAGTAATAGAGGTCACAAATGTGCAATGTTAATATTGAAAGTGAGGACTTCTTCAATGGTGTATCGTAATAAGATGGACATAGGGAGTAAGTAGAGGGGGGTCAGATCCCTTTGTTGAATTACATGTTAGACCAGTGAGCAAATATAATGGGATGACCTTAGTATTATTCAGTTAGCAATTTCAAAGCTACTTCCACCCACCCACTGATTAGAACTGCAAAAGCCTGCCTTTCATCCACACCAGATTTGTAGATAAAGAACATTTAAATAGCTCTTTAAAGTTCAAGAAGTGCTTTCCTAAAAGTTATTTGAACCCAGCTGGTGTGGCTCAGTGGTTGAGTGTTGACATATGAACAAGGAGGTCACAATTTGATTCCCGGTCAGGGCACATGCCCAGGTTGTGGGCTCATTCCCCAGGGTGGGGCATGCAGAGGCAGCCAATCAATGATTCTCTCTCATCGATGTTTCACTCTCCCTCTCCCTCTCTGAAATAAAAATATATTTAAATTAAAAAAACTTATTTAGCGTCTTGCAAACACTATTTATAAATATATCATTAGCATTTTCATTTAATTTGTGAGAATGTGAGGCTTGGAGAGGCTATCTGGTTTACCTGGACTTGCTAGGATGCAGCAGAGGTGGGGCTCAGACTTGAGCCTGGGACCCTCCTCTGAGGACCCTGTGCTTCCTCACATGCAGTCACCTGGTGGGCCTGGGCCATCGCTGTGAGTGAGCCAGCCCAGTCAGCCTTGGATAAGTAGTTCGATGATATTGGAAAACCATGCAACTGTTTATCATCACATACCACAGGGTCCCTGAGGAAGGTGGGGAGAGCTAACCCTGACAACATCTGTTGAGTGCCTTCTGAAAACGATCTCAATGGAAACATTTTCTCTCGTAGCCCGTGGAATAATTCTCATATTTTCCAAATCAGTATTTTTATGATTGGTTAGGAGAAAGGCAGTATATTCAGAGGTGGTGACCCATTGTTTCGAACCATTTTATATTTTTTTTCAAAGGAAAGAGACCCTTGATTTTATGTTTAACCGAATAGGTAATGGTTTAGCACACGCCTTTCTCTGTCCTTTCTGGTTTCTCCTAAGGCTTGGAAAGGCTGCTTTTCTATCTCCGATGGTGAGGGCAAAGAATTTTGAAGTCTCACAGACTTCAAGTCCATTTTTACTTCATTTTCTTTAAAGAACTTATGTTTCCACTGAGAAGATAGTTTATTCTGTAGCTCATTATCACTTTAGCTGCCAGGGCTAAGAAGTAAATCTTAGAAATAAGCCCACGATTGCGTGTTTTTCTAGATTTAATTTTAGAGGAATATAATCTTTTTACAAAATAAGAATCAGACGACTTAAACCCTGCAACTTTGTTTTAGTTTATGATCAAATTATTGGCAAAACTTTCATAGACTTTTATTCATTGGTTGATTATGCTTAATCTGTATCATCTCTAAATTCTGTAATCCTAAGGGTGTGAGTTGAGAACTGTAAGCTCTGTAACCCTTGGACAAGGTGCCCTCTTGCCTGCCTTGTAGCAGACATGTTTTATGGATAACTTAGGGTTTGGATACCCAGCTAAGCGAGGAAGAGAACTCTAGTCTCCTACATGGCTTTGCTTCTAGTTAATGTGATATGGGTGGGAGGTTTCACTGTATCTTTATAGGCAAGCCCATCAAACTTACAAAAATTTTCAGACCATTCCAGAGCATGCCAATCTGTTCAAGACTTAGAGCAGAGCAAGACTTGACCTTTAGATTTTCAGTATGTGAATATTTAAACAACTATTTTCCCAAGTGAAAGCTACCTGCCTAGGAATGTACAAGGGACAGATGTAACACTCAGAAGGGTAAGTTCACCAGAGGTCTTTCGAATGACAGTTTTACTCTTGAACGTCCCCCGTTGCCAGCACCACCCACGTGTTCTCTGGCCCCCCAGGCTTGTTTTGCTGTCCCAGCTGAGAGCCCTGCATCTTATTAAGTGTGTATTCTTTCAAATTATCTGATTTTTCCCCCCAAAAGGACAGAGGATGCCCTTTCACAGGTCTATTTTTTAAATTTGGAATTAGTCTGCATTGGCCGAGGGATTTAATGTCCACTTAATTAATTCACCAAGTATTACTATTGCAGCTTATGAGGTTATAAAGACCTAAAGTAATAGAAGCAACCTATTGACTGAAGGAAAATGGTGCAATTCAGGAGTTCAGTCTGCTCTATTCCCTCAAGAAAATAATGCATGTTTGTAACAAAGAGAGGGAAGAAAAGCAAGAGACATTCTATAATTCTTTATATCTAGCTTAAAACTGTCTAGAAATTGCCTCTTCATTTTGGGTCAAAATATCCTTAGACTTCTTGGACATTGGAGACACTTTAGTTAATGAATGACTAAGAAGCACAAATTCAAGAGACTAATTCAGCTCTTGCATCTTTGTTGGACTCATGTCCCTAATTTTGTTGTCTTTATTGATGAACCTGGGCCATAATATTCTTGGGAAAATTCTGGTATTGATTTGGGAGGTCACTCACATTGAGTAAGTGGAATCTGATTTAGATAACCTGTTGGGGCCAAGGTCTACTTTTTAAATTCAGAATTAGTTTGCATTGGCTGGAGGATTAATATCCATTTAATTAATTCACCAAATATTACTGTCACTGCTTATGAGGTTCCAGAGACCCAAATTTGTAGAGTGTCAGGCACAAAGCCCAGCACACAACAGCAGCTCAATAATGCTGTGGGCAGTGGCCCATTTGACTCCATTTCATTTGTTCTACTTAATATTTCAGAATGTTTCTGTCCTTCCATGGCATCTTTAGTGCTGAGAAGGCTCTCAGAGGTTATGGAGTCCCACTATTTTTTAGATTAACAAATTCAGTCCAGGAGAGGTTAGGTGTCTTGCCTGAAGCCATCCAGCTTTCTTTCTTTTTTGCTTTGTTTTGTTTTGTTTTGTTAATCCTCACCTGAAGATATTTTTCCCATTGGTTTTTAGAGAGAGTGGAAGGGAGGGGGAGAGATAGAGATAGAGAGAGAGAGAGAGACAGAGAGAGAGAGACATCAGTGTGAGAGAGATACATCGATTGGTTGCCTCTTGCAATCGCCCTGACCAGGGCTGGGGATCGAGCCGGCAACTGACTTACATGCCCTTAACTGGATTTGAACCCGGGACCCTTCAGTCAGCGGCCGATGCTCCACCATTGAGCCAAACTGGCCAGGGCTACCCAGGTTTCTGACTCTGTTCTTGCACCCCCTCATCGGATCCTTTCTGATGTGTATGCTCTGCGGGCACCTCTTTTAAGGATGAGCAGAACTGACTCTAATTTCAGACATGTTTCATATTCTGTTGGCAATTACATCACCCATCTTGCCATTTATAGCTTTGACTTTATAGCTTTGGGGAAGCACCTTAAAATATAATTGCAAACACTCTACCCATCCAAATGTGCACTCCCCATGCCTAATAATGAGGCTTTTAAGTGGTGGCATAGGAGAGCAGCATGATGATAGCTCATGTGAAATGAGAAATCTGGGCAAATGGGATTTGATAATGGATTTTCAGTGACACTGGTTGTCTGGTCTGCAGTTATGTTGGTACATTTTGTATTTTGAAAGGCACAACATGTCAGGTTATTGCCCAAATACTGGTTAAGATTTGGATTATTTTTCAGATTTGTAGCCAAGTACTTCAGGATTACCAGGTAGGCACAATGTAAGCACACGAACCCTCGCAAGCACAAGAGGGGGCAGAAGTGCCAGACAGAGAAAGGAGGCAGAAAGAGGTCAGAGAGACTGGGAGGGCTGCTGCTGGCCTTGGAGGTGAAGGCTGGGGGCTGGAGACCCACAGAGCGGGGAGTTCAGGGAGCTGGGAACAGCATTGACCCAAAGCTAGGAAGTGGGCACTTCAGTCCTGCCAGGAAGGGCATTCTGCCAACAACTCGGCTGAACTTGGAAGCGGGTTCCTGCCCAGAGCCTTGCAGCCCTGCCGACGCCTGGATTTCAGCCTTGCGTGGTGTCACCCCACACGGAGAACCAGCTAAGCCGTGCTGTGGCTAGACTTCTGCCCCAAAGATACTGTGAGAGAATACACTGTGCTCTTCTAGCTGGGCGTTTGGAGTCATTGAAATCTGCTAAATTCATAGCAACAGAAAACGAATCCAAAGGAGGAGGGAAAAGGGCCAAAGCCAGCCACCTCGCTGCCATGTGACCAGTTCTTCACGTCCCCTGCGACGGAAGCAGGCCTGCTCCCGTAAACACAGTGACCGCTTCCTGCTGGCTGAGCCAAACGTGTTCGCGTTCGGCCTCAGCTTCAAGGTGATGCGCTTTATTTGTTTGGGAGTGTCTGGGAAGTTTATTTTAATCTCCTTTGGAGTCAAGAGAATACAAAAATGGGGAAAAGACACTCTCAGTTCAAAAAGTCAAATTGTGCAGAGTGGGTTGAATTTTCAGGCTTTCTATGTGATTCATACTCTTTGTGGAAGGATAGTCTGGTTTAGGTCTTAGGGGAAGATTGATAAGCACATGCCAGATGGGATCGGGAAGCAGCCAGCGCTGTCCTTTAGGACTGCGGGGCGGGGAAGTTGCCTGACCCAGGGGGTGCAAATAGCTCAGCCAGTTTCCGTGTCCTCCTTTGCCGGGAGCTGTTGACAACATGTAGCCGTTCTTGGCAGGGAATTCCACAACTCCAAGTGCCCTCATCCACATATTCTTATTTTCCTTGAGTTTTGAATTACGACAATGCTGCATTTTGTTCAAGTGACCTTGGCCATTTTAACTTTTTAATGTCAGTAAAGTGGACTTTTCTGGCTGTTTCTGCCAAGAGATAAAAATCAAACCAGATGAGAATGTGCACACCTTTCCGCAGACTGTCCCTGCCACCTGGCGTTTGCTCAGCTTAAGGAGATCAGTCGTGTTTCCAAGCACCAGGCCTTCCTTCCCAGCCCCTTCCCATGCCCCCAGAAAACCCGGGGAATCTTGTTCTTTGGCCTGTTACTGTGCTTCGTCTCGTTTCTATTAGAAACCATCCTCCCGGGTTTGATGTGCCATTGCTGTGGCGAGCCCTTCTCCCTAAGCTCTGGCAGGCTCCGCGGTCCTCCTGGGAAAGCCACTTCCAGCCTTGGCTGCAGGTTTGCTGGCTTTGGGTCAGGCACCTCCTTAGAAGGCCACCCAGCCAGCTGGTACCGGTTGAGCTGGGCTTACCAGTCAGAGGCCCATGTTTCTCTGGGGTGTTTGCTCCTGTCCTGCCAGCTGACCGTGGTCAGAATGTTCCAGTCTCACCAAGAGGCTCTAATAGCGTGAACCTCAGAGACTTGGGTAGTTCCCCACCCCTGTGCTCCCTGCATCTCCCCGCTGCAGCCTGTTCTGGGTAGAAGCAGTTCTAGGGGGGAGGCCCTTGCTAAGGCCCCCGTCAGAGGAGGCCGCTCACCTCCACAGAGCCCGAAAGCTCACCTGAGCAACCCTTTCTTGAGGAAACTGTGTTGGGCCCATCTAGACAGAAGGGTAGTCAGAGGTCTCATAAGGGCAGCTTCTTCAAATTCTGCCTGGTCATCTACCTGTTGAGTCTCGGTCAAGCTGATCACCTCCCAGGGTTGTTTAAAAGAGCGTTAGCTAGCATGGATGGAACTGGAGAGCATTGTGCTAAGCGAAATAAGCCAGTCAGAGAAAGATAAATATCACATGATCTCACTCATATGTGGGATATAATGCTCAACATAATTTGATGAACAAAAATAGATCCAGAGACAAATGGCATGGGAGGTGGGCGGGGGTTAGAGAACAACCAAAGGACTTGTATGCATGCATATTAGCATAACCAATGGACACAGACACTGGGGCAGTGGGGCTTGCCCGGGGTGGGAATGGCTGACGGGGGTGTGGTGGTGGGGGGTTGGGGGCGTCAATAGGGGAAAAAGGAGACATGTGTAAAACTTTAGACAATAAATAAAAGAGCGTTAGCTGCTAGTTTGGAATGGTTGTGTCATATAAGAGCAGCCTGTGTGTGTGCGCGGTGCATGTGTCTGGTTAGGGCAAGTTCAGCGGGTCTGTGGCTCCCCGAGCGTCCGTCAGGCCAGGAGCAGCCCGACTGCACGTCGCATGTCACAAAGCGTTTCTTCCAAGTGGTAAACACACACACAATCCATATTGTGCTTTAAGGACTGAGACAATAGTTCAAAGGATTTTCCGGGCTATTTTTAACATTGAAGTCTGGAAGGAAAATGATGTCACATGCTGGGAAAAGTGTCCAGATATTCCCACAGACCACAGCCGAAGAATTCTGGTTTCCATTTGTTTCTCTCAGGGTTGGGATCCCTCAAAAAAGGTGAGTTTTAAGTCCCTCATTCCAAAAAGCCTTGCAGCTCGCATTGTGCCTGCAGCGGCCTTCTCTCCTGTGGTTTGTCAAACAGACAGGATCACTCCTGCAAGCCAGCCGCCCGGGTGGGAGTGAGCAGCTGGTGGCAGGGAGTGTTCTTCCGGTGGAGACCGCACATTCCAGGGAAGCAGAAGGCCAGCCACGTTAAAAGTGACGAGAAAAAAAAAGGTGATCACGTTGAGATTTCCTTCCTCTGCTCTGCGGTCCTGGACAGTTACTGAACCTCCCTGATTTCCAATCATCTCATTGTGGTCTAGGGCAACACCTACCTCAGGAGACCATTGGGGGCACTGCTATGATAATGAATGGCAACAGCAATTGCAGTGCAAGTCACATACTAGGTTTAAACATTGGTTTAAATGTTGGTTCTCATCTCTCCTTCCCTCTGACCTGGTTTATTCCACCAGGCTTTATTTCCCACGTTGTCTACCAGGGAGCCGGGTCTCCCTGGTAGACAGGTCTCCCCAAACTGCTCAGGCCTGCCGCCTTTAAGTGAGAAAGAGCGCCTAAGAAATAAAGCCAAGGAAGTTGTGGAGAAGGAGGAGGAAGGACAGAGTAGTGGCTTGTTCTGCTCCATTTGAGGAGGGGTCCGCCTCCCTTCAGGGAGTGGTGGTTTCATTTGCAGATGAATGAGAACCTCTCATCATCCAGGAGACACTCTGGGGGGGAGGGTGTCATCTAGGGTGGCAAATTGTCAGTCAGAGGTAGGGCAACCTGGACTCCCGGAACAGCCCAGCCTGGCCTGCTTTGGCATTTAGGTGCAAGACGATGACCCTCCTGGGGGGTCTCTGGCACTCTTCTTGGTGAGAGTTGTATTCTTTAACATCTTATTTCACCTTTGCCCCTTTGCCTGGGTTTCTTCCTTGTTTGCTTATAACAGAGAGACTGGAGACAGTTGATTATCTCTTTGGAGGAAACATGGTGCTTTCGTAGGACACTCCCCTGGAGGAGGAGGAGAAGCGGTCACCCAGGGGAAGAGAGGAGGCCCTGCTTTCAGAGCCTGCGCAGGAAGTTGCGCCTGCCCTTCCTCTTGGAGACGCATCTGGGGTCAGCTTTGGGTGAGGGTGGGTGACAATTTCTCGACTGTCATGTAAATCTGGAAACGGATCCAGCTTCCTGTCCTCTTCTGCTCACTGCTCATTCAGTAATTATAGTTCAGTGACTTCATCTTACAAAAGCAAGAGTCTCAAAAATGGTCCATTAGGTGACCCTGGTGCTGGGACAGTTATGTCAATGTTAGCCTTAAAGAGAAGGGTGCCCTTTTCTTATAAGGACGATGCTCCTGCCTACTGGTGGCATTGTATCCAGGCCAGCTTGCTTCAGGCTTGGTCATTGGTCTAAGGGATGTGGGGACGAGCACCGATGAAGATGGCCCAGCAGGCTAGGATGGGTTTCTCACAGGCGCCCACCAGTGTGGGTGCTGCTGGTATAGGGACAACACTTGGAGAACCACTCACTGCTCAGACATCCTAAGGAATGAGTTGGAAAGTCATGTGTGAGTGGTTTTCCATTCCTTCCAGTCCCCAGAGCAGCTGAGGATGTCCGGGGGAAGGGGCGATTGGAGTTGTGGCTGGAATCCTAGAGAGAATTGGATGCCACTAATGACTGTCACCATTGGAATAAACAACGTGTGCCTTTTGTTCTTCAGGAACGGTGGGGACGTGACCAGATAAGGGTGTCCTCCCCAGAGGCACGTCCACACACAGCTCCCTCACGTCTCCCACGCTGTGGCCTGTTCCCCATCACCATCGAGCCGGGCCTGCCCTGCCACCAGTCTGCGGCCTGGGCTGCACAAGCAATCCTGGATCGAGGCATGTTTTATCCATCATGGCTTAGTTGTTACCATACACAGTGTTTATTTTTCTTCATAGAAAAATGCAAGCTGTGTGCCTGCAAATGCTGGAAGCTCAGAATATTCCATTTGTTTGTGGAGAGACAGACTGGATGGCACAATTTCAATCAGACACTGAGATGCAGCCTGGCATGCCCCTGGGGAGTGAGGGGGGGGGCAGGGAATAATAACACCGAGTGCTCTTCTTCCTGAGAAGCCTGCACTGTGCGCTCGGTTAACTCGTTAGTCCCTGGCAGGGGTCCTGGAGGGTGTATTCCTCCCATGACGGCTCCAGGAACTCTGGTCCTTTCTCTTTCTGGGGACAGGCAGGGCAGTGTGGCACAGGCTGGGCCCCATTGATTTACTCTGGGTAACAGGCCTGTGTCATTTTGCTTCCCAAATGGAAATGGCCCTTCTCTCCATAATTACAAAATAAATGATCATTATTTTTTCCCCTGGAAACAAAGATTAAATACCAACATTATCCTCTCCCTCCTCCCCCTCCTCTTCCTCCTCCTCCTCCTCATCAGTCTCCCTGTCTGCATCTATCCGCCCATGTATCTCTAACCTGCCTGTCACCTGTGGCCATTGCCCTGGGTTAGCACATGTGGACCTATGTCCTATATTGTGATGGCTGAATATTATTCCATCATGTGACTATCTCAGCCCCCGAGTGAGGAACAGTTGGTTGGTTGCCAGTCAGTTTTTCTTTTATAAACTGGGCTGAATTGAACACCTGTATACATATGGTTTAGCCCATTTGTTTTCTTATTTTCTTAGGCTAAACTCAGCAGTGGAATTGCTGGGGAAATGTTTCTGAATTGCCCTTCTAAAAGCCTATGCCAATGCCACCCAACCCTACAGAGTAACACCCTCACACCCTAATTCTTTGTCACTTTCTGGGGTTATCTTCATTTAGATTTCTGAATGATCAGTATACCTTGACATGGGAAATCTTTATGTAATAAACTAGAGGCCCGGTGCACAAAATTTGTGCACTTGGGGGTGGGGTGTCCCTCAGCCCAGCCTGCACCCTCTCCAATCTGGGACTATTGGCTCCCAACCACTTGCCTGCCTGCCTGCCTGATTGCCCCTAACCACTCCTCTGCCAGCCTGATCGACACCTAACTGCTTCTCTGCAGGCCCAATTGCCCCCAACTGCCATCCCCTGCCGGCCCAGTTACCCCCAACTGCCCTCCCCTGCCAGCCACCTTGTGGTAGCCATCTTGTGACCACATGGGGGTGGCCATCTTGTGCGAGGGAGTGATGGTCAATTTGCATATTACCTCTTTATTATATAGGATATTTTTAATTTCCTTATTATAAATTGTAGTTATAAGTATTTTATTATTACAGTAGCATTATTTGGCTGTTTCCTTATTTCAGCTTTTTGCTATGAAAATATTTAAACTGTGAGAAAAGTTGAAATAGTAATGTAATGAACTCCCATATGACTTCCATCTAGATTCAATTATTTCCTTAGCTATGTATGATTTATCTATCTCCATATCTCTATAAATATGAATTTACTTTCTTTTCTTTTTTTTTTAGAGAGAGTGAAAGAGAGAGGGAAAGATGAGAGAAATATCAATGTGAGAGAAACATATCGATTGGTTGCCTCCAACCAGGGCCCGCGCTGGGGAGGAGCCTGCAACCAAGGTACTTGCCCTTGACGGGAATTGAATCCGGGACCCTTCAGTCTGCAGGCGGATGCTTTATCCACTGAGCCAAACTGGCTAGGGCTCTATGAATGTGAATTTAAATTTTCCTAACAACCACGGTACTTTTATCACACCTAAGAAAATTATTAATAATTTTGTATCATCTATGTCTAGTCACAGTCAAACTGGCCCAGTAAGTATATGCAGAGTATTATTTCAGTATAAGAGCTGCTATATACCATGTGGACACAATACTCAGGTCTCTCTGTCCTGGTTTAGGCGTTGCAATCAAGGGGACTGTGTTATTAAGAGGTGCTGAGGCTTGAATGCAACATTCTTCAAGGGGTGGGGGAGGCCAGGGTAGGATTTTCTTTTCCTACTGCAAGTTTTCCTGCAGTGGCCGTGACAGGGCCAAAAGAGGAAAGAAACTGGACATCTGGGGAGGTGGTACCTGCCCTGCGGTGCTGCGGCCACAGTTAGCCTGGCAGGAAAGACAGGGGCGGGAGATGGGATCTTGGAGTGCGGACTGGAGAGAGGGACAGTGGTGGCCGCACAGGACCGCCCGCCCCCTGACACCGCCTGGGCCTGTGTGCGGGGCTGTGGTCTCCCTTGACGAGGGCCTGGGCATGCTGACGGCTGCTGCCTGCTCCCTGTGCTGTCTCCTGTTTCTGACGCCCCGCGGGGGAAAATCTAAGCAAAGGTTTAGCCTGAAGTTCCCCGAGTCTCTCGCTGCTGCCCGGAGAGAGAGTCCACTTCCCTTAGAACTTGGAACCCCCGTGGTTTTCAGCAGCGACGCCTAATGAACTGGGCCTGAGAAGCAGGCAGTAAACTCGCTGGCCTGCTTAACCGAGTATCCTCTCTCTAGCTCTGACTACAGTATGTGTTTTACTGCCCCCCGTTTTATTAGCTCCCAGCAGAAGGCCAGGCTGCGTGGCTTTCTCTTTGGGAGCAGCGGGAATCTGGGCTTCTCGCTCGTGAGCATCGCAGCTTTCCCAGTAGTTAGACCCGAACCCTCGCCACTGAGATTTCAGCCATGGCGATGGTTGGCGCCTTCCAGCTTACAGAAGCGGTCGTTCCCCTTTCGTGCTGGTTTGGATTTATGTGAACTGCGTTATGTGAGCTGGCAGGGTGTTTTTTAAGGAGACTGGCGATGCCAACCTAGAAACGTTCAAATCCCTGCTATTCGCATAAAGCAGGTAAGGTGGAGGGTGCCCCGCAGGGGTATTTCGGGGATGCGTCTCCGAGCTGGATTTCTGCTCGGTTTCCAGAGGGCGGCTTCCTTGTGAAACATCTTTGCATTAGGTTTGAAATCATCAGTGATTTGTTATTTGGTGGCACACATTTGGTATTTGCAGTCGAGAGAGGGCGGGAGGGAGGGAGAGAGAGAGAGAGAGAGAGAGAGAGAGAGAGAGAGAGAGAGAGAGAGAGAGGGGTGGTCGGGCATCAGGCATCAGGGACTTGGGGGCCAGTCTCAGTTTAGCCCTTTCTGAAGCCACGGAACCACTCCCAGGCTCAGTTTCCTCCAATCCTCTTCATCTCTGACCTTGAACGTACCGTCAGTTCTGGGACTCTGTCAGCACAAATGAGCTCTTTAAAACGGCGATATTGCATTTTTTATTGCATTTACTAGGATGGTGAACATAGAACCATGAGTTTTATCTTTAATCATAATTAGAAGGGAAAAATAAAACTGAATAAGTGGTATCTGTAAAATATATGTGCCATAACCAGGCTATGAAAGAAAATTTGTTATATCTCAAGATTTTTTGAGAGTTATTTTATTGACAAATGCTAATTCTCCCATATTTGAAATATGCAAAAATCTAAAGGATGCAAAATCGAAACGCTTCAGTGATCTCTCTTGACTACCTGAAACTGTGAGCATGTGAGCCATCTATCCATCCACCTACCCATCATCCACATACCCACCCACCCACATATTTATCTATTTACTCATCTTTCCATCCATCTACCCCCCCCTCCGACATCCCACCCATCCATCCACTCATCTATTTATCTACTTATTCACCCACCCACCCATCCATCTATTCATTTGGCCATTACTCCTACCTTTTTAAAGCACCTGCTGTGTAACCAGGTTTCTAGCTTCTGTAAATGTGATGCTTTAACATCTGCCCGCATGCATATTGGAACACAGTTGTTCAGGACAAGCTGATGCTGTGCTGAGTCCCCTTGCTCCCAGAGGTGTGCTTTTCAAATACAAAGCAGCCAGTCCAGAGCCTACATCCCCAACCACCTCCTTTATTGGTTTCTCACATTTGGGGCCACTATCCACCTGCCCTATTACCCGAAGGCCGGATGCCAGGAGACTAGGAAGAGCCCCTATACCCAGAGCCCTTAAAATTATTCCAACAAGCAAATCCCTGGCCTGCTTATCCTGCCTTGCCCATTACTTCCCGTGAAAACCACAGTGAAAGCTCGTGCCCATGTTTCCCCCTCACTCCCTCTGCCTCCTGCCCAACTCTGGTGCTTCTTCTCCATGTGACACCCCACCTTCTCCCTGCTTTAAGAATCCTTACCGTTTGGATGGAGACACAGAAGAGCAAACACAGAGCGGCAGCGGAGGCAGGTGGGAAATGCGGGATTCACGATTTTGCTGGGAGCACCAGGGGAAGGGAGCTGGAGAGGAGCCTGCTGTTTGGGGCTGGAGCTTTGCAACACCAGAAGCGGGGAAAGCACGTGGAGAGGCACGGAGCTGGAGCAGCCAGGGCGGAGGTAAGAAGGGGCCAGTAGTTTGCTGGGGCTGCAATGCAGGGTGGGGGTGGCAGGACGCCTCAGGGTGGTGGCTTCAGGTTCTGAAGGCCATGCTGGGGGTTGGGGACATGAATCTCTGAGTGATGAGGAGCCAGTGAAGGCTTAGAAGCTGGTGGGAAGGTACCTCCTCTTCTAGACCAGAAGGGAGTAGGTATGAACTGGCAAGTGGAGGGAATACTAGGTGTGAATGTTTCTCTTTCTCTCTGAATCCAGGGGTGAGTGGAGGCTGAACATGTAAGGCAACAGGACCGAGTTGATGGTGCTACAAATAGTGGACGTGCAGCATCAGTGGTTGTGTCTGAGTGAGCCTCCCTGCGCACATGCTGGGCCCCGGGGCACGGTGGGTGATGCGGAAGCCCCCGGAGGTGAGGGCCGCAGGCTTTGCCCGCCTGGAGTGTGTGGTCCTGCAGTGGAGTGAACAGCCTCACCCCTGGCTGCAGAACAAAGCCGAATGGGGGAAGTGCTCCAACAGCTGTGAGCCTGAGCCACAGGGATCGGGACCAGCTTCCTAGAGGACATGGCGTTTGAGGATTAAAGGCTGTGGAAGAGGCCACCAGGCTAAGAAAGACGGGACGGATCCTTTTGCAAATATGGCAAGCAAGAAACCCTCTCAGGAGAAAAGTAGAAGTCAGCCCAAGGGGTGGGAGTAGGGGCTGAGGCCAGTGTTCAAACATCCTCTGCGGCTTTTTCTCCATCGTTGAGAGTGCAGAGCCTCGGCAGGGACTGGACAGTGATGAGCATGTTTCCAATGCTCACGTCGAGCTTTTGATCTGTTTTAATTATTTGCTTCCCTCCGCAAACACAAATTTGACTCACTGGCGCTGTGTTTAGCCAGCTGCTCTGCTTGGAGGTGCTGGGGCGATAGACCATGAATGTTCCCACATGGAATACGAATGCCCTGCCTTTCTCTTGGCTTCACACACACGGAATGTGTGAGGTGATGAGGCGAGCAGGAGGGCCTAGGTCCCCATCTCAGGTTGCCTCAAATGCGTCTGTATGCCGGCGTGTGTCTCTTTCCCCAGGAGGAGCTCCTGGAGGAAGACAGAAGAAAATATGATAAGAATCCTGACAATTAGAACCCAACCTACAGAAATAGGAACACTTTGCAGGTGGGTCAAAGCTGGAGACTTGCTAATAAATAAAAGGCTTTCTAGGTAGGTCGTATGGGATTCAAGGTGTCAGCTCTGTATTTGAACTTCCCGAACCTTGAGGGTAAAACCTTCAGCAGTGATCAGTATGGTTCACCCAACTGATGGAGCCTGGGACCCAGTCATGCAAAAAGGATTTAAAAATACAGGCTTGTGAATTTTAGAATAAAAGAAAAAAAAACCACAAGTTTATTGAGGCATATATTATATATCATATAATTCATCTGTTTCAAGTGTACAATTCAATGTGTGTGTTTTTCCCCCAGTAAATTTACTAACTTGTGCCGCCACCACCACAAATCACTTGTAGAACATTTTCATCACCCCAATAATATTTCTCATGCACATTTACTATTAATTTTCATTATTCTATCCCTACACCCCAGGGCACCATTAAACTTCTGTGTCTTTTTAGAGTTTCCATTTTTTTGACATTTCATATAAATGGAATAATACAATATGCAATTTCTTGTGTCTGGCTTCTTTCACTTAGAAAAATGTTTTGAGGTCCATCACGTCTCATTATGTGTTGTTACTCTGTTTCCTTTCATTGCCAAATAATATTCCATTGTATGGAACAATGCATTTTTTTTATCCATTGCACATTTGAATTGTTTTTAATTTTCATCTATCATGAATAATGCCACAAAGATTTCCTGTGCGTCTTTGTGTGGGAGAAAGGCTTAAAACTTGGAATACAAAGCTTTGCTCTGATTCTCAGCTACCCAGAATAACATTAGTTCAAGAAAAAGGTTTTATGTGCAGGCCAGGGTTTTATTATTCCAACAGGTGAGTACAAAAGAACAATGACTGAACCTGAGTTGCTAGAGAAATCCAGCTGAGTCCCGAGGCTGAGGATGGCTGTTAAGATGAGGTAAATTGACAGGCACTTCTGAATTTCAGGCACTTGATTCCTGAGTATTTGAATCAATCGCTTTAAAAAAAAGTGAAAAGAGTACAACTTATATACTGAGAAGGGAGGAAAAATAAAATATAAAATGCTCAATTACAGCCACAAAAGGCAGAAAAAGATTGGGAGACAACAGGAACAAAGAACAAGGTCAGAAATAGAAAACAGTAGCAACTATGATAGATATTAACCTAATTATATCAGTAATCACTTTGAACATCTGTAGTCTAAATGTATCAATTAAAGGACAGAGGTTATGAAAGTGGATCAAAACATAAGACCCAACAATATGTTGTTTACAAGAAACTCACACATATAGATTAGAAGTAGAGGGAAGGAGAAAGATATACCATGTTAACACCAGTCAAGAGAAAGAAGTAGCTATAGTAATTTCAGATAGAGCAGACTTCAGGGCAAGCAAAGATATCAGGATAAAGAAGAATATTACATATCACATGATCTCACTCATTCATGGAATATAATGAACAACATAAACTGATGAACAAAAATAGAACTAGAGACATAGAAGCATCGAACAGACTGTCCAACCTATGAGGGAAGGTGAGAGGGGTGAGGGGGTAAGAGATCAACCAAAGGACTTGTATGCATACATATGAGCATACAAGGATGGCTGTTAAGATGAGGTAAATTGACAGGCACTTCTGAATTTTAGGCACTTGATTCCTGAGTATTTGAATCAATCGCTTTAAAAAAAGTGAAAAGAGTACAACTTATATACTGAGAAGGGAGGAAAAATAAAATGTAAAATGCAATGGACACAGACAGTAGGGGGGTGAGGGCATGTGCTGGGGGATAGGGGTGGCTGGGGAGAGGTGAATGGGGGAAAAAGGAGACTTATGTAATACTTTAAACAATAAAGAATTAAAAAAAGAAGTATATCATATAACTAGTAGCCCTGCGCACGAATAACTAGTAGCTGTCGCCCTCCTGTAAGTCTCCATCTGCTACCCTGCCCTCCTATAGCTCTCCCTGTTCCCCCCATAGCTTGCTGCCCTGCCCCCCTCCTGTAGCTCTCCACCACCTGCTTGTAGTTCACTGCCCCACCCTCCTGCAGATCTGTGACCAGGTCGTTATGCAGTTGGTCATTACACCTCAGGATATAACGGATAATTAGCACATTCCTCTCTTATTATATAGGATGATAAACAACTCAATTCTCCAAGAAGAGATAAGAATCTTTAATGTGTATGCACCTAACAACAGAGCATTAAACTATATGAGGCAAAAGCTGATAGAACTGCAAGGAGAAATAGATGACCACACTATGACAGTTGGAGACTTCAACACCCTTCTGTCAGAAGTGGACAGATCCCACAGGCAGGACGTCAGTGAGGACATACCTCGGTAGCTCATCTCAACAACACCATCAATCAACTGGATTTACGCTCAATAAACATATGTATGTACACCTGATCTGCATAAGGAAGTGACTAAATAAAATTTTTAAAATGCTGGGACTATGTATACAAAGACTAGGTTTTAAGTCCTTGCTTTGCCACACACACTTTGAATAACCCTTGTAGAATCACTTGACCTCAATGGGCCTCAGTTTCCCCATCTGCAACAATAAGACATTTGGACTAGGTTCTATTATATTACACAATAGAATGCACAATTTGAGAAAATGGTGGGGACAAAAGGAGCTTGAGAAGGGTGTGTATTCTTCTGTTGTTGAACGAAGGCTAGGCCATAAAAGGAGTTGCAGTTCTTGCCCCACACGAGTGGAAACACTTGTGCGTAGAGCCCAAGCCCCACGTAAGAAGCCTGAGCCTGCCAAGCCTGCCATGGTGTGAGGAAGCTGCCCACAGGGAACAGCCACACATAGGAGCTCTGGTGCGTAGTCCTGTCCTCTCCTACCCACTCAGATGACTCCAGCCTCCTGATACGAGGGCACCCCAGCTCCAAGTCTTCCTGGGAGACACCCCAGACATTGTGGATAAAAGGTAAGCCGTCCCTCCGTGCCCTCCTGGTTCCTGACCCACAGAATTCGTGGGCAGGTGAAATGATGGTTGTTTTATACATCGAGGTCAGGGTGGTTTGTTCCATGGATTCTGAGAAAGTGGGAGGGAGAAGAGTGTGGAAAGCCGCTTGGCCCAGGTTCTTCTATGATCGAAGCCAGGTTCAATCACTCAGAACTGCTGAGTGGGCAATGCCCATCGATGTCCAAAATGGATAAATTCAGAAATGAAGGTACAGGGGTGCCTGTTATCTGAATGTTCATTATGGTGGTCTCTATCGTTCAAAATTCAAAATTATATAAATATTGATCAAATTAGTTTCCACTAAAATTATATAAATATTGATCAAATTAGTTTCCACTAAAACAGCCTCACTTCCTGACACTTGCAGTCACGTCCCCCTATCACTCTAACTCAGTCAACTGCAAATTTGAAATAAGATGTAGGGAGTGAGGCCTGTTGACAACAGGAAAGGGCATTCACTGGGAGGAAGTGGATTCGAATTACACAAAATAAAGAGAAGTCCTTGGGAACATCTATGAAGTCTTCGAAGGCTCTTTGTGAGTGAGCATTCTATGAACTGTGTAAGTCAAATATGAAGCGAAGGATGTTGCATCCTGCTGCTGTACAATTTTGTCTGAAAATTACTCCCCAGACCCTTTAAATGCTTGATTTATTTTTTACTCTTTCCAAGAATTAGTGTACAGTGGCCATTATGTTTTATTAAATAAAAATACATTTATTTTTATAATTTTAGTTTCAGTTTTCAAGATAATCTCCTAATCGCCATTTAGTGTGAAATTTTGATCTCAGTTTTAAATGGATTCCCTGTAAGTGGCTTTTTCCGGTGCTAATTGTCCTTGGATTGTGAGGAACTCCTGTCTAAGCGCATGATTTAAAGGGATGATTGTACCCAACCATTTAAAACAGAAACCGTTGAGGGAGTGGATACCTTGGTGGAATGAGGTAGAGACAAAGAGTTGTATTTTTTGATTGTGTACATTTCTGTATTGTTCCAACTTATTTCATTGTATTTTATTTTGCTAAGGACACATACAATTTTCAAAATTTGATTTTTTTCTTATTTGATAAAAACATCTCAGTGATGTAATTGGTAAAAATGGGCATGATGTGAGGTCTAATGTGGGTCCCTGGATATGAGTTTGTGGCAGACACCGTTGTCACCCCATCCTCATCCCCTCAACACTTACCGTCCCTGCTCTGAACATGCCCACAGCTTCCTGCGCAGGCACCTGGGGCTCAGCCTGAGGCTGTCTCTGGCTGCTGAGACACCCGTGCACAGCAAAGACCCGAGTGCCGGGGAGTTGGCGCCCTGTGAGCACCAACAGTGCCTCAGTCATAATGGATGGGGCCACGCTCTACAGCATCCCCAAAGGTCCCCAGCAAGAGTGAGCCCCGGTTGCCCACAGTGGTGTTCTGCTTCTTAACACCCTCTCTTGGCTCCCCTCCTTCCCCCTCCACTACTAGTGCTTCCTCTCAGGTTAACTTCTTGCACTTGAATCCTTGTCTCAGAATCTGCTTGGGGGAACCCAACCCAAGACATAAGTTCTAGTGTGTGTCCAGGGAAGATTAACTGCCTTTCTCCCTTGAGCAGGGGAAGTAGGTGGGGAAGTTCTGAGGAGGTGAGCACCTTTGAGAGGAGAGAGTGGAGAGAAGAAACCTTCCAGGAGCGAGGTGCACCCCTCAGGCAGAGGGCTGGCACAATGTTCCCCTGGACCCCTCACTCCTTCGTTGCGGTAGGGGGTAGTAGAATGGCCACACCAAGAGGGAAGGACCAGAGGTTGGCCCCTTTCATTCTTCCCCTCCTTGAGAAGGTCTGAGGCCACTGCTGCTGGTAGCACTTAAGAACGCAGAAGCCTGCACTGGGAGACCCTGGGTCTGGATGCAATGCATAGGTGTGTAGTTTATGTCTCCAGATTGAGAATCCACAGCAGGACTGAGAACACATTCACACCCACCTTCCAGATCTGGTACTATTCCTAGGTTTCAGTTGTTGCTCATCTTCTTACAAAGCCCATCTCAAACATATGCAAAAAGATCAACATGGAAGCCCAGCTGCTCCGACCCTGTTGTCCTGAGGAAGCAACAGGATTTTAGAAATGAATGGGCTGACCTTGTTTGCGCCTGCTTTGAGCAATACAGTGCAATGGAAGGCACTCTGTGCTGGCTCTGGACCCAGTCCTTAACGGGCTGCAAGCTCCCACTTCCTTTCTCTTGGAACTCTCTCTGGGTGTTCTGAGGACCTAGCTTAATCCATCCCCTGTTCCTGGTCCATAAAACTATGACGTCTTAATAAAATGGTTGTTTAAGCCACTAAGTTTTTCAATAGATAACCAAAATCAGTATGTTGAATCAGAGCCATGGCATTTATTTATTTATTTATTTATTTTTTTTCAAAATCAGAATTTTATTTTATTTTTTTTCCTTTTTTTTTTTTAAATTTCTTTATTGATTAAGGTGTCACATATTTGTCCTCATCCCCCCATTCCCATCCCACACCCCTCCCCATGGATGCCCCAACCCCCTGTTGAACTTAACCATTGGTTAGGCTCTTATGCATGCACACAAGACCTTTGGTTGATCTCTCCCTTCTCCCCCCACCCTCCCCTATCCTCCCTCTGAGGCCCGATAGTCCGATCGATGCCTCCTTGTTTCTGGTTCTGTTCTTGTTCATCAGTCCATGTTGTTCATCATTTCCCCTAGATGAGCGAAATCATGTGTCACTAGAGATATACTTATAAGAATTGAATGTGCGACGAGCAATAATAGTTATGCTGACAGGCAAATGAATCAGTCTGTAGTGAGTTTCTTTCTGGACCAACAGTTCTTCTGAGACCCAATATCAATGTCCACCAGTTCCTTATGAGTACATGTCGGCACTGACCCCTCAGCAGAGCCATGGCATTTAGAATTCACTCTTATTAATATTCTGTAAATCAACATTCTGTGTAGCAAGAAATAAATTTAGAACTATAATTTCCTTAAATACATATTTTTTAAATCATTGTACCCCTGTTTAAAATCTATAGACTTCCAATCATGTAATGAATTAAAATAAAAATTCTCAATTCCTTGCGCGGTAGATTGATTATTTTAATGGTCCAAATTTTCATGCTTCCAGGGTCCATGCCCTCTGGTACCCCCTCCCACAACAACTCTGCACTTACCTACATGTTATAGGCTGGATTGTGTCTCATCCAAATTTATATGTTAAAGTACTAACTACCAATACCTCGGAATTTAATCACATTCTGTATTTGGAGATAGGACCATAAAAGGGGTAAATTAAAATGAGGCCATTAGGGTAGGGTCTAGTTCAAAATGACTGGTGTCCTTATAAAAAGGGGAAATTAGGCCACAGACATGCATTGAGGAATGACCATGGAGAAGACAGTCATCTACAAAGCCAAAGGCTTCAGAAGAAATCAACCATGGCGGCACCTTGGTCTTGGACTTCCAGATCCAGAAATATGAGGAAATACATTTGTACTGTTTAAGCTACCATCTGCGGTACTTATTATGATAATCCTCGAAAACGAATATGCCATTTGTCTTGCTCTCGCCAGTGGGATGGTAGTAATCAAACAGAAGACTGAAAAAAAAAAAAGCATTTAAATTTCTGCTTCTTCTCTTTTGACTCCTGCTACTACTAAGAGAACACACTCAAGCTACACCCCTTGGAAGAATGCGAGAGACTCATGGAAAAGAGCCACGAGCTCCCAGCTGAGGCCAACTTGGACCAACCAGCCCACAGCCAACCTGCCGTCTGACCACAGATGCATGAGCCAGTCCAGCTAAATCAGCCACGTCTGCTCAGATCAGTGGAACCACCCAGATGACCCAAGTGATTTGTGAAAAATGATAAATGGGTGGCGTTTGAAGCCACAGTTTTGGGGTGGTTTGTTATGCAGCATAATTGTAGCCACAACTAACTGATATTCCCCATTCAAAGCTTTCCGCAGTCTGCTTGGTGTTACCTCCGTCACCTCTCCAATAAGCTCTATGATCACAACCAAATAAAAAATTAAAGTGAAACCTCTGTCCCATGTGTGCTTTTATGCCTCTATCCATTGCTGACATGGTCCCCTCTCTGGCGCCCAACTGTCACCCCTGCCTTGGCTCCCAGAAACATTCTACTTCGTTTTCAAACCTATATCCGATCTCTCCCAGGAATCCCTTCCTAAGCTTCTGCATTAGTCCCTTGCGGCTTCCATAACAAATTGCCATAAATTTAGTGCCTTAAAACAACACAAATTCATTCTCTCTCAGTTTTGGAGGTCAGAAGTCTAAACTGAAAGCTCCTTAATTTAGTACTTCTGTAAAGTCCTTTCTGTCATACAAGCTAACATAGTCACAGGCTTTGGGGGTTAGGACATGGATATATTTGGGGGCATTATTCAGCCTATCTATCTCCTGCTAGATAATGCTATTCTGTCCATCCTCTGAATGTTCTCTAAATCTGAAAAAAAAAGCCCAATGCTGTACTTGATAAAAAGGCTGAGATGATTAGAAGTCTGTATCCACTATTAGTGAACTTCATAAGAAAATATTTTGTGCATTATTCATTTTCAAATCCATAGCACTTAGCATAGACCCTGGCACAGGGTAGGAGTTCAGAAAAGATTTCTAGATATTTAACATAAATGCAACCCACAGTCCCCTGTGTGCAATCTATAATAATAAAGGGGTAATATGTGAATTAGACTGGATGTCATTCCGGATGTCCTTCCAGACGAAGCCAGGGCTAGAGGGAAGCCTGGGTCCCGGGTGCCAGAGGGAAGCCCTTGCTGGCAGCCGGGGGAAGGAAGGCCTACTCTTGCACGAATTTCGTGCATCGGGCCTCTAGTTGTGTATAAGAAGTATGACTGTATGTCTGTGTAAATAGATGTACATAGACACACAACTATCTGTGCATAATTTAAAAAATTATATTTTTATTGATTTCAGAGAGGAAAGGAGAGGGAGAGATAGGAACATCAATGATGAGAGAGATCATTGATTGGCTGCCTCCTGAACGCCCCCTACTGGGGATCGATCCCACAACCCAGGCATGTGCCCTGACCATAGGTTGATGCTCAACCACTGAGCCATACCGGCTGGGCTGTGCATAATTTTTGAGTGAGTAGGAAAAACTTGTATTGAATGAATGATATTGATTTATTTAATCACCAAGTGAGATCAAAGAAGACTATTTCCTAAAGCACGTATTTCATATTTCCTACATTTCCTACATTTTCCATCTTCCAGTGACTCAGACCTCACAACCACACACAGTGGATTCTCACACACTCTTTCTACGGCATCCCAGGGGAGGAAATGAATGCTTTAATCCTCTTGATTGGAAGAGTGGGCGATAAAGCCCAAGGCAGCTGAAAGACTGGACAAGTGGTGGAGGTGTGAGAAAAATGCAGGTGGCTGGCTTCCGAGGCCAGCACTTGCCCCCCGGACGGCAATGATGAGTGTTCAGTATTGTATCCAGGTGTACATCATTACCACTCCTCCTCATTTGCATCACAGCTTTGGGAGGAATTATTGCTCTGACTGGACATTTTCCATGCTTGGTCTGCATTCAAAGAGAGAGGAAGGATGAACATCAAAGAAAAAAAATGTTTCCTGCTTTGCAGCTAGATGGGAAAATTGTGTGTGTGTGTGTGTGTGTGTGTGTGTGTGTGTGTGTGTGTGTGTGTGATAGGCAAACAAAGAAAAGGGGCATTGCTCTAAACTTAGGTAGCAGGGGCTGTGGGTAGAGTGATTTTCCTTAGAAAGAGCTCTGGGTGGATAGATATCAAATGACATGAAATAATAGGGTTAATCAAGAGCATGGATGAACCAGAGAAAGAAAATAAAAACGTTCAAAATCATGTTTACATTTATAAAGATAAAAGTTAAATTAAGGTTTAAAAATTTGAATGAAAAATCATGCATTTTAGCGTGAGCTCTAGTCTTAGGCACACTATTGGAGGAATAATGTGATTCCTAATCTTAGGTCTGGAACAAACATTTCAAGAAACAGAGCAGTTTCAGCTGACAGAGAGCAGAGCTCACTAAAGGAATGTGTTGCAAACAATGATTTGTTTTGTTTTGTTGCTTCACTAAAGACCAGTCCCTTCTTTACCAGTGGAAACAGTCACTACTGCCTTTAAATCCAATTAGACCAGAGAACAAAAGATCACGGACCCCAGAACTCTTGGCATCAGTCTTGGTGAGAGTATTTTGGAGTTGACACCAAAAGCAAAGGAAGCAAAGGCAAACATAAATAAGTGGAACTACATCAAACTAAAAAGCACCGGCACAGCAATGGAAACCATCAACAAAATAAAAATGCAACCTAAGGGATGGGAGAACATATTTGCAAATTATGTATCTGACAAGACATTAGTATCTAAAATATATAAAGAACACATACTCATGGTGATGCTCTGGACTGAACCAATGGACTTTCTTTCCTTCCAGCTCCTGCTTAGCTTCAGCCCATGGAAAAGGAGGGAGGCTAGTGAGGCTGGGAATTTGTTCTCCTGGGTCCCTGGCCTTGGACGGCTGTGCCCTTAGACAGATCACAGCTCCTCTCCATTGTCATCCTCTCCATGACTTTGACCTTCTGGTCCTCAAACACTCCGCCCTCCTCCTTGAGTCCCAAATGTTGAGTCCCAACGACACTAGTGCAGGGGGATTGCACTGTTCCTTATGGTTCTCCTACATAACTGTATATTGTCCGTTCATTTAATATTTCTTGCATGTCAAGTCTTTCCTGCTGGAACCCTGGTAGAGACAGGATCTATGAAAAGTTGTCATTAATTAGGCATGGTATTAAGGACCTAATTCTAAGAGGACTAAGGAGGATGGCTAATATTTGGCACATTTTCACATTTCAGTGTGTGCAGTCTTGATATTACACTTGCTCTGGTTTCTTACAAACCTTGTGATCCTGCACAGGCAGGCAGAGCTTTGAATACAGCTGCAGAAGAGACAGATCAGCATTGAATGTCCTAATTAGGGCTCAGAATTCCTTCCCTGCATCACTCCTAAATCATCCCTGATGCATAATGCAATGAAAGGTACTTCCAGGACACTTAAAACGCTCTTTCCTCCCATGCACGCTGGCTAACAAAAAGCCCAGGGATATTCTCAGGGAGGGCACAGAATCCTGGTGTTCGGGGATTTGGGCTAAATTACAGCCACACTTACATTGGCAGACGAGTCTGAGAGAGGATCAGATCAGCAGGAATTTAGCGTAAGGGACTGACCTTCCCTCACCTGCTGGACAAACTGAGCTGGCTCTCAGAAGTCTGCACAGGCTGGGTTCCGCTGGCGGATCGTGAGCTCCTTAGGGCCACGTTTTAATTGAATAATTCCGTAGTTTTAACCACAGACACCAATGAAGCGCTTGTGGAATGAGCTGTGTAGACTCTCAACTCGTATGGCTTTAGGGCGCTCAGGAGACCCTCTCTCCATCCCCCTGCCTCCAGTGGGCTTCCAGCAAAGTAGCAGGCTCCCCAGTGTGAGTGAGCTCATCCACACATTTACAACCTCTCTCTGATCGATGGCTATTTAATTGCAGGTGAAGCTCATTTTATTGGCCATAAATAAAAATAAGACCTTTATAGTAACTCTTTTTACATCGAAAGGCATTCAGACCTTCCCTGGCATCTTTCTCTTTCTGGACTGAATTGTTCCAGTTTCTTAAAAATTTCCAGGTCTCAAACTCAATAGGGTGTGAGGAAACTGGCTAGAGACGTTTGAATTTATACTGTACCTGGATTAGAGACAGTGTTTCCTGGACTCATTCTGTTTTTACAGAGCAGCATGTTTAAGAATAAAAAATTACTCAGAAGCTGGTCATTGATATTGAGGGGCCTTCATGAAGGCCACTCACTTCCCTTAAGCAGTATTAGGGGAGATAGGCAGCAAAAAAGGGATGCATTGAAGAGAAATCTTTTAATCCAACTAGGGTTATGACTTTCAGCAAGTGAGACAGAGAATTGATGGCATCAAACCATGCATGTTGATAAAGGGGACTGGATCACTTTGCAGTCCCCAAGCATAGGCTGGCTCATTTGTTTTCAAAAAAAAAAAAAAAAAAAAAAGAGGAGTTAAGTCCGAAAGAATAAGTTTTTATTTTTTAATTTTAATTTTAATTTTTTTAGGTGTGTACCAGCTAATCCCTTGAGTAATTTGGAACAGAAAACAGCAAAGAAAAAAAAAAGTAACTGAGCTGATTCAGGGGCTCTGAGCAACCAGCAGCCAAACCAGCCTAGATTCCTAAGGGAAATGGTGAAGAAAGCATACCCATTGGCTTTCTGACTCCTGGTGAACTCAAGAGCTTGAAAATCACCTGAGTGGGTGTGGCAAATGCTCTCTTCCAAGCAGGTAGCAGTTATGGTCCTAGTGGTGGAGCGGAGGGCCTCAGGGTAAGATTCTGTCCGGAGCAGACCCCTCAGGACCCCACTTACCCAGTGCACGAGCCTTAAGTTAAAAGACATACTGAATTATAGTCTGCATCTATTTTGAGGTGGAAATAGTTTATTTTATTAACAGCAGGCTCTGGGGTTACATCCTAGTTCCGGATAAAGCTCTGGGTAGAAGGTGAAGCTCTAAAGGTCTAGTGTCTGCTGAAACCAAGGCCTTTACTCTGCAAAAGAAGGGAGTGATTTTTTTTTTTTTTTGGAGGGGAGAGGGACTCTTAAACAGGAGGGCCAGAGAGAAAAAGGAGAGAAGGGAGGAGGGGAGAGGAGTTAGCAAGATAGAATCAATTGAGGGGCCAGGGTCTGCAAGGGTGGGGCAGTCTAGAGGTATTTTAGGAATGCCACCACCCAAAGCATGAGTTGTACCAGCTGGTTTTGCCTGGAACACATCATACCTCTAAGGAGAGCAATGCACTGTGCAGGTAGGAATATTTGAACTTGAATACTTATGCGTATCCACCAGATGTCAGTAAAGTGTCTCATTCTAACAAGATTAGTATACTGAAGGCAATTTTCCAACTGATGAAAGTATCTCGAGGAAGGGATGCTTTAAAAGAATTCACACACAAAAATAGCATGTGCTGGCAGAGGCCTGATTTTTGGCCTTCTTCCACTTACTATTTAAAATATCTTCCTCTTACACTTCTCCAAAAAGAGAAAGGGAGGAAAATGCTCCCAAATTTTCTACCCTCTGGGAAGCCATCATATCTAAAATCTACAACAAAATAATCGAACCGAATTGAACACAACTTTTATTGTACTCAGATGTATTTGATTCATTTTAAGAGCGCTTTCTGTTTCACTCATAACCCATCATGCTTCACTCTGGGTTTTTATAGTTTGTATTCTGTAATTATTTACGCTCATGTCTGCTTCTCCTAGAAGCTTTAGAATTTATATTTTTACTTAATATAAATAATTTTTAGGTTAATGATTTATATATATATATATATATTTATTATTGATTTTTTACAGAGAGGAAGAGAGAGGGATAGACAGTTAGAAACATCGATGAGAGAGAAACATCGATCAGCTGCCTCCTGCACACCCCCTACTGGGGATGTGCACGCAACCAAGGTACATGCCCTTGACCGGAATCGAACCTGGGACCCTTGAGTCCGCAGGCCGACGCTCTATCCACTGAGCCAAACTGGTTTCGGCAGATTTATATTTTTATTTAAATTATGCATGCATGTAGTTAAAAGTTACTATTAGGCTTATAATGAAAACAGGCAGTCACCCCACTTTAGTTTCCCATCCCACTTTATACCTCGGTTATACCACTTTCACTCTTTTACTTGTTTCTTTTGCTATATACGGTCAAATATCTAAATAATTGGCTTCAATGCCTACTTTTTGATTTGTTTATTTTTTTCATTGCCTTCCTATTCCAGTGGTTGAGTATATTAGTCAGGCTAAATTATGCTAGCTGCTAAAATAAATAACCTCTCCATCATGCTAGCTTAACACAAAAAAGGTTTACTTCTTTCCCAATGTAGTTCATCAGGGGAAGTAAAAGGTTGCTTTCCACACATTCAGGAGCTTGAGCTCCTTCCAATTTTTGATGCCACCATCTTCAACATGTGGCCTCCACATTGTCCCCTGAATAGGAAGACAGAACAGATGATTAAATGTGGGGCTTTCGGCCAGTGAGGTGGGAAGGTCGGGAGAGTGTGGTGTTGGAGAAGCAAAGGGAAGGGAGTTAGCACTTCAGAGAGCGTGATGAACTGTGCCAAGTAAGGAAGGGAGGGAACTGACAGCTGGAGTTAGCAATGTGGATGTCATTGGTAGCCATGCTAAGATGCTAAGATTATGGGGTGGAAAATTTGATTGGAGTGAGCCTTAAAAGGGAGAGGAATTGGAATGAAATAGCATGTAAGATGGCCTTGCAGCCCTACATTTGTTGAGGCTTATTTAATCCTGACAACTTCTCTTTGAGAATTATTGTCCCCATTTTACAGGTAAAGAAACTGAGGCACAGAGAAATCCACTGACTTGCTGAGATCAGATAGAAGGGAGAGGCAGGATTTAATTCCAGAGCTCCCAGCTCCTAACTTCTGTACTAACTCTGGGAGCCTTTATTTTCCTATCTTTCAAATGGGAACATGATTATGTACTTTGCAGAGTTATGCTGAGAATTAAATGAGATAATGTATATAAAGTACTTGGCATATCACAGGAATTCAGTAAGAGTTTTGTTAGTATTTAAAGTTGTTTTTTTTCCTCTTATTTTTTTGTTAACAAGAAGTACAACGATGTTGATATTATTTGAACCATTTGTTATGATGCAGGGGTGGGCAAAAGTAAATTTACAGTTGTTCCTATAGAAAAGACATGCAGGTTATGATTATAATAATATAGGAACAAACTCTCTGTTTCATGTATTCGCAACTATAAACCTACTTTTGTCTACCCCTGAAGTCTTCAAAATCCATACCCGTGTTGGTGGCTACATTTGTCACACAAATGTACAATAATTTATCTAACTATCCCGATGTTATTAGAAGTGTTTGATATTTTACAAAACACTACGCTGAAAAACCTTGTATAAATACCTGTCCACATCTCAAATTATTTTTTAGGCTAAATTCTCAGAAATGAAAATACTGGGTAGAAGACACGAAATGTGATGAGCATTCTAATAGCTAACTTGTTGTGCACATCCTTAATTATTATGTACAGCAGTTCTGTGAAGTGCAATCGCTGTTCGAGGAATATGCTGGTTTTGTTTTATATACCTGTGCTTTTAAAACGAGAATAGGTCTTTTTGTCTTTTTCTCTTGATTGTAAAAGAAATAACGCACTCACTGTAAAAAATATTCAGACACAGAAAAGCATAAGGAAGAGAGTAAAAGCCACCTGTCTTTCCACAATTCCCCTTGACATTTTGGATTCTGCGCCTACATACCAAAATATGTGCACCCAAATGGGAGAGGGCATGCGCACCTACACCCAGTTACAAAAATGGGATCCACACTATATACTAGTGAACTAGGTTACACACTGACATTTTAAGAAATGATATGAAGAGATGGCACACCTAGAGAAATGGGCATGAAACATAAGAGTATGGCTGGATGAATGTTCATAAATAAACACCCAGATCAAGAAATAGAAAAAAGGTGGAGCTCTTCACGAGGCTGAATGGCACCCTTACCCAGGTGCCATGCTGTGTCATTCCAATTTGTCTGTGCTCCTGAAAGGAACACTTAAAGTGTATCAAGGATTTCTTTCCATGATAATAAAGAAACTATATTTCATTGTATATAAGATGTCATTGATTGTTAGTGTCCCATTGTTTTATGTACTGCTGAAAAAGACAGACAAAATTCTGCCAATTAAACTATAGCACAACACCTGTGTACTAACCAGTTTCCTTTTAAAAAAAAATTGAGATATAATTGACATATTACTTTAAAATATATTATTATTGATTTCAGAGAGGAAGGGAGAGAGAGAGATAGAAACATCAATGATGAGAGAGAATCATTGATCGGCTCTTCTCCTTCATGCCAGGGGGTCGAGCCTGAAACCTGGGCATGTGCGCTGACCAGGAATTGAACTGTGACCTCCTGGTTCATAGGTTGATGCTCAACCACTGAGTACTACGGCTGGGCTTTTTTTTTTTTTAATTTTGTATTGCTTTTAGAAATAGATTTGAGAGAGAGAGAGAGGGAGAAAGAAAGAGAGAGAGAGAGAGAGAGATTGTTTGGTTGCCTCTGGGACACACCTGGACCGAGGATCAAACCCACACTTGGGTATGTGCCCTGACCAGGAATCAAACCAGCGACCTTCCCATGTATGTGATGATGTTCAAGCAACTGAGCCACACCGGCCAGGGCTGACATATTACTTTTATGTTTACAACATAATGATCCAATATTTGTTTACATTGTGAAATGATCACAATAAGTCTAGTAAACATCCATCACTAAACATAGTTACACATTTTTCTTGTGATGAGAACGCTTTAGATCTGCTCTCTTAGAAACTTTCAAATAAACAGTGCAGCATTGTTACTGCAGTCACCAGGCTGTGCATTGCCCCCCATCACCTTTCTGTCTTATTATAGGAAGTTTGTAGTGTTTGACCCCCTTCATTCATTTCTCCCCCTACCCTCTCCCTGCCTCTGGCAACCACCAATCTGTTCTCTGTATCTATGAGCTTGGTTTTTCGTCCATTAGTTTCTTTAGATCCCACATGTAAGTGAGATTACACAGTATTTGTCTTTCTCTGTCTGATGTAACCAGCTTCTTGATGCTTTGAGATTTCCTTCATCTATTCTGAGGTTTGCCAGTTCTTCCACCTTCAGATGCACGGCATGGTGTGTGAAGCCAACTTTCTGCATTTTATTATCATCAGCCACTTCTGGGCATCTTTTTCTTGGGTCCCATTAAGCTCTTGGTTGTTTCTACTCCAGCAAATATGAAACTGTGGTCATTCTTCCAGTGAAGAGATTTGCTTCAGTAATATTAAATTCGTGCCCTGCTTTTCGCTTCCACATCTTTCTGCACATGCTATATGATTTTGCCTCAGTGCTGGTTATGGTGAAGTCTCTGACAGACTTTAAAGAATAGTAAACTCAGTAGGTATAGTACCATTAAAGCACATAACACAATTTGCAATGACAACTTTATAAAAGCTTTGCTGGAGTTAAGTTCAGGTGTGCCCAAGCAGTTAGGACAGCAGAACTCCTGCAGAAAATATGTCTTAGAGTCAATGGAATACAGTATCTACACACCATTTTTTTTAATAATTGGGATTTTTTTTTGGTTTCTGTCTGACCTGTTTACAGACAGTAAACACAATCTATTCACAATTCTTACACACAAGAAGCCATACATAATTCTTTAAAAAATTTTCTTTAAAAAATATGTTTTTATTGACTTCAGAGAGAGGAAGGGAAAGGAAGAGAGAGATAGAAACATGAATGATGAGAGAGAATCATCGATCGGCTGCCTCCTGCACACCACCTATTTGGAATTGAGCCTGAAACCCCGGCATGTGTCCTGACAGGGAATTGAACCATGACCTCCTCATTCATGGGTTGAGGCTCAACCAGTGAGCCACACCAGCCAGGCCATAGATAATTCTTATACAGGTTCTAACAATCTAAAAATAAAAGGTCGCACTCCTTTTCTAAAAAATTATCCAGTCACTTTAGTTAAAATTTGGAGGTAAATTGCTCTTAAAAACAGGGTGTCAGTACCTATATAATAAAATATTGATAAGCTGTTAGGTCTAAAATTCCACGGATTCATGATTTAATATGGTACTTACAACAGACTAAAAGAAGTCCCATCTTTCACAGCCTATTGGTAAAGCTGCAGGATACACTGGACTGCTGAGACCAAAGATGTCACAAATGGCACTCAGGTCTGACTGGAGAGTCAAAGAAGGGAGCAGTTTCCTGAGAAAATGATTCTACAAAGAACAACATGGTCTAGAAGAAAAGCAATTTGAAATGTTTGTGACATGCCAAGGGAATGATTATGGCTTTGAATTGCATTTAATTATGCTTCATATGATAGGATATGACCTTCCCCACCCCAGCTCATGGGATGGTAATTGGTGAACAAGGTATCAAAGATGTCCTTAATTCATCATTTCTCTAATTCCTCGTTGTGCAGAAAAATAAACAAAGACACATGATATTAGCTTTTAAGAAAAAGTATTAACACTTACCTAAATACCTAAAAAAATTCTTAACTATTTCTAGAGCTTCTAAAATTCTTGCCCTTACAAAACAGTTGAACAGTACAGGAGGTACGGGGATCATGGAGAAGACTTGGGATATGATGTTTATCATTGACTGGACTCTCCTCTTTGTTCTGTTTTCTGTAGATAAGTCATTAGTTTCTTTGTGCCTGACTCTGGCCTCTTCCTTTGACTCCACTTTTATTTGTTTGCACTCTGAAGATTGAGTCTTTCTTGTTGCCTTTCTGTGGCTTAGTTTCTTTCTTTCTTTCTTTTTAAAATAATTCTTTATTGTTGAAAGTATTACATATGACCCCCTGTTCCCCCCATTGACCCCCTCCAGCCTCCCCCCACCCCCCACCCCAGGCCTTCACCACCCCATTGTCTGTGTCTATGGACCATGCATATATGCATACAAGGTCTTTGGTTGATTACCTCCCACCCACCCTCACCCGCCTTCCCTCCAAGATTCTGCACTCTGTTCCACGCTTCCATGTCTCTGGATCCACTCCATTCATCAGTTTATTTTGTTACTTAGATTTCTGTGGCTTAGTTTCAATGTTTGCAGAAACAGTTTGGCGGGCCTTTAGGCTGATCCCATAGGGTTTCTTTAGCGCTCCTTGGGCTGAATCGCCCTTGCTCTTGGGCATCTTGGTGGTGCTTGCAGTGGGCACCGAGAGGGAACGGGCACCTCGCTGCTTTTCTGCTGGGACCTGCACCAACCCTTTTCATGGCTGCATAATAGTCCATCGCATGTAATAACCTGCTGATGGTAGGAATGATCATGTGGCAGAATTTTAGGTTTCATGAAAAGAAAAAGAAGCTTTTATAATAATAATAAAAAATAAAATAAGAGAGGGCAGAAAAGAGAGTAAGTAGGAGGGACAAAAGGAAAGTTCTAGGAGGTGGGCTCTGGAGAGGACAGCTCCTTGACCCTGCTAACCCCAAATCACAAAGTGGATTTAGCTGGAAGAAGCCAGAGGCGGGATTCTTAATCCTGGGCCAGGACCTGGATCCGGGCTGGATATTGCTGGTGCTGTCGACAAGAGACACTTAGGAAAGAATTGCCTGATGGAAATAACTTGTGCTACGTAATGTCAGTTCTTAAATTTGGCTACTGATTAAGTTCTTAAATAATTAGCAAATTCCAGTTTTTTAAATTAATAAAATTTATTTTGAGAGCAGTTTTAGGTTCACAACAACATTGAATGGAAAGTATAGAGGGTTCCCATATGCCCCCTGTCTCTATACCCACCTCCACTATCAACATCCTAGCAAATTTTAATTTTTTTCAATAATATTTTTGGTGTGCGAAAATAATTCGTTGGGAGGTGAGATTTGTAGCAGGACTGAATTTTGCATCAGGCTTGGCATCAAGCAAAAGCAGAATCTACATATGGGCATAATTAGATATGGTTTTATTTATAATGATGTCTGATTATATATGCATGTGAAGTACATGAATTCAAATATCTGTTCTGAGAGGAAAAAGAAATAGAGTTAGAGAGATAAAAGGAAGGAGATAATGATGTAAATGTTAGACAAATCCATGCCCTATTTCATCCAATAAAGTTATGTCCAAGAGTGAGCATGAGAAAGGGGAGGTGAACTGCTTGTTTTCTCTAATGATATGAGAAGTTTTTCTATGCTGCCTGTAAGTATTAAAAGTTAATATTTTTTTATATGACACGAAACTCTACTTATATGTTTTTAAAATGTTTTTTATACAATATTTTGGATCATTAAAGTCAGCCTTCCATTTAATCTGTTGCTCCACTAAAGGTATTGTGTCAATATTGTAGGACAAATTGTCTTTGCTGAACACTGACAAGTACTACTATGTATATCTGTTTCCATTATGGTGAAATTTTTACAATAGCAGATTTTTTAGTCTTGTGTTATCAGGTGAAAAATCATTTGCAAATCATGTCATCTCCAAATAAATTTTCTCCTTTCTAACTTTTGTCTCCTTTATAAAATTTATACCTCACTTTCTCTTTCTTAATACATGGATTAGAAATCTCCAAACTGGTTTGAATAATGAAGGCAAGCATTCTATTTTTTTTTTTTAATTTGGTTAATGTGGATATTTTTCATCATGTTACGAATCCACTTTCCTAGTATTGGTTCATGAAGAGTTTTTCTTTAAAAAAAGAGAAATAGATTCTGAATATTATAAAATATTTTTTCAATTTTGATTAACATAATCATATACTTTTATGTTTTGACTCATTTTATAAATTATGTGCATTTTTCTTAATATTTAATTATGCTTGCATTTGTGGAGTAAAGTCAACTTGATGCATTATTATTATATACTTTTAGATTTAAATTGCTTATATTTTATTTATGAGTTGAAATCTATATTCATAAGTGAGATCAGTCTGTGTGTTTTTCCTAGCCTCATCAGGTTTTGGATTATTAACTAATTATTTTTTATCTCATCTTTTTCTTCTTCTTGTTTTGAGTCTGTGATTTTGACATCTAAAAAATTCCTCTAAATTCTGTACCATATATATTTTTAAAGTGTACTTTTCATAAAGTTGAACATAGACATACCTATAATTCAGCAAATATATGAGGTAGAAACTCTATTTTAATTCTAAGCCTATTGCAAATCAGGTTGGTATAGTCCCATAATGATAGAGATGTATTAAGAGACATACACAAGGATGTTCATGGTAATATTGTTTATAACAACAAAATATTGAAAACCCCTTAGGAGTTAGTAGAAAAATAAATAAATAAGTATGTTTATATACAATATTACACACCATCATGAATTAGTCTCGAAAACAAAATATTGTATAAAAACATTAAAAAGAATATATAAAGTATAACTTCATGTAAAAGCTCAAAACTGGCAAAACTAAGCACTGTATTGTTTGGGGGATATATTCATATATATGCCTAAGGGAACTACAAAGAAAAGAAAAGGAATGTTTAATACAAAATTCCAGATAGGAGAGATGGGGGATGAAGGCTGAGACAGGAGACGGACACTCTTGAGGACTTCAAAGTTGCCAGTAACTTTTCTTCCATAAATTAGGTTATGGATAAGCGGGTATTTATTTTATTGTTGTTGATTTTCCTCTTTTGTATAGCTTACTATGCTAATTTCCTAGGAGTGCTATAACAGTTTGTCACAGAGTAGGTGTCTTAAAACAACAAACGTTTATTTTCCGTAGTCCTGGCAGCTAAATCAAGGTGTCGGCAGGGCCATGCTCCTCCAAGGCTCTAGGGAAGACCCCTTGCTGGCCTCTTCCTTGCTCCTAGTGGCTCCTGACGATCCTTGGCTTGTAGCTGCATCACTCCAGTCTCTGCCTCCGTCTCAGAGAGCCTTCTCTGTGTGCCTGTCCTTGTAAGGACCCAGTCACTGGCTCTAGGGCCCACTCTCAGCCAGCATAACCTCATCTTAGGTTAACCAATAACATTTGCAAAGACTCTGTATCCAAAAAAGGTCACATTCTGTGGTTCTGGGTCTTGTGAGTTTTGAAGAGACCTTCTTCACCCACTACACTATGTATTTCACGTTCTAAAGCAAATAAAATATATATTTTAAAATATATTTTATTGATTTTTTACAGAGAGGAAGGGAGAGGGATAGAGAGTTAGAAACATCGATGAGTGAGAAACATCGATCAGCTGCCTCCTGCACACTCCCCACCGGGGATGAGCCCGCAACCAAGGTACATGCCCTTGACCAGAATCGAACCTGGGACCCCTCAGTCTACAGGCTGAAGCTCTATCCACTGAGCCAAACCGATTAGGGCCAAATCAAATATTTTTTTTAAAAGAGGGTTGTTTAGGGCTACAAGTTTAGGGAATAACCTTTCCTCTTGATTGGAGGGTCTCTCATTCTTTTAGAAAATAAACGTAATGGATTTGAGCTCTTAAAAAAAGCGTGTTTTCCCTCTGCCGCCTGAGGGTACTGCTTCCTTTTTCTCCGCCCCACATTGTTTCATAGGCGCCGTGTTGCTTTTTTCTGTTCACCTGCACAGCAAGGCAGAGGAGAGCTAGTCAGGGCTTGCTCACCTGGCTCGGGTGTGAGTGGCTTTGGTCCCTCTCTCTATCCGCCAGGTCTAAGGGAGAAGGATGAGCACTGTGCACCACGCTGGGCTCACTGATGGGGTGGCCCCAACTGGACAGTGCAGGAAGCTGCTCTCACTGTAAGAACCGTTGAAAAACTGGGCACCATTGTGGTGCCTGGCTCTGTGAAACCATCTGTCATTCTTTCTGTGCCAGAAAGTGTAAGTAAAAAATGGCAGTCTCTGCAGGACACATCTCCAACGTCCATTCCTGACGCTGGTCCTCTCTCCTACGAATCTCAAAACTGGGAAGTGGTCATTTACTGCCTTGTCTACTTCAGCTTGTAACCATGCCCAGGCAGTTATAATCTGAGTGGTGCAGCAAGTGAACTGGCAATGCAGTTGGGGAAGGGCTGCCTGATGTGAAATTAGATAGCCTTATCTTTTTTAATTTTGTTTATTAAGTTACATTTTAAAAGGTTATATAAATATTTGCTTTGATTATTTGAAAATTTCTCAGCCTCAGTTTCTAGTCGGCTTCCTGCTTAAATTTAGAACAAAATAATCATTCTAAAACTGCTAAACATATATTTTCTGTAGTTCTAAGGATGAAAAGTATCCTTTTGTATTTTTGTCTTTATCTGTCTGGTTTAAGTCTTTTGCCTTTCTTATATAAGTATTCAAAAAACACATACTTTTTAAAGCTATTGAATTAAAAATATTAAATCTATGTTGTTGTGTAGTAGTAGTTTCATGACTATATCACAATTTATCCATTCTACTCTTAAAATTTCTTATTGTGATAAAATTTATCATTTTAACCATTTTAAGTGTACAGTTCAGTGCATTAAGTACATTTACATTGTCGTGCAGCCATTGCCACCATCCATCTCCACAAATTTTTTGTCATCCTAATCTGAAACTCTGCATCCATTAGAAATAACTCCCCATTTCCTCCTTACCTCAGGCCCTTGCAACCACCATTCTATTTCCTGCCTCTATGAGTTTGTCTATTCTAGTTACCTTATTTAAATGAATTATATAATATTTGCTCTGTTGTGTGTGGCTTAGCATAGTGTCTTCATTGGTCATCCATGTGGAAGCATGTGTCAGAATTTCCTTCATTTTTAAGGCTGCATAATATTCCTTCGTATGGTTATACCACATTTTATTTACCCATACACCTGTCCATGGACACTTGACTTGGTTCCACCTTTTGGCTATTGTGAATAATGCTGGTGGGAACATGGGTGTACAAATATTCATTAAAATCTCTGCTTTCCATTCTTTTGAGTAGACACTCAGAAGTGGAATTGCTGGACTATATAATAATTCTATGTTTAATTTTTTTGAGGACTCACCATACCACTTTTCACAGTGGATGCATCATTTTGCATTTCTGCTCTTGATGGACATCTGGATTGTTTCCAATTTTGACTGTTATCAGTAATACCAAAACAATTCTTACTAGTATACATGTCTGTCGGTTCACTTATATGTACACATTTCCATCAAGTATATGCCAGGAATGAAATTGCTGGGCCAGAATATATGCATATATTCATCTCTAACACAGCATGCCAGCGTTTTTTAAAGAACCAGTACCAAGTGAAAGTTCTGTCAGTATTGTGAGAGGGCCAGTTGTTTTCCATTCTTATCACCTTAGCATTGACAGTTAAAAATTTTTACCATTCTGGTGGCTATTTAGCGTATTTGTTGTGACTAATGATAATGAGTGTTTTCCATATGTTTATTGATCATGTGGATAGCCTTTTTATGAAATGTCTGGCTTAAGTCTTTTTCCTTTTTTTTTTAAAGAAAGGGAAATTGGATAGTCATAATTCAATAAATATCATCGATAAGAAAAGATTTATCTTTCTTTATGCTCTATTTATTTTTCCTTAGTGCATTAGTTAAAATGTTCTAAACATGATTGAAAAGTAGTGTTCATAGTAGACATTTCTATCTTGGTCCTGACTTGAATGGAAATTACTTCAGTAATTCATTGTTTAATTACGATTTGCTGTGGTCTTTTCCATGTTCAAATAATGTCCTTCTATTTTACATTATCTATAATTATAGCTCCAGAGAGATGGAGAAAGTAAAGTGCTAATGGTAATTTGAAGGGTCTAGTATCAAATGAGAGCCAGTTATTTGATGCCTCTAATTCTACTCAAATAAACTTTCTTTAAGACTGTTCTCAATGATTGTTTTGACTTTTCTTTATCACATTTTATTCTCTCTTTTTCTCACATATATTTGCAAACCAATATTTACCTTTTTATGTGTGACACAGTCTGATGTTTTCTCTTCTATTTTTCATTTAAAATACATTGGTTGAGACCTACTTCATTGATTTTGTGATCCGTTAATGGTTTGCAATCCATAGTTGGAAGCATTTCTTTTTAAATTTTTTGGTGTCTTTATTTCTAGGCCTAGGACTGGATTATAATTCAATGAAATATAGGAAATAATTGAGGACATCTGTTAGTACTTCAAAATACTACCCTGCTGCATCACCTAAAATAAAAAAAGGTAAGAAGTTTTAAAAAATGAATTCCATGGAATTACTAGACTTAATCACACTTTGTGGCTTGGTTTATTAAGAGAATTAAGACATTTTTACTGAACTGATGACTATTTAAAAATCATGATTTTTCATATGGCAGTGTGAAAAATACTTCCTGATTAAGTAAGCAAAAATGGCAAATAGTAGCTATATTAGTCACTATTGATGTGATAACACTGAATAACAACTCCAGAATCTCAATGGCATACAACAATTTCCTCATCCACTCATCTGCAAGTTAGTTGGAATGGTTCTGCTTTAGGATAAGAGTTGGGTTCAAGTCTGTTCCAGGTGTTCAACATCACCAACAGCAGCTGCAAAGGGCTTGCTTTTCTCATGACAGAAGGACAAAGGGGAATGCAAACCCATAAGAGGTGGTTAGAGGCTTCTGCTCTAAAATGGCACAGTTTCTTCTGTCTACGTTCCATTGGCCAACACAAGTCACATGACTGAACACAACATAAATGGAATGGGGAGGTAAACTGTGAGGACTTTGGCAAGGATGAGGAAGGAAGAAATAATTCTTGGCCAGTAATACACTCTTCTACAAGAGCTAGTAGTTCCAGAATCCCATCTCTATCTTATTCATTGATTTCTGCAGTCATAATATTCACAACTCAAAATAAGGAATAAGTTAGCCCTTTCATAAAAAATTTTATGTACTTGATAAAAATTATTACCTTTCAAGAAAAATGTTACATTTGCATTGTATAAGAACTTGTTTTTCATTATATGTAGTTGAAAATTTTACAAAAAGAAACATTAAATATTTATGTCAGGTACCTAGGGAAATGTGTCCTTTGGATGATTTTATATATTGCATTTTTGAGGCCTCAGCACATGCTGCATTTATTGGAGTAAATGTCCAACCATGATGAAATCAGAAACATTTAATGGCTCTCACTTAGGAAAAACAACCTCCTTCTTAATTCCTTGTATGATGAAAGTTCTTACTTTGACTATACCATTTCTCTCCCTGAGGGGCCAGCACACTTATTTAATTAATAGCAGCTGTAAAATTGTTGAAATTAATTTATTCTCAAACTTTGATTGCTGTACTTTCTGGTCCTTTATAGAAAAAATTTTCAATCTCTGCTCTAAATAGTAAACATATATCAAAAGAACAGTTTCAAAAATGCAAATATTATAAAATGTAAATACCTTTGGTTTCTTAAAAAATGAAATGCATATTTTTCACCTTTGAATCCACTGGGTGGATTTTTTGATGCATATCTGGCAACCCTAGTTCAGGATATATGAGTAGAAGTCAGCATAGGCAAGGCCATGCAGCAGTAACAAACAAAGCCCAATGCTCAGCACCTTAACACAGTAAGTTTGTTTCGCATTCCTGCTGAATGTCCATCATAGCATTCCAGGATCACTCCAAGACCTAGGCTATTGGAGCAGCCACCATCTAGAGAGCTTCTGGTCATCTTAGCAGAGGCACAAGGAGTGTGGCTAATTGTGCACTGGGTATTAAAGCTTCCATGCAGGAGTGATACACATCACTTTTCTCTGGCCAAAGTGAGTCACATGTCCATGTTTAATCTTCAGGGGGTTGGGAAGTGCAATCCAATCACATGCTAAGGAGGAGAGAGAAATATTGGTATGCAGCCCTAATGACTAATAACCACTGTGAAACAAACAACGGTCATTTCAGAAAGCGGTTTAATTACAGTAGGAAGAGCTGATCAGCTTTATGGACAGCGAAGGCCTCGTGTCCCTGAAGTAGGGGTTTGCAGGAAATGGAGGTCCATAAATCCCTCTTGACTTTCTCTGCTCTTCTTTCTCAGGGCTTCATCTATACTTTGGTTAGTGTAATTCTTAGAGAAGCGTACTTCTTCTTGGAGAATTATTTTCCTTTGTTTCCAGACTTATAGAAACTTTGCATCTCTTGCTTTCATATGTAGTTGATGTGCTGCTTGGGGCCTTTATATCCAGAGTCACTAGTTAGACTCCAACCTAAACTGAAAGTTCTGCTACTCTTTTACTTAAATTTTTTTTCTTTTTATTGATCTTTTGAGAGAGAGAGAGGAAGGGAGAACAACATTGATGTGAGAGAGAAACATCAAGTAGTTGGCTCCCATATGCACCCCGACTAGGGATCGAACCCGCAACTGGGTATGTGCCCTCACCAGGAATCTTTACTTAGTTTTTAACCCCAAACTATTGTTCCAAGACAGAGATAAGAGCATCAAAATTGCTAGAAATTGAACAAAAGTAAATTTTGTGTTTCAATTACTTGAAACTCTTCCTTTAAAGAAGTTATTTTGAGAATAGCCTGTGCGACATAAAGGACACATCCAAGATAATTGTAGAGGGAAAGGAACCAAGCCCAGCTTATCAATCTAGAGGAGGGGGTCAGACAGCCTGAGGTGACCTTGACCCACCATTTTCTATTGACATTCCCAGGAAGGAGGTTGTAGGAACAGAAGTGCCTGCATTTTCTGGATTTGTTTGCCTGTTATAGCCTACTAGAGGCCCAGTGCATGATATTTGTGCACTGGGGGTAGGGGGGAGTCCCTCAGCCCAGCCTGCACCCTCTCGCAGTCCAGGAAGCCCAAGGGGTCCTTAGCGCTGCCATGGAGCCGGGAGAGGCTCCCGCCACTGCAGCTGCGCTCGCCAGCCATGAGCCCAGCTCTTGGTTGAGCAGCGCTCCTCCTGTGGGAGCGCACTGACCACCAGGGGGCAGCTCCTGTGTTGAGCATCTGCCCCCTGGTGGTCAGTGCACATCATATCAACTGGTCATTTTGCCGTTCGGTCTATTTGCATATTAGCCTTTTATCATATAGGATTGGATTTTATCAAATGTGGTTTCTTAGAAGTTCCATGTGGCATTTCTGTTCAAATTATCCTTTTCTTGATGATGCAATTGACATTTGAGGCCCAAGGGACTAACCCATGCCAGGTGCAAACAAGTCGGAACCCACTGGAGGAAACCAAGATTCTAACGCTAGGAAGCAGGAGTGAACCTTTCTAGGAGATCCAGGGACCCCTGGTTTCCCAGGATTTTGTTCCCTGTGAACAAACAGTGCCTGGCACAGGGCAGGCACTCATAAGTATTTTTTGACTAAACAAGTTGCCAAGTCCAGAGGCAAGATTGAAGATGTGATTGAAGAGCCAGGAGATTGCTGGCAGGTGGAGGTGAGATTTTGAGGAGAAAGTAGGTGAGAGACACAGAGAAGTTCTGAGTATTAATTGTGGATGAAGGTGAATGTCTACAGCTCCCTCTGTGTTGCGTGTCTTTGGCTCAAAGGTATGTGGTCTTGGTTTCAAAGGCCAGAAAGAGATTTTTAAAAATTGAAGTGAAATGGATTTTATTTTGAGAATTTATACATCAGGAGTAGACAGCAGTGATGTAAAATGAAAAAGGGATTTTTAATACCATGCCTTCATTCTTTTCTTTAAACTAAAAATGCATGTTTAATTCATAAATGGAGATGGCTTGCCCTCGCAGGTGCTCAATAAAACAGCTTCTGCAGAAAGAGCAAAGAAGATGGGGTTGGGAGTCTGATGGGGCCCTGTTTCTGATGGCTGACCTGTAATTTTTATTCTCGTTAGCAATTGGAAAAGCCATGTAAGTCCTCGTCTCTCTGCATAGGTCTGCTTGTACGCATGGCTTCATTACAACAGCTGTGCTTTTAATACTAGAGAACTCAGCACATTTCATTTTGTCTGCAGCTAAAAACCTACAGTTTCAAAATACTTTCTTATGCTAACATCTAATCCCAGAGGTAGGTATTCTATCTTAGCGGTCAACAAGGATGCAAAAGGTTACATAGCTGTAGGTCTCATGGAAAGTAATGGAGCGGTGGCTTGAGCCCTAAGCTCATAGGTTGAATTCGGTATTGTTTTCACAAAGCTGACTGCCATGATGGTCTCCCGTGAAGGAAGGCTCCTAGTTTAGCTCAGGAAGGTCACACAGCGCAGCCCGGGGGAGGCGGCATCTCGTGTGAGGCTCTGAGTTCTCGGAGTGCACAGAAGCGAGCGCCTCCTTGGTAACCTCTGGTTTTACTTGCTGCTCTGTCACCAAGCGGCGTGGCTGGTAGCAGCCTGCTGTTCTGTAATGGGAGGAACAGCAGCCACACTTTTCTAAAGGGAGCTACTTATGCAAAAGCAGAGGTATTCTAGCAAAAGCTATGAATATGGTTTGAAAATGAATACTCGGGTGGCTGAATTGATGTTTCATCTTTTTGTTTTTCTTACTCTTGAAAAGAGCAGAAGAGAAATGATGGGAGACGAATGCGCATGCTCCTGTTTTCTTAGCCTTCCTGAGAACTGATCTGAAAGTGACTGTGTCTTGCACGACCTCAGTGACCATTTAGTGTGGCATATCGAGGTGGCAGCTATGGGGGTGGGGGTGGGGTGGGTCAGTCATCCCTGGAAAAGGACACATTTTAAAATTTTTCTATGAGTGATTCACTTGACCTGCTTTCCCTGGTTTTCATTGTTGAATGGGAAGATGGACATGCAGAGGATTTTCAGAGTACCTCAGGCTTAATCGTCCTGAGATGTGTGAGTACCTGGGGACCACGTTCTCCTGGGGAGATGTGACTGCATTTGGGCTCACTTTTCAGGAGGCCTCTGTCCTGTGTGTGTTTCGAAATTCATGGGGGAGGACAAACAAATCTAGTGTGATACTTTCCTGGGTGTTGGATGTCTTGCTGACTTGGAGGGCTACACATCCCTGGACAGGCCATCATTTCCTGGAAGGGCTCACAGTCTTTGGAGCTTATTTCTTCAGGGGACATAAGCAGGTACAAGGTGCCGTGGGGCCCCTGGACACCTGGTAAGGCAGACCACACAAGTGAGCACCGACAACTGCTCTGTGGCTGTTTCCCAGAGAATTTTGACCTGTTGTGAAAACCGATCGTTGGAGTTTGGAGAATGACTGTTGCCATGGATACAGACTGGTGCAAGCTGTCCTACAAACTACCTGTTTGTAAGAACTTCCCTTCTCTTGCCCCATCCATGTGGTTCAGCTGGCCCTGCCCACCTGGGTACACCTGATTGTCTTGGGGTCAGCATCTGACATAGCTGGATTTCCTGGTGTTTCCTGACTTTGAGCCAGAGAAAACAGAGGATGAGGCCAGGCCATGGCGATGGTGAGTGGTGAGCTGGGTCGATGAGCGGAGCCCCCATATCAGCTCTGTGCTGTCTACCTCTGGAGCTTTACTTGAGAAATAAATACATTTCTAACCCATTTCAGCCACTGTTCATTTGGAGGGTCTATTACTTGGAAACACATGTAATCCTGTTGTCAGACAATGAACCGTGATGGGTGATCCACGGGAGTCGGGCACAGTAGGGGGAGCAATGTGATAGTGATGTGTCCCCCCAAATGTGTCTCTGGCTTTGAAAGAGTGTTAATTCCAGACAACAGGCTGACTATGATCGCGAATGAAGCATTCTCCCTTCTTCTCACGCATTTCCTGCTTTCAGAGGGCAATTGGATGAACTCTAGAGATTGAATAGCTTTAGAAAATGGATGCTGGTGCTTTTATTGACTCGGAGCCCTTAACAGACATCGCTGTACTCAGCACCGGTAGGCTTCAGTTTTGAATGACGATGGCCCATGATTAACAGGGCAGGCCTTTCAGAAAAGAAGCTTCCCAAACTGCCTGGGCTTCCTTATAAATGAGTCAACACAGAGTGTGCTGCTCCATTAAGGCAGCATACAACCACAATAAAATGTGTGAACACCCTTTTAAGCTATAAAATGCTACACAAATGGAAGGTATTTTTGTATTATTATTATTAGTAGTATTATAGCAGGATATTCCTGTTTTCTTTAATATCTACTGTGGAATTATTGATGAAATCATTCAACCGGAAAATAGGGGGCTTGCTTTTTAAACGATCTTCTCCCAAAGCTAGTTTGGCTCGGTGCTTCGGAGAGTCCAGCTGTGCGGGACAAGCTGCAGCTTGCCAAGCATGCTCCCTTCATCTTCATTATTTTGATCAATCCTGCTAACAATCTTTAATCTCAAAAGAACGTTAGGTTCAGAGAGCTTATGGAATTTGCTCAAGCTCAAGTCCCACGATTGGGGGGCGGGGAAGAGGGGGAGGAGATGTGATTCCACTTGGACTTTAAATCTGAAAACGAGGGGCAGGGGGATGGAGGGAAGGAGGAGAGCTGCAGATTCCCTTCGGGCGGGGCACACGAGCAGTTGGTGCTCAGACAGTGGGTGCTAAACACCGGATCGGGCCACGTCAGCCTGCAGCCACGTTCTCACCTGGCTTGCCTGGACGCACCCGCCCCTTCCGGGCACATGGAGTCCTGATGGACCCCTGGCACGCTGGGCACATGTGCAGAGCTTATAGGAAGAGCCTCTCCAGGCAGCTGAAGTGCAGCCGCCTCTTAGCAGATGGTGGTTAATAACAGGCTTTGTTCTCCAGGTTCTTCTATTTTCAGCCACCGAATGCAATTTATAAAGAAACACACACACACACACACACACACACACACACACACACACACACCCCTCCCAGCCCTTATCAGATCCCTTTTATAATTATAGAATAAGGTGCCTGCAAACTCCCAGGGAGCTGGTTTCCATGGCAATGACAAGCTATTATATTCTAAAGGGCACTCTAGAACTCCGCCCCCTGGTCCTCGCCAGCGCCAGCGCTGGGCGTCTTGTTATTGCCGGGTTTCAAAATAAACTTGCTGCCTAATCGTAAATTCCACATAATTAGAGAGGAGCTAATCGTTAGCCTCCACCTTGGTGCGGCCCACTCATCATGCCAGCAGTTTCTGGAACAGTGACGCTGACGGACTGTTTGATGTCAGAACAGACCTTCCTCCCGCAGGAACTGGGTGCAGCACAAACCCATGTATGGCGGGGACCCTCCAACCGGAAAGGCCCTCTGAGCTCTGTGATCTGCCTGGCTGCTCCAGCAAGATGGGCCGCTTAGGTGGAGGCGGGGCGGCCAGACTGGTGGCTCTCTCCAGCTCTCCATTAAGGAGAGGCAGAGGAAGCGCCGGGGGGTGGCATAGAACGCTGGTACTTTTCAGCCAACTGCTGTGACCACAGGTGACATTTGAAAGGGAAGGAGCTTTCCCCCTTTCTCTCTCTCCCATTTCCTGTCCTCTCCCTGGCTGCTCCTTCCTTGACTCGAGGTTGCTTTTAGCACAGTTTGTGTCTTGGGCTTGTAGGTTTTGTTCCTGTCTGAGAGTGATCGCTGTCCAGCTTTCGGCGGGTGGGGACCCCAGGAGTCCTTGTCCTCGGTGCTGGGAGAACAGTGACTCACAAAAGAGCTCGAAGTCTCCCAGGGGCAGATGATAATGCATGACAAAGAGGAACAGGATCATGTCAGATGATGCTGTGAGGGAAATAGAACAGGGCTGCTGTGCTGGAATGTGTTTGGGGTCTTGGGGGGCTCATTTAAAATACTTGAGCAGAGGCTTGGGGAACAAGAGGACTGATTGCAGTCACCTGGGGGAGGGGGAGGGGCGGCTCATCTACTACACGCGGCCTGAGAGCCATTATGTCCAGTTGGAGTTGCTACAGGACCTGTGACTCTGCCTCCAGGTGACTCATCTGCTGGCTCTCTCACCATTGCCCACTCTGCCCTTCGCCACCCCGGTGTCCGCAGGTCACCTTTAGAGCCACCAGCAGGTTCTTGGGCATCTGCTTGGTCTTAGTTCATGCTGAGCAAAGATTGGAGCATGGCAGCAGGTGGCTGTTGGTCAGGCTGGGCCTTCCCCGGCTCCCTCCCCGCAGGCTCTCTGTTTGGGGTGGGGGCTGCCTCCCGCCATGAAGGCCCAGGTGTTGCCAGGTGTCTCCCTCCAAAGAGTTGCTCTCTCTGGGTCCTGGTACTCGCACACTCTCCTTGTCCCTTAAGGGTCAGGGCTTTCAACAGCTCCCAGGAGACACTCCCCACCCACGGGGTTTCTTACTGCCATCCCCTCGGCAGAGCGCCCTGTTATTTCACACCGCTCCCCACCGCATGTGAACAGACTTGCTTTTTCTTCCTGGCCCTGCACTGATTCCACCTCTCCCTGCCACCTGTACCAGCTTCCTTCCTACCTTTCCTCTCATTGCTCACCCACAAAACGCTTTTCCTTTCCCCCTCTGCCTCTTTGATCCTGCTCATCCAAGGCCCAGCTCAAGTCTCACCTCTTCCCCAAACCTCCTGTCATCCACCTTCATTTCTCCAAACTCCTAGTTTTCTAAGGATCAGCCCCTGGAGCTTAGCGGTCACTTCTTTCTTCCCTCCTTGCTTCCTGTCTGTTGGTTTCACTCCTTCAGCTAGACGTTCACCTTTTGCAAAGTCGGGACCATGTCAGGGTGCTCTTTAAACAGTCTGCTCAGAATGGAAGGCGCCTCTTACCCGGTGGCTGTTAGTCCGCCGCTGCCTGGGCCCTTTGCAGAGATGAGGGGCTGTCAGCTTGTGAACGTCAGGGCAGGGCAATGGACAGCGTTGTTTCAGCTGGTGTCCTGATGGGAGGGATCTTGTCGCAGTGACACTACATGGGGGTCATACTTTCTTCTCATTTCCTAAAACATGGTAGGTAATTCCAAAAGCCTCATCTGGTTTCCTTCTCAAAAGAGTAACTGAAACAAATGCATTAGATCTGTTTAGAAAAAGAATACATTGCAAACCCTGTCAACACAGAAAGGAACAATTAATAACAGGGTCGGGGGCGGGCTGGAAATCCCAGGATGAAAGTGTGGGTAGGACCTGGGTGGTGAGTGCAGTGAGGGGGTGAAAGTAGGTGCTGCCATGAGGTCCCAGGCGGGGCTTACAGCATCGCTCTAGACTCCTCAGAACCCAGGGAGACATAACTGAAGGCAACAGATTTTGTTGCTTCTTTTGACAGAAAAAAATCAGACTGTGGCTGAATTTTTTAGAAGTGCTGCTGGAGAATAATTTATTTTAAAAGCAAGACTCAGAGGCTTTCTCTGATTAAAATCAGAGGAGAAAAAAACAAAAAGGCAAAAATAAAAAATCCATCCAGACCCACAGGAGTGCAGCAGGTACCTATACTGATTTTATTATTATTATTAATCAACACAATTGTCTGTTGGGAATACCTTTTCCAAGTATTCACTTTCTTAAAGAACACCCGATTAATAAGGAGCTCTCTCTCCTGGGCTGATCCCGCCTGTACTTGGGTTCTCTAAAGCAAATTTGGATTAATTTCTCTGGCCTCTGGCAGGCAGCCGGGTAATTTGAGGTTTCCCTGGAGTAGGACAGGCCACTGCAGGTTGAGCTCTAAGAGCTGACTCCAGTGTGACTTTGCTCTGGGTAACATAATGCAAAGCACTGGGATGGTTTGTCCATCAAGATGAAAAATGGCCCGTTTGGTGGTATTTTCCTTTTATTAAAGGAGGGCAGTGTGTTTGGTGGTTCTTCCAAGTAGAAGATCTTATTCAGATAACATCCCTGGATTGAACTGCGGATTTCTTTCCATGGGGTGCGGGGAGGAAGGATTCCTTAGGGACCTTCCTAACAGTGTAGCACATGAGAGGGGTGGGAGAGCTTTCAAACCAGAATAGCACACAGCTCTGGCCCCCCTCCCCCCCCCCCCCCCCCGTCTCCCATGCACCAATGGAAGTCCCTGGTGGCCAGCCCTGTCCAGAGGATACATAAGTGTCCATTAAGAGCAGACCGATGGCTGGCAAAGGAACAGCACAATGTGTGTGTGTGTGTGTGTGGGTGGTGGGGGTGGTCCATAGCAAGAAGGTGCTTGTGTCCCTAGGATGAGGTGTATTTAGGGGAGGGGGTTGGAGCAGCAGGAGATAGAAATGGCAGATGCCATGTGATCGCCTCAGATGATCCAAGAACTCATAGGATATAATCTTGGGGTTCCCCAGAAGAACCTGGAGTTGGAGGAGTCTACGAGTGGCTGAGACTCCGTGGGCAGATGGGGCAGGAGTCAGAGAAACGTGAATGATAAGCAGAGTTAGGGAACTTAGAATGGGAGACAACCTGACCAGTGGGGTAATTGGAGATATAATAATGGGTTTAGAATCTGCATGTTGATGTTGAAGTGACTTGGGCATCTAAGTGAAATGTTCCATTGTGTTCTTTAGGAGAGAGGGGGGTGATTGAATAATTGGAGTTTTAAAATTACTTGCTTCCTTCAGAAGGGAGGCCTTTAAATGCACATCAGTCATTTACACATTAGTATAAACAAAAGGTCTGCAAGCAGGTTTTGGTAGGAAGGGAAAAATAAGGAACCATCTATAAAACTTGTGGGAAAGAGGGTATAACTGAGACAAGAAATTCAGCCACAGAAGAAGTCTAAAGTTGCCAGATGATCTTCATGGTGAGCGCTGGGCCATCTCTCCATCAGGTTCACCCTTCATTTATTGCCAAGTTTATGGAGAAACAATTCTCTCTCTCTTAGACTCATTTTATGTTAATAGACTTTTGGTTTCAATATATTCTTCTTCTTTGACCTTGTATTTTATTTGCTCCATTGAGGTGTAATGTACACATCATAAACTTCACCCATTTCAAGTGTACAATGAAATGATTTTTAGTTAAGTTGACTGAGTTGCACAGCCATCACCACAATCCAGTTTTAGAACATTTTCATTACCTGAATGAGAGACCTCAGACCCATTTAATGTGAACCCCATTCCCAGAATTGTTTTTATTGTGGAAAATGGGGGTTCAAGATATGCTCCAAGTTCTTCAGAGAAGATTATTCGTGAGCCCTGGGGTCAGGAAGGCTTGAGTCTTCTCCTGGCTCTTTTACTTAGTGCTAGTGAGCTCGTTAACTCCTCTGGACATGAGCTGTTTGGCTGAAAAGGGTGATTAGTAATATATAACTTGTAGGATTTTTCAGATGATTAGAGATAATGTATGTGAGGGCCTGACACATAGGAGATGTTCAGCGAAATTATGAAATTATTTTATCAGGAATACACAGATGCTTGCAAATGATAGGTATTGATGAGGCACAGCACTGAATTCTGCGGTTCATTATTTCACCATTTTGTGATTTAATCAGCGGGATAGGGTAGGAAGGAGAAAACACAGTTTAATACTAGATGTTGGCTGCTTTAAAAAATCCAATGCATTTTTAAAAATCTTACTTTCTTTTGATTTACGTTGCTCACATTTTTTCCCTTTTAAAACTACACAGAGGCCTTCTTTCCAAATGGCTTGACTCCTCCTCACCTCCCCACAACTCAACTCTGCCCTCCACAATTTTGTCTTGCTTTCTTCAGAAACGGATTTAAAAAAAAAAAAAGACTGGCTTGGCTTTTCAGAGCCCGGTAGTGATTTTCTCTTCTGTTATGAAATTTTAGACCCATAAAAGGCAGTTGCCATTTCCTGTGGATGTTCCGGTTCTCTATTCCGATTTCATATTTATTGTCATATGAGTCAAGATCACAATAAGTTGTTCCATTGCCCTGCTTTATTGATACAGGGCCTTCCATTTACATGGGGGAGATGTTAGCTTAAAGGCTGGCTGCCAGGTGCTAGGTACCTGGAAAACTAAACATAGCCACCAGGGGGCGCCTTTCTCCTGAGTCTCCTCCACGGTCCTAATTTGGGGAGGGCTGGAGGGCCAGAGCTGAGGCAGCTTCTGCCCTGCTTTTCTTTCTCCCTGAGCGATGCCATAAGTGAGGGGTTATTATACTCAAACTCTCCCACTTGAGCAAACCTCCACACTGGGACAGCTTCCTGGGTGGGCAGCTCCATGCCACTTTGAATTTTGGGGGTCCCTCCATGGCTGCTTCTGGGGAAAGCATTTTCTACCTGCTTGGTCAGAGTCACTAGAAGGTGCTTGCTAAAGATATTGTCAGGTTTCATTATACAAAGTGAATCAGAGTCTCTGAGAATGGGGTTCAGAAGTGTTCGTTCTCTGGATGATTTTCATGCACACCAAAGTTAGGGGCTTAAAGAAAAAGAGTGTGGAAATAATGTTTGAAATTAATTAGGAGATGTAGTTACTGTCTGTAACAAGAAATGGGCTTGTATTAGTTTCCTGTGGCTGCTGTATGTGAGAAACCACCTGGGGGGTTTAAAATAAGAGAAATGTGTCCCCTTAGGATTCCGGAGGCTGGAAGTCTGAAACCAAGGGGTCAGCAAGGCCAAGCTTGGATCTCAGGGCCTTTCTCCCAGACTCTAGGGGAGGATCTGTTTCAACCTTTCTCTTAGCTCCTGGTGTCATTGACAATCCTTGGCTGCAGAATGCCAATCTTTGCCTCCCTCATTGTTTGAGTTTCTTCTCCCCTTTTATCAGGACACCATATTGACGATAAGGACAGTCATATTGGATTAGGGCTCACCCTCGTGACCTTATCTTAATTTGATTACAAATAAGGTCATATTCACAGGTACTGGGGGTTAGGATTTCAATAAATCTTTTTTTGGGGGGACACAATTCAACTCATAACAGACATATCATTTCTTAGAACAAATCTATCTCCCTTTTAAGTTTCCAACACGCTGAGTAGCAGGGGAAAACTAAATTTAGTCCAATCCAGTAAACTCAGTCCAATTCAGTGATTTAAATGGGCTATTCATCCTCTGTAGGCATGACTCAGTTAAATGCTAAGTCTTTCTTATTTCCTGTTTCTTCTCTTTATAGTGCCACAGAATGTTGGGTTTACATGACTGCATGGCCATGGAGAAAGGGGCAGGCTCACTCTGTCCCTGGCTTTTTGCTCATCTTAGCTGCATGATGGCAGCTCTGGTCAGTTCCAGCAATAGTTTCCACTCAGGAAAGACTGCTCTTATCTGACTTTTTGGGATTACGTGCTGGTACCCTTGTCTGGAATCCCATAATATTGGCCACTAGTTCTTAAAACTTGGAAATATTTTTTATAAAATGGCTTTCAGGCTATTGTTTTATTAAAGTAACAGAAAATCAGTGATGAGACTCAAGTTTGATTATGGCTTTTTGTTAGTTTGTTTTAAATTATAGCCAAATTCTTCATCCAGGAGGCAATGAGCCTCATGATTTAGTCATTATCTGCAAGGGAATATTATATAATAGCAAACAAAAACTATGTGGTATGTTAGTTGGCTATCACTGTGTAACAAACCATCCCAAAGCTCAGTAGTTCAAAACAAGGGTTGGCAAGCTGTGGCCCATGGCCAAATCCAGCCCATAGCATGTTTTTGTACAACTCACAAACTAAGAATTGTTTTTGCATTTTAAAAAATATATTTTATTGATTTTTACTGAGAAGAAGGGAGAGGGATAGAGAGTTAGAAACCTCAATGAGAGAGAAACATTGATCAGCTGCCTCCTGTACATCCCCTATTGGGGATCGGGCACACAACCAAGGTTCATGCCCTCGACCGGAATCAAACCTGGGACCCTTTTCAGTCCATGGGCCAACACTCTATCCACTGAGCCAAACCAGTCAGGATTTGTTTTGCATTTTTGAAGTGTTTTTTAAAAAGTGCAACAGAGACCATATGTAGCCTGTAAAGCCTGAAATATTTACTATCTGGCCCTTTATGGACCAAGTTTGCTGACCTGGGCTTCGAACAATAAGCATTTATTGCTCACAGGTCTATGGGTTCTTTGGCTCCTGGATGGACTCCAGGCATCTGAGGTCAGCTATGGGTCAAACAGCGATCTTAGCTGGTCTTTCTCTCATGTTTGGAGGTTGGCTGGCTGTGGGTTGATCTAGGGTGGCCTTGGCTGGGTCCAGGGGGCTCTTTGCCACAAGATCGCTTATCTTCTAGCAGGCCAGCCTGTCCCTGCTCACCTGGCAGCAGTAATATTCTGAGAGAGAGAGAGAGAGAGAGAGAGAGAGAGAGAGAGCGCGCAGAAATGAGCAAGGTCTTTGAGATACAACTTTGGAGTTGACACACCGTCCCTTCTGCCACATTCTATTGTCCGGAGGTCCTGGCCCAGATTCCAGGTAGAGAAATAGACGCCATCTCCTGATAGGAAGAGCTGCCATGTCACATTGGAGGAATTTGATTTAGAGCATGTTAGGGACACGTGGACCTTCTTCATAGAAGTTTTAGGTTGTAAAACCCTAGGATTAAGATTTTTAAAGTTTCATGCTAAGGTTGTCTTCTTTTGCTTTCAATAATGTTTTCCTATTTCCAAACCCCCCACCTGAAAGAAAGGAGAGGTCAGTTTTATTTTTGTCAAACTTATAATTAATAGTAGTCATGATATTTTCCTGTTTCTTCAATCCATAAACTTCTGAAATTTGAGCTGGTTTGGGGAGTCCTTGAGAGGCAACTCCAGATGCATACCTATTACTCTCATAAAGTTGCTAGGAGGCATCTCTTTTCAGGAGATTAAAAAACGCACCTTCTAAATGGGTGCCCAGGAGAACCATCTAGAATGTCATCCCAGCCAACCACAAGATGACTTTACCACCAAACTTCCCTTAACACAATCTGCAAACTGTGACTCTGTTGGGAGCCCCACAACTCTCGCTTGATGCTGTTTTAAGAGGGAAGCTAAAGCAAACCACACGCATCCAAAGCACTCACTTTTGGAGTCAGAAGAAACCTCCAACCTTTCTCTGATACACGCACACTCTGCCACCTTTTAGAAGGACTGGCTGAACTCTCAGTATCTCCCACGTCAAGGAGCTCACTACCTAATAAGACAGCTGTGACTAGACTCGGTGAATGTAGACTCTGCAGGGAGCTCCAAGACACTCAAGGAACTATCCCGGTCATGGTAGTCACTTTCTGTTTAATGCATGACTTAGCGGCCAGCATCTGGTTGGCAAAACAAGAAAACTGAGCAATCCCGGAGACGTGCCTGAGGGAATGGTGGCCCCACGCAGTAGGGGATGCGCTGTGCTCCTGGGCATTCTTTCCAAATTCCAGTTGTAAAAATCAAGTCCTACTGAAGCCCTAAAATGAGGTCTGGGATATAAATTCCTTGGTGGTTTCCCTAAAAGGCTGATGGCTAGTGTGGGAATGGGGGGTGTGCTGAAGACAGAGACCTGTGTTTGCTTAGCACATTTTTATGGGGAGCTCTGGGGGGGGGCACTGAGACCAGGGGAGGGAGCTTTGCTCACTGGGAAGAGGTCAGGTGCACGAAGCGGGCTGCCTAAAATTGTGCAGGGTCTAGTGGGTTTGAAAAATTATTTCCAAGGTTGTCATATGTGACAGAAATTGCTGATCATTTGCCCATTTGCCTACTCTCTGATCTCCCCTTATTCATTATTAACTGAACCCCATTCTGTTTGGGGCAACTCTGTGCCTAGCTAAAGACACTTACGTTCCCACGTTCCCTTGCAGTTAATGGTGGCAATGAGATATGAGAGAATATCTGCTGGGAATTTGCGGGAAAGCCTTTGCCTCCTGATATAGGTTCTGCCCCCTTTTCTTTCCCCTTCCTTCTCCTTTCTGCCTGTCCTGTGGATGCAATATCTCTGCGGCAACCACAGGACAACAAGCATGGATGGAGTCAGCCACCAAAAGCTGTGCTGGCTCAGGGCTGCATTCCTGGACTTCTGCTCTGTGAAAAATAAACCCCGGTGTGTTTAAGCAAACATTAGTTGGTTGCACTGTTACTTTCATCTCTGATGTAGAATTTGCATGATACAGCATAGCTCTTTGGATGTTCTGACTCCTTATTGTGATACCTGAGAGTCGAGGGTTGACATCAGGCCTGGGTGATCTCAGAGATAGTCTTCTTCTCATGGTGTTACTCTGTGGAAAAAACAGAAGTAAGACAAATGAGGACTGTTGTGTCAGCAAGATCCCCGATCTGGGAGACTTCATCTGGGCAGGGGAGCTGAGTGTTGGCATGCACACCTTGTGCCCACAGGATGGCATAAAAGATTGGTGTGGTATGGCTCAGTCGGTTGAGCATCATCTTGTGCACCAAATGATCACCAGTTCAATTCCTGGTCAGGGCACGTGCTCGGGTTGCGGGTTTGATCCCCAGTAGGGGGCTTGCAGAAGGCAGCTGATTGATGTTTTACGTGGACGTTTCTCTCTCTTTCGCTCTCTTTTCCCCCCTTCTTCTCTCTTGAAAGTGAATAAAAACATATTTTTTAAAAACTGGTGGGAAACCAAGGTGCTCTGTGCTGCTCTGCATCAAGATGACCCTACACGTCTGACTCTCATCCTTGGCAGCTGTGCCTGCCCCATGTGGGTGGCTGCTGAGCCTCCCGATGAGCTGAAGAGGCTGTACCTGCTGGATTCCGAGGTCCTCATCCTTCCACAGAGCTGAGTATACATGGCACAGGGGTACAGCCTCTCTGTGTCTTGTGAGTCTGAGGGCCAACTCAGACCCATAACCACTGCTGGGCCAGACCAAGACCCAAATGAGTTTGTCAAGACTAATTAGCAACACCTTGTTCCCCCATTAACAATAATTATCTCATTAGCCTTCTATATGGTCTTTTGTGTTGCCTCAAATATGTTTTTTGCATGTGTTGGGGTATAAATGACTTTCGTATGTACAACTAAAAAGTTTTCCTCACAATGGCCATCGCCTTCTGTTAGAATAAAAAGGGTCAGGTCCTCAGGAGGAGTGGGTGGGAGCCCGGGAGGAGAGGGCCATTCCACCTGCCGTGGGCAGGAGGGGGCACTAGAACTGAAAGGGCCTGGGCTCCGAAGGCAGGGAGATGGGGAACGAAGTCCAGATGCTGTCATTACAGTTGCAAGGTCTTGGGGATTTATTTACCCTTCCTGAGTCTCGGTGACCTTATCCCGTACACTGGGAATAAGTAAATGCAATGCACAAATATAGCTAAATGTCAAGCACAGTTCGGATCCAGGCCCAGACCCAGGCTTCCCAGCAATGCTAGTTCCCTCCCTTCTTTCCAGTCTGTAACAATAACAATAACAACAACATCGGTGTCTTACTTCCCTCTTACAAGGGAGTGAGGTTAAGTGCATGGACTCTGGAGTCGGACTTCTGGGTTCAAATCCTTGGTCTGCTTCTTGGTAACTGAATAACTTTGGGCAAGATACTGAGCTTCTTTGTGGCTCATTTGTTTCATTTGTAAAATAGGGATAATAACAATGCCCACTTCATAAGGTTGTGGTGAACATTACAGAAGATGAAAATCAAATGGTTGGCACAGTGCCTGGCACATATGAGGGGCTCAGAATATGGTTACAATAAAGAGAATGTTTTCAAGGACTCAGGTATCATCCTGTGGTTAGTACCACCTGCATGTCGCCCGATGGAGCCAGGGCTCAGAGCCACGCCCTCTGGCACTGAGCTCCATCAGGAGAGAGATAAACCATGAATGAGACACAACTTCTGTTTGCAAGGAGCTCAGGGTCTGGAGACAATGGGTATCCAGGAAATGAGAACAGTGAGGCTCACAGTCCTTTACTCCCCCCAACTTTCCCTAGAAACAGGGAGGATGCCCCGAATGTAAACAGGTGGCCGCCTGGGACAAGATGGAAGGAGCTAGAGGCAGACCTCTGATACCCGGCTTGTTGTTTTCCCCTTTCGCTGCATCTGCGTGCTCTGGTGCGGGTCTTTCCCTCACAGATTTATGTAACATATCATCACAGGCACGTCTGTGTGTTTTGTTGATGCCATTTAAATTCTGTTACTATTTAATACCAAGAACATCTAAAAAGAACATTTTGAAAGACTTGAAAAATCCAATTGGTCTCTTGGTAATTTGATTGTAGGAAATAGGAGAAGATAGTATTCTGAATAGAGTGCTTTTAAATGAATCATCATTGCTTTCTGGTACAGGCAATAGATGGGCTCAGATTGGTTAGGAGAGGCTCAGCTGCAAGTGGCAGAAAAACCAAAATAATAATGGCTTAACCAAGATGGATGCTATTTGTCTCTCATGAAAAAGAAATTTGCAGGAGACAGGGCAGGGCTGACAGGGGCCTCATGGAGTCCCCGGGAAACCAGACCCCTGCCATCTCCCTGTTCTGTCACCCCTAGAGCACAGCTTTCTGCTGATGGACGGAGTCGCCCTCCAGCCTCCACCATTGCTCAGTGCCTGCACCCCAGGCAGAGGAAGGAGGGAGTGACAGGAAGGAAGTGCTCTCATCTTTGAAGGCATCTCCCAGGAGTCCCACATCCCACTTTTGCTCACACACTATTGGTCAGTGTGTAGTCACATAGCCACTTCTAGGTGCAAGGCGGACCGGTATCTTAGTTCAGGCTGCAGAGCCTGGGCCCTGGTCGGGTAGCTCATTTGGTTAGAACGCTGTCCCAACATGCTGAGGTTGCAGGCTCCATCTCCAGTCAGCGCACATACAACAATTAACCAATGAATGCATAAATAAGTGGAAAAATAAATAGATGTTCGCCCCCCCCCCAAAAAAAAAATCAATTAAAAACACACGATAGATTGTGTGGCTTATAAACAATGAGAATATCTTTCTCACAGTTCTGAAAGCTGGAGGTACATATACAAAGTTTTGCTCACCAAGGGAAACTCACTCGAGCCTCGGGGTCCAGGGCATTTATTGGGGAGTCAGTCACATCAGCATGCAGTGCCCATATGACCGACCCTAATCACTCAGTCTCCAGCCCGCCCCTCAGAGGTCACACTGATGGAGTGTGGTCCAAGCCCCCCAACCCCTCAATAAATCACATCGTTAGCATAACCTGCCAGGTATGACCCAAGCACCCACGTGTGCAGAGACACTCTTATCAGTGGTTAGTTCCCAGAAGCTGGGCAAGGTCCAGTTCTGAAGACCTTTAAAGTGTCCAGGGTTTGGGCATCTAAACCCCTTACTACACATTTTCTCAAAGTCACACACCAGTGACAGAGCCAGGCTCAAAATGTTCACCTCCTTGGAAGTCATCAGGGACACTTGGAGGGAGTCTACTTGCCCATGGCAGGTCTAGAATGCTCATCTCCCAACCTCTGTCCAGTACACCCACAGGATGGAAAGCATGATTTGGGATGGATTCTTGCACTCAGATTGGCTCCGACACTTAGGGGCTGTATGACCTGAACTTATATAAATTCTCAGTGCCTCAGGTTGCTCATCTGCAAATATGAAGATGATAGGACTATTGTCGACTCATAGAGTTTCAGTGCGAAGTAAACATGTCAATTAACTGAGGCTCTTAGAACAGTGTCTGGCATACGATATGTCCTCGATAAGTGAACACTAATATTGTTATTATCATCATGCTGCTATTCCTCTGAGTCTCTTTTTAAAAAAATATATATTTTATTGATTTTTTACAGAGAGGAAGGGAGAGGGAGAGAGAGTTAGAAACATTGATGAGAGAGAAACATCAATCAGCTGCCTCCTGCACACCCCCTACTGGGGATGTGCCTGCAACCAAGGTACATGCCTTTGACTGGAATCGAATCTGGGTCCCTTCAGTCCGCAGGCCAACGCTCTATCCACTGAGCCAAACCGGTTAGGGCCTGAGTCTCTTCTTATGTCTGCAGAAACCCCTGGAGCTGGCTCAGAGCCTGGCTCTTGACAAATACAAGCTGTGCAATTTTGGAAAAGTCACTTGACTTCTCTGGGCTTTAGTTTCCTAAAGATGCTAAGATTCCTTACACTTCTATGCTCAGATGCCGAATATGAATATGCTTCATCTGTATCTTGGGCTATTTAGTCATCACAAGTATGCACACAGTGTGTATGTGTGTGTTCCTGGGCAGGGGCCAGGGTAGCTGAAAGCAGCAGGGATTCAGCTAATGTTTCTCCCCCCAGGTTCTATGTTGGTGAGCAATCCTGAATCACAGGCCTGTCAAGGAGCCTGTCTGTGTTTGGGATGAGAAACCCTCCGCTCCACTCAGCCCTCTCTCCACGCTGTCAATGCCAGTGCAGTAGGAAGAGCTGGAGGAGACAATCTCCTGTATTTCAGAAGCTTTGGAGTTGCCCTGGGACAAAGACCCCCAAGTTGATGGGCACCCTTCTACCCTCCTGAGAATGCAGGACTGAGTTTTACCTCAGCCACAACTTTGGGCTCACAAAGAGGCAAGTGCTAGGTGGTGTTTAAGAGGAGGACCCCAGGAAGGAGAAGGGGTGACTCCTGTTAGTCCCTTCCTTTTCCCTCCTTTTCCCCCTCCCTCCTTCTTTCCCCCTTTTTCCTTCCCTCTCCCGCTCCCTCCCAAGGCTATTCTTTTCCCTGCCCCTTCCCCCTTTTCTCTGCTGCCCCCCTCCTCCCCGGCCACCCTCCGAATTTCCAGAGGAAGTGCTACCTCCAGCAGGTACTGAGCCTGCCTCCCTGCCTCAGCACCCTGCAATGCCCCCCACGGCAGGGGCCTCACTCAGGCTTCTTTTTTAAAGCGATTTATAAAAGGAAACAGACGCTCCCCATGCAGCCCGAATAGCAGCATTTCTATCATCAGTTGTCATGACGTGAGCTGACAGGGGAGCAGCCCCACCACGGGGCTGACAGTTTGATGGGTCTAATTTTGGCGCAGATTTCTGCAAAGAGGCAGCTGCCAGGAATGCGCCATTGGTGGCTAAGGAGGACTAAGTGGCTGGGGAGGCGGAAGGGGAAGCAGGCAGGTGGTGGGAGTCTACCATTGCAGCTCAGTGGGCGCCACAGGCCTTGTGCAGCACCGGCATCGCTGGGCGACTGACTTCAGGCTCTCCCTGGAATTACTCAGCATCCGGAAGGGGCCCATTTTTGGTCTCTGTCTGAAAAACGGAGGTAGAAATCAAATAAATTTCCCTGAGATAAGGAATTTGGTCACGGTGACAGGGGCCCCTGGAATCCCCATTCTTGGTCCTGGGTACACATCGCTCTGTGAAGCAGAGATGACAAGGTAGCATCATTTCCCCTTTCACTCTTAGCTCCACTTACTGTTCCAACATGAGGTCCTAGTGCACGTGACAGAGGATTTAATGACAAGAAAAACAGAACAAGGCCGGAGTCCTTCCTTCCAGCTCTATGCTCCTGTTCTGTGTGTCCTCTCCCTCCATGGTCACTGAGGTCTAACTTGGCAAGTGATGGGATCAACCAACCATCGGCTGCCCCTCTCTTATCCACACTCTGGCTTCTTATTTTGTTCCCTTTTGAGCCTGTGGATTGGGAAGCCCAGGAACTGGCATCATTTATTCATTCCACCAACATTAATGGCCCTGTGTGCTTGCCATTCTGCTACACACCAGAGCCACGAAGCTAAATAATGCATGCTTCCTGCCTTTCAGGGTTGGAACATCTAGTGGGGAGAACTGATATGCAGAGAGGTAGACTTTGGAAATGCAAATTAAAGACCAACTTGTGATTCTCAGATTGGTAACATTTAGAAAGCTTGTACATATTAAGTGTTGTTGAGGGATAAAGCAACTGGGTCTCTTATACACTACTAGTGAGACAAGTACTTGAAATTAGTTTCATATCTATACTAATAAAAGCCTACGTGGCGTCTCACCCTTGCGTCATCACAAGATGGCCACCCCCATGTCGTCACAAGATGGCTGCCACAAGATGGCCACCCCCATGTTGTCACAGGATCAGGGGAGGGCAGTTGGTGGTGACCAAGCCAGCAGGGGAGGGTAGTTGGGGGCAATCAGGCTGGCAGGGGAGGGAAGTTCGAGGCAATTGGGCTGGCAGGGGAGCAGTTAGGCATCAATTAGGCCGGCAGGGGAGCGTTTAGGGGGTGATCAGGCTGGCAGGCAGAAGCGGTTAGGGGCAATCAGGCAGGCAGGCAGGCGAGCAGTTAGGAGCCAGTAGTCCTGAATTGTGAGAGGGATCCCAGATTGGAGAGGGTGCAAGCTGGGCTGAGAGACAACCCCACCCCCAATGCACGAATTTTGTGCACTGGGCCTCTAGTTATTTAATAAAGGGGAAGATGCAAATATGCTCTGACTGGGAAGGCTATAATTATGTACCCAGGAGAAATTATTGTGCATGCCCTCATGACAGTGATGTTCAAAACAGTAAGGCACTGGAAACAATACAAATATCCATTAAGACCAGAGTGAGTAAAAACATTTTAGAATACTATGCAGCAGTGAAAGTAAATGTACTACTACTACACACATCAACATGCAAGAATGTTACTAACAAACAATAGAACAAGAAAAGCAAGACACAGAATAATGTATTGAATGTGACTTTCTTTATACAAAAGTAAAAAACGGACAGAATTAAGCTACATATATAGTAAGCATATTTTTAAAACCAGCAAGAGAATGATAAGCGCCAAAACCAGAATAGTGCTTACTTCTGAGGGTGGGTGGGACTTGGGAGGGGCACAGTCATAATGATGTCATGTCCAAGTCTTTGCACGGGCCTATACCTGGGATGTTTACGATATCCAGATGGTGATTTTTCTTATTAAAAAAGTTCTATAGAGATATAATTAAAATAAGCCACACACTTAAAAAGTATAATTTCATCATTTTTGACATATTTTTCCAACTCGTTTTGGTTATTCTAAGTCCTTTACATTTCTGTACCAATTTTAGGTTTAATTGCTTGAGGGTTGAGCAGTGCCAAAGGTTCTTTTATAACAGCTTTCCAGTGACTCCGGTTACTTAGTTAGTGAGAGAGGAGGTGGAGCAAAGAGCAGTAGTGGAATCAGGACTTCCAACGTTAAGGTTGAGGATCTGTGGCAGCCTGGTGGCCCCAATCAGAGGAGGCCAAGCCCACTGCTGAGTTGGGCCAGCACAGCCAGTGGTGTTCATCCACAAAATACTGGGAAGCTCCCCAAGCACCCCATGACCTGGGCACCGAATGGCACCCTTATCCTGAGTATCACCCTGACCATTTCCTCTGCTGATCTCTTTGAGGATGTGGTGGTGACAATATACTGACAGTCAGAGCCAGAAAGGTGTTCCCCATCTAGTGTCCAGAGTCTTGGGTAGCATTTTCACAGCTATGTCTCAGGTGAGAACATTATGAAGAACGAAGTGGAAACCAATCTGTCCACGAGTGTGAAAGACCCCAGGACTCCACGTCCCTCTGCCTAAACCAGAATCACTAGAGAACTGCATGAAGGGTATGGTTCCTCTCTTCTCCCCCAATGCACATACGCATTTGCTTGGGTGTGTCAGAAAGCTCAGGGAGGCAGATGTGGAGGACACACATCATCCAGCATCCAAATTCCTCTCTTCCTTTGAGTACCCTGATTTCCTGTTGGGGCAGTTTGTTGTTGTGCATCGTCTTGGTGGGTGGGCAATTCCTGGTGATAGCCATCTCCTGTTGCCTGCCACTGTGAATGTATAGACTGAGGCTTTATCTACCTTGTTGGAGTGCTTGGGGACAAGCTTAGCCTGGTGGACACTGGGTTCTGGGACATTGCATGTGGAACAAATGAAGCCAACTTGGCGGGAATATGGAAGTAAGAATCTGAACTGTGTCAGAGGCTGCGGCCGGCCTTTGGCCGTGCATGGTGATGTTTTGGTGTCCCTTATACAGTGCTTGCTACCTAGAGGATGCTCAGTAGATGTTAAATGAATCAGTGCATGGATAGTAATATTGTTAGTGGGTCCCATTTCTACAAAACAAAAACGCTGTCTAGAATCACAGACTTGTCAAGCTGCAACAGAGCTTGGTGTTTCGTTCTCATCTAATTCAAACCCTTTATTTTGCTGATAAGTAAGGGAGTCCACGGGATGTGGCCAAAATATCTCTTCCCTTACTTGCCAGGCCCAGGCAGAGCTGGGTTCTAAATATTCAAACTCCCAGTCTATTTTCCTCTCACCTACTCTATCTCCAAGTCTTTCAAAGTACCTATAATAATGAAAGTGTAATATGCTAATTAGACCGGACAACCGAACGACCTTCCGGACTTCCTTCTGGACAACCTTCTGGATGAAGCCGGGGCTGCGAGAGCTGAATCCCTTGCACGAATTTCGTGCATCGGGCCTCTAGTATTTAGATATTTGCCTATTTAACTAGCCACACAGAGACATAAGCATATTTATAGTAGAACCACTGAAAAATTGTACCAGTACTGGGTAGCCTTGATACCAGCCAAGATTCAGAGACCAGCAATTAAAGATGCTAATTACCAGGACGATAGCTGTTTATTGGTCTAGGTGGGTCATATTTAGCATGATCTTCAGGATCCCGAAACATCCTTTCACTTTCTTCATCTTGCAGACCAGAGTTTGCTGTAAGTTGACTTCCTTAAATCACTTAGGCAGACTCTTGGAAACTGGCCGACACCTCAGCCTTTTGGATGGGACTACTGGGTTTATGAGTCCAGATGGTCTGCTTCTAGAATCTAGAACACAAGTGTGGCAGCTTTCTAAAGACATGGGCACTGAATGCAGATTTGCTTCAGCAAATGGAACCTGTGTGAAGAAGGCTTTCTAGCTCATTGTTAGACAAACAGCCTAATGGCCAATGCCCATATTTGTTACCAGGCAAATAGGAAAGAAGCTGCAGAAATGTCTAAGACTGTCTTTATCTGAGGGCATTGTCATTAGTGTTCAATAAACAAATTGTATGCTGTTAAATCCCCATAAAGTTTGTGGCAGTCTCTTTTTGAGTTTGGTATCCATGAGGGAAAGTAAAATCTCAGTTAGAAACCAGGCCCTGGTGTCCACAGCCAGGGCTCCTCAGTGAGAGCTGAGTCCTTCCAAGAGCAGAGCCTGAGGCAAGGAGTTGGGGTCAAGTGGTTTGTTTGGGAGATGGAATAAGGGAGAGGAGAGAGTGAGACAGGAAAGAAGAAAGAGCCAATAACAGTTGTGATCATGAGCAGATTACTGTTGTGGGCAACTGAAGTCCAATCCTGCTGGGGATCCTGTGAGAGATAGTGTAGGTTGCACCCCAGGTTCATCCCACGGCTGGGGAGGGAGATGCAGTGTTACCCACCAACTCTTGTCCTTTATTGCTTGAGGGCTGTTCATAAAGTGTCAACTCCCTGGCATTTTCTGTGTGCAGGTGACCTCTGAAGTTGGCCAAGTCATGTGGGTGGGTGGTGGGGGGGGGGCAATGGCATATGCTGCACTAAGGAAATGCTACTCCAGCTTCTCGAGAAAATAGGATCTTTGTATAGCACTTTATAGTTCCTCTCTTTAAACATCACCATGACAACCACCACAAAATAGAACACCTCAAGTTAGGAATCATTTAAAATTTCAGGGAATGTGGACTCTAGGAGAGATTTGCATTTCCATTTGATAAAAAAAGCCTTTACAGGAAAAAGTCTATACTGTAAGTTAATTCTAGTTCTTTATTGTCCATATATATGCTTTAGCATTAATACCGCTCTCTCACTCTCTCTTTCTTGCATAACTAGAGTACAGTGCCAAAAACCAGGAAATTTTTATTGATGATATTGACACAATTTAGTGACCTTATTTGCAGTTCACCAGTTTTACATGCATTCATTTGTGTGTATTTAGTCTGATGTAATTTTATCACCTGCATAGATTTGTGTGGCCACCACCACTTTGGAGACATAGGACAATGCCTTTGCAAGGATCCCCTGTCTACCCTGTTTAGCCACAGCCACTTCCTTCTCCCCCTCATCCACCAGCCCTGGCAGCCATTCCTCTCTTGTTCCTCTCTATAACTTTGTCATTTCAAGGATGTTGTATAAATGAAATCATGGAGATATAACCTTTTGAGATTTTTTAAAAAATTAAGTGTATCTTCCTTCAAGTTCATCCAAATTGTGGCATACATATATCAATAGTTTGTTCCATTTTATCACAGAGTGGTATTTCATGGTTTGGATGTGTCACAGTTTCTTTAACTACTCACCCACTGAAGGACATTTCACTTGGTTCCTGTTTCGGGACCTTGTGGACAAAGTGTTATGAACATCTATGTATGTACAGGTGTCTGTGTGAACATAAGCTTCCATTTCTGTGGCATAAATGCCCAAGAGTAGAATTGTTAAGCCACATGGTAACTTTATGTTTAGTTTTATTAGAAGCTGCCCCACTCTTTTCCAGAGTGGCTGTGCCATTGTACACTCCCAGCAGTGATGCACCAGTGATCCACACCCTCACCAGCATTCAGAGTTAGTATTGATCTGATTTGTGTTGATCAGAGAGTCAAGGGGATGGTCTTTGTTTGGTTTACAAACTTTATAGGAAGTCAGTGCCATTCTTGGGCCACCTAAGTGACATCTCTTAATCATTCTTGCTCTCCTATTTTCTGACTGCTTCTCCCCACCCCCTTTTTTTTAAACCTTGAAATAGCAACATATATAATAGTTGTAATAGATCAAAGCATTTCAAATGACTAACTTCTCTCAGGTTAAAATAAAGGGCCAGTCCCCAGTCTGCAGAGATAAATAACTGACTCATATCAGCCTGAATCAATGTGGGAAGATAGATGGGATAGAGAAGAAAATGAAGGGTGGAGAAACCAGAGCAAAATGACCAAAGAAATCTATTTTCATAAGATGAAAAGAATATTGAAACAGTTTGTGAGATACGTGAGATAAGCTAAGTATGCACAACAATGAAATTTATTTGTAAAGATACTAGGCTGTGAGCTACTTTTAAGAGGGACTGATTGGTAACAAAGAATTAAAGGACTTAGAATAACGTAATTTGGGTTGAAAAGGGCATGAACTTTCATCAGTGTAGATGTCATCTTAGAAATGAGGCCACAGGTTTAGAAATGATGTAACTAATGCCCAGAGCAATTAAACTGTTTGTCCAAAGTCACACAAGGAGCTGACTGCAGACGGAAGCCAGAGCCCCACACAGCACAGCCTGGGGTGCAGGGTGCTTCCTACACAAGTAGGTGGGTGATCCATTTATAAAAAGATTTTTACTTTGATCTCTATCAGATATTTTCATGTCATACCAGGCCATGCCCGGCTTTCCTTGGCACGCCCCCTGCTATAGGTTGGAAGCTTCCCCGTTGTTCCAAGCTGGTTTATACCCTATTTTATACCCTATTGGACTTTTGAGAATGACATTGGAGGTCAGTTGATGTGTCCTTGTGTAGCACAATGGAGGGCCATGTTTACAAACATTCTCTTGTCTTCAGATGATGGAAGGTTCAGAGGTAAAAAGAAGAGCGGGCCGTTTAAAAAAACAGATTAGCCAAAGTAGGTTTTAAAATAGCAAGACTTAAAGTGATTCAATGTTAATTGAATATTGAGTAAGGAAGAGGTAGGGAGTTAATTGAATGAGTGAGTTTGGGGTTTCGGATAATTTTTTCATGATGCGAAGGAAATTATTTCAGAGTGGGCACAGATGGGGGGGGGGAGAGTGAGCATGATCTTTGGAAAGAGTAAATGAAAGCCATTTTGTTTGGTGGGAAACAGGCTTTGTTGGACTGTTGGATTTTCCTTTAAGCTTGTGAAATTATATTTCAAAAACACATTTTGGATTGTTATAAAAAGCTACATGCTATCTGAAGGAAATTTAAAATATGGAAAAGCAAACAGAACAGAATAAATATCATCCATGAGCTCATTATAGGTACCATTGACATTTTAGTTTATATCCTTTTAGTCGTTTTCTAAGAATATATATCACATATAGTTACATATATATTAAATGTTTATAAAATATAAGATCATATTGTTTAGTAACCTACCTTAAGACTTAGTCCATAAACACCTTTATGATGTAACTTTAAATCACTGCCTAGTATTCTATTGTACAGATGTCCTTTAGTTAATTCACCCAATATTGTTTCCCTGTTATAAAGAATGTTATAACTTTATTTTTGTGCTTATCTACAATTATTCCTTAGGTTATGTTTGGAATTTCAGTGCCAAATAAAATGTAAATTTCAGAACTTTTGATTTTTTATTGACAAATTAACACCCAGAAAAAAATTGTATCAGTTGTCGTTTATAGGGCTTTCCATGTCCTTTCAAAAGTGAGTTCTATTATTTCTCTTTTTAAAGAACTATGTTTTTATTGATTTCAGAGAGAGGAAGGGAGAGAGAGAGATAGATAGATACATCAATGATGAAAGAGAATCATTGATTGGCTGCTTCCTGTATGCCCCCTACTGGGTATCGAGCCTGGACAGGTGCCCTGAACAGGAATTGAACCGTAACTTCCTGATTCATGGGTCGATGCTCAACCACTGGGCCATACCAGCTGGGCTAGTTCCATTATTTCTTTTTAAATAGTCAGTTTGATAAATAAAAATTATGTATATTTATTATTTCTTTAATTGTTAAGGACATTATATTTTTATAAAAAACAAATATTTGGGAAGGTCTCTGTAACTTTTGGATCATGTTCTTTAATTATTATATTTTTCTATTGGGGTGCTCATCTTTTTCTCATTGATTTTTTAAAGCTTTATTAAAATGCTGAGTCCATTTCACATGTATAGTTTTGTCTCCCCATCACGCACATTTGAGCACTGCTGCTACTATGCCTTATCACAGCATTCCATGCGTACTTAAAGCCAAGCAAAGGGTGGAGTTCCATCTTTAAAAACTAAACAGGCATTTTGGACAACACATTCTTGGCAATGGTACCTGGACAGCATTTATCACACAAGGTAGGGAGTGTCCTCACTCTGTGTTATAAAAAGGACAGCCACATATAAACTGTTACAGAAATAAAGTAAGTTGGACATTTTTAACAAACAGTTTAGCTATTTTCTTAAGAGACTTCTTCCACTGCCAGAGACCCTGAAGATCCACATGGCCAGTCATCTGGAAGCAATTCTTCATGTAATTGGTGAACTTTGTGAAGAAAATCACTTTTTTCTATACTTGCTTGCATGTTTGCTTTAATATCTTCTACAGAAATAGGTCCTTTTGGCATTTTAGGAGTTTTTTAAAAAAATTATTACTATTTTTTTAAAGGATTCTTAACTTTTTATCTTGATGTTGATGATTTTGAATCTTTTCTATTTTTGGTTTGATTTTTGTGCATTTGTCTGGAGTATCTCATATATACTCCTTTAATGGAGCTTCTCCTCCTCCTTCTCCTCCTCCTTCTTCTTCTATTTCTTCTTCTTCTCTGCCATCACCATCACCACCATCACCATCATCATTATCATTGTCATCATTAGCAGCAAGTTTGACTTTTTTCTGTGGAAACTTTCTAGATATCCTTAGGATTTTCACTTCTCCTCTTCAGCTTCTGACTCTGCATTTTCCTCTGACTGATTAAGTGCTATCTACCCATTAATATGCCCAGGCTCTGAACCATAAGCCACAGGTGGTGTCATTTCTAAGTCCCTGAGGTAAACCATTGGTTGTACAGATATTTTCGAAGTTGCCAGCTCTCCTTTAATTGAACTGCCTTCATAATTCATTGCCTCTGCTTCAACAGTCTGCAATTCTCCCTTTGCACCAGTCCCTAAACTGACTATTCTTAAAGACATAAATATAAATGTCTCCTTTATTCATTATAGTGTGAGTATCCACATGACTACAAAAAGAAAAGTATGCCCAAGTAGGGAAAAGAAGTCAAAATCAGAATTGATTGGATTTAAATACTGAGATTCCTAAAACTTAACTTTTCTCTGCTATGATGACTTAGCTTTAGACAGGTCATTGGCTTCTGTTGTGTTTTAGATTTTAGAAGTGACTCATAGGCACTTAGCAAAAGTAACTGATTAAATTACCCTTATCATTAATGACGTTGTTGGGCTTCCTTGCTATCAGACACTCAGCTCACCAACTGGTCAGCATTTAGTTGACAGCCTGGTCGCCAGTGAAAACAATGTGGGTTAAGTCTCACTTTAACAAGTTTAATAGTATATCAATACAGACAGTAGTTGCTCTATTGTATCCAGACGTTATTAAAATTAAGAAGTGGTACGCTAAATTGTTTGTTTTCTTTATTCACACAAAACAGATGCTCAAGACTCACTTTACTTAGACATAGTAAATTAGGGTCGGCTGTGTTGAGTTAATTGAATATTTTGCCTTTTCTGGAAGAATAAATGTTGTAGCAATTTTCCTGCTCTTGCTGTATTTAAAAACAATACATGATATTCTTAATACAATTTGATGGTGTTCAAATGCCTAGTTGGAGTTCAAGGGTTATAAAACCATATTCTTACGTAGCAGGTTGGGAAAGTGCTGAGGACTGAACTGTGTGTCCTCCTCCCCTCACATTTATATATTTTAGTCCTAACCCCAATGCGACTACTAGTATATTTGGAAATAAAGGTTTTAGAGGTAATTGAAATTAAATGAGGTTAACAATTTTATACAACTCGTAGATTTATAAGAAGAGGGATGAGAGAGACCTTCCTTTCTCTCTCTCTCCCTCCCCTCCCCTCTCTCTTCACACTTCCCATAATTGCAACAGAGGGAAGGCCATGGGAGAAGGTGGATATCTGCAACCCAAGAAGAGAGCTCTCACCAGACACTGACCCTGCTGACCTCTTGATCTTGGACTTCTAGCTTCCATGACTGTGAGAAAACAAATTTCTGTTGTTTAAGCCAACCAGTCTATGATTTTATTTTGGCAACCCAAGCCCATTGAGAGAGAAAAAAAGGAGATGGAGTGTGAAATACATTTCTGAAGGGAATCAACGGTAGTTAGAGACTGAAAGCAGGGAGCATTACTTTGTGAATGACCCTTTACAACCATAGCTTGGGACCTAGCATAGTCCAATGGAGACAGAACCTGCCTAAAAACATGAGACTGGGTTGACCTCGCAGCATTGCTGCTAGCTTGCTATATGACCTTGCTCCAGGTCTCAGCTTCCTCACCTGCAAGAAGAGGTGATTGAGTTAGCTCTTCTTTATGTTCATTCTATTATTTTGAAAAGCCCAAGGGGCATTGTATTCTAATTATTGGAATATTCCAATTAGGTGCTTCAGAGTTCTCTCATGAGTAGACTTTGGGATCCTCTTTCAAGTGAGTGATGCAAGCTAACAAGGTGATATTATTCCATCTTTCAACCTCAAACTCAAAGTTCATTTTGGAACAGGAAATGGTAAGGTGACGAAATATCCTCTAACACCTCCAAATGGTGTCTACCAGTCATATGCAGTTTGAGATGCTTTGTCTTATCAACGTAGAGATTTCAATGAGTGAATTAGAAATATTGGCTCAGAGATATTCTTTCTCCTTCTCTTGTTCCTCCTGAGGGGAAAGAGGTGATTTGGTGACAGTTTTTAAATATGGCAATTAAGACATATATCTCAACCGTTCTCCATCTCCTCAAAACAAAAGGAAAGCAGACCAGCTCTGGCCAAGACATTTGGCCCACCAAAAGGATGGTTCCTTAATATTAACTACTGGATTACTAGAGGTAGGTGACTAGGGGGACTTTAAAATGACACAATATCTTTGTGTGCATCATGCTTGAACATGGCAGTGAATAGGCTTCCTGACCTTTCATTGACCCAGGCAGCCTCTTTAATGGTGTATGAACCTGTAACATCAGATAATGTGGCCACTCTGGACCACATCATAAACTTTAATGCACCAATTAAAGTGATGGTAATGACCTTAGTGTTTCCTGGGCCAAATCTCATTCTTCCCCACCCATTCTTTCTTTGAGAGGAGATGATGAGAGCCAGGGTAGTGCCATTTCATAGGGGACTGTCACTGAGGAGGTGGCAATTGATCAGAGACCGGAAGGAAGTGAAGGAGGGTGCCATGAGGACCTATGTGAGAGCAATCCAGGCAGAGGCAGAGGCAGAAGTAGGCCTAAGACCCTAAGTTGTGTTAAGCAGCTTGAAATTGCGTAGGGATGGTTATAGGAGAGTATCCCAGGAAAGAAATGGAACTCCTTCATGTTAAATTTTTAAGGGAACTATGTGAATGATGCACTGGAAAAGGGTAATATGGGACTTTCTCTTTCCACTGCCACATGGGAGCCCTGTCTCCTGTGAGCCATCCCTCCTCATTGAGCTGCTTCTAGAATTGCATCTGTATGCAATCAGGCTAAATTGGGTTAGGGCACAGAAACCTTGACTAATATTTAGTTCATGAGTGAAGTCTGGAGGTAGGAGTTTCAAAGGTTGGTTTAGCAACTCAACAACCTTTCTCTCATGGTGATAAGATGACTACAGTAATTCCAAGCATTTCCCAGGGGTGCCTCAAACAGGAAGGAAGGTGAAGGTTCAAAAGGAAGCCTCTAATTTTCTCCAAGAAAAAATGAGCTCCTCAGCACGATTCTGCTTAAGTCTCAGGGCTGGCAGTCAGTCAACAGCCCACCCCTAAAAATGACTGGTACACAGGAGTGGACAGCCAGGCTTGACTTGCATTGAGCTTGGCCTATCCTCAGCGGCTGAGGGAGGGGCTTAGCTACTCTGAGCTTGTTGCGGCCAAACCAAATTGGTTTCTATGACTATGGAGGGAGGGACAGTTGCAGGTGACCTGCAGTGTCTGCCACACCAGCATATCCACGAATTCCCCAAGTTTAGTCACAGAAGAGATGACAGTTTTCCTCTCTGTATTCTGTCTGGATTCGGACCCTCATGGATGTAGTTCCTGACCACATCTAGAGGATGGATTCACCCTGTCCCAATTGGTTCCTCCAGAAACTGACCTGGGGAAAAGATTCAAGTGCACGGAGTTTCGTTGTCAAGGAGGGAGATGTGATACAGGGATGGGAAGGCAGCCGATAAAGGGTAAGTTAGGGAACAAGCTGCCAAGTTGAGCAACTGAAACTTAATCCTGTGGGGAAATGCTGGGGAAGCACATGCCTTGGAATTGCTTTACTTGAGAGAGAAGGGAGCTGAGGTTTTTATCCTCCAGTTCCCTTTGTTGCCTGGCTGATGGCAGCTCCCCGCTCTCCCGGCCTGGCCTGCACACGTGGGCAGAGGGGTCTCCTGTGGCTCTGGAAAAGCCCTCAGACCCAGAGATGCAGGAAATTCCTGGTTGGGGTCATCCAAAGCCCAAAGGTAGGTTCTACGGGACATGGGAGGGGCACTGACAGCGTTTGCTACACACCCTCCCGCTAATGTACACAAACCTCTTCCTTGATGTGCACTAAAATGCTTAGATCTGTCACTTCATCAGTATTCCCCAGAAACTATATGCTCCTCAATATACACATGGACCAGACTGGAATAACTTTATTGACACAGCAATCTGCACAGTACCGTGTGTAAATAAGTACTCTCTCACATGCATTTTGAAGGTGTCAAGTTGGGGATAAGAATGACTTCGCCCAGCCAACAACGTTTGGGCCAGTAGTTATTATCCTCATGGTTAGTTTATACATTGATACAACCTTTTTTTCCATTCAAGCAAATGGCTCAATTGGTGAAGTCCTTGGAGAGCACAGCCTGTCACACAGGGTGAACCTACACCACGCCAAGGAAGTGGAGATTGCAGACCCCTATTAATGTGATTAGAGTCAGCCCAGTGAAAAAATGCAGCCCTCCAAATTCTAGAACCATAACCACATTGTAGGCCTAAAGATTTCCTTCTGTCTCCTTTGAATCCAAATGAAAGAAGCACAACATTTTTTAAAGTCTTTATATGGCGCATAAGCTGTTTTTATAAATGTGGGATAATTCATTGAGGATAGAAGTAATGTTGCAGAGGCATCCTGAGAGAACCTTGCTTTTGATGTAATCTAGTCCGATGGGTTATTTTTCTTTCCTCCTGCTTCTCTCCTCCCCCCTCCTCCCCCTCCCCCCCCCGCACCCCGGTTCATTTTTGCCAAAATGAGTTTCCATATGTTTTATCTAAATGAGTCACATTCAGAGAAATCATTCAAATGATCCGTGGGCACAGATACTTTTTTTTCATTGGTGGCTTGAAGGTGGGTGGTTATGAGGAGTGGAAATGGTGGTGGGCTCTTCTCCAAACCTCAGATCCTTTGGCTTGCTCCGATTCTCTGAGCATTCTGCATCTCCAACTTCATTCTATACCAGAGGGAAATAGCCTTAGTAAATTGCAAAGATTATTCAATTTCAGTCCACTTTAAGTGCCCTTAAAGGGAGACTGCACTCATGACTTCTCAGGGGGTAGGTGATGCATCTTGCCACGGATAAAGTGCTCGTTGAGAGGTTTTAAATCACATTTGTAGCTTGGGAGACTAATACTGGAGGCAGCTCTCTTCTTAAAAAGTAATGCCATCTGTGTCCCTGACTGTACAGAGCAAAGGGTGGGGGTGGGGAGACCAGAGCTAACTTGTTTAAAGACCGAGGAAACCATTCAAAGGGTGTCTTCCAAGAGACATAAACACCTTACCCAGGTTAATAATGACTCTCATTGTATTTTATACTTTGAGCCAGAGGGATGCAATTGTTCTCCCTGTGGCACTTTGTATTGTTCCACCTGAAATATACACAAATCTGAATCCAAATGAGATAACCATTTGATCTAATGCTTTAAAAAAAAAAGAGATCTCTGTTGACTGAGTTTAATGCTCTATTTGAATTTTACCCTTCCAATCAAAGGTTATCTTTATGAGTGAATATGTATGGAGCACTGACATCTGGATGGCCTAGATATGGAAGGTTTATTTGTAATTCCCCCTCCTCCCCCCCAATTTGGTTGATGTTCTCAAATGAATGGGTATGTTGTCAACTGTTTTGTGGATTTCATTGTTACTTGGGTTCAATAATCTCTATGGCCTCTTGGAAAAGACTCAGTTCAATTCCACACACCCTTATTGAGCACTGACATTGTGCCTGATGCTGGGATAATACACCAGCCAGTCTGTCTGGAATCCTGCACAATTGCTATGCTCTCAGAGGGACCACCCACAGCTTATTATTCTCACTGATATTTGACTTTGTCCCAAAAAGGGATAAAAGGAAAGTAGAAGAAAAAAAGAAGCTAAAAAGGAAAAAAAGGAAGGAAGAAATCAGGACTCTAAAAATTTCAGATTATTCTAAGCAGAAATCATGTCTGTGATAAGAACAGCTGAAGTGGCTGCCAACACCTTTTCTTTCCCTTTTGTATCTGTGAACATCACTCTGTTGGATGCATTCCACTTTGTGGGCAGTGTGATACACCCAGAGTCCTGCGATTCCAGCTCTTCAGATGTTTCTAAAGTCGGTGAATATGAAGTTCTTCTCTGGTGATGAAGTAGCTCATGTAGAACCTGGCTGTTCCATGTCTGCTTCGACAGCCACATTGGCTTGGGTGGAAATCTGTGTCTCGCTCTCTCTTCCTTCTCACTCATTTCCCTTGCTGGCTGGGTGGGACTCCCGCAGTAACCATCCCGCTGGCCCCTGTTAGGTTAACTTATTTCATGGACCAAAGTGTGTGGAACATAAGCAACCAAAGTAAGTTAGGGTCAATAGGTTTGCCTAGATTGTCATTATTATTTTTTAAATGTATTTATTATTTAGACTCTACTTGTTTCTAAGGCAGCTTTGTGATGGCATACAATAAAAGGAAGGTAAGTAATTAGACTAATATAACAGGGGTAAAAAATGAAAACTTATCATATGAAGTGAAAGACCTTTAGGCTAATAATAGCTATTACAGTTCAACACTAATTTTAGTAGTAGGCTCCTAGGCAGTCCAAATTTAAAAATGTAGTGAGGGACTAAACTTTCATTACCCAATGAGAAAAGAATACATATTAATTCACCAGCAGGTGAGTTTTCTCTATAGACCACTAACTCTTTTTTTTTTTTAAATCCTCACCTGAGGATATTTTCCCATTGATTTTTAGAGAGAGTGGGAGGGAGAGGGAAAGACAGAGAGAAATATTGATGTGAGAGAAACATCGATTAGTTGCCTTCTGCATGAGCCTCGACCAGGGCCTGGGCCAGGGAGGAGCCGGCAGCCGAGGTACATGCTTTGACTGGAATCAAACCCAAACCCGGGACCCTGTGGTCCTCAGGCTGATGCTCTATCCACTGAGCCAAATCTGCTAGTGCAATACCACGAACTCTTCATTGCTATTTATTACACAAATTCTTGTATACAGTCAAGGACTAACTATTGAACACTTTTGAAAAGAAGTTTGTTGGTTCATGTAGGAGAATCAGTACACTTTTTAGTCTTAAGTTCATCTAAGATGCATCTTATCTAGGCCAAGGACATGGACATGAGCTTTTGGCAGGAAATGTGATCACTGGCCCACTTTATCTTGTACCAAAGGGGTTTGCATCTCAGGCTCTTAAAGGCTTCACCATGTGCTCTTCCTGCAAGTGTATCTTGCCATGTCATGTGGTTACTTGGTTACATGGTACAGACTTCATTAAAAATTTTTTCCCCCTGACGAAAGTATTCCTTTCCTTTTTTCCTTTTTCTTTTTTCCTCAGCTTTATTGAGATATAATTGATATATAACATTGTGTAAGTTTAAGGTATACAATATGATGATTTGATACATGTATTTTGCAAATTGGTTACCACAATGAAGTTAGTTAACATCTATATTCCTCACATAAGTACCCTTCCTTTTGGTGGTAAGGGTATTTAAGATCTACTCTCTTATCAACTTTCAAGTATCTAGTACAGTATTATTACCTATAGTTTCATGCTGAATTTATATGTCTTATAACTGGAAATTTGTATCCTTTGACAGAAGTCTCCCCATTTCTCCCATCTTCCAACCGCTGACCATTCCACTCTGTTTCTATGAGTTTGGCATTTTTAGATTCCATGTGTAAATGAGCTCATACAGTATTTGTCTTTTTTGTTTGTTTTACTTCTTTTGCTCAGCCTAATACCCTCAAGTCCCTCCATGTTGTCACAAATGGGAAGATTTCCTTCTTTTTATAGTTGAATCATATTCCTTTGATATATGCTACATTTTCTTTAGCCATTAATCTATTGACAGACACTTAGGTTGTTTCCATGTCTTAGGTACTATGAATAATGCTGCAATGAATATGGGAGTTCAGATATGTCTTTGAAGTATTGATTTCAGTTAGAGATTCTTGAAATTGCCTCTCTCCATTCACCCTCGGAGGTCCTTGAGATAAGAATTGGTTGCCTCTTTGATGCGCAGGTCTGTCCCTAAACGTCTCTGATTATTTTTCAGGAAAATACCAGGCCTGCTTAACAGCTCTGGCATCCTGCTGTTACCCAAGAGATCACATGTGATGTGTGCTAATGATGAATGCTGGTACTCTAACCACTCAGTAGATGAGAACCAAGCTTTTGGAGAGACCCTCAGAATTAGGTATCATTTCATTTCAGCAGCCAGTGCCACAACTAATTTTTGTTTATCTTTAGTATTTGACAAAAATGTTCTTCCTCATGAATATTTAGGATACTTAATTTCTAAAACTCTGCTGAGAGCAATGACATCACAAGTGAGTAATACTGTATGTCCCAGCTTCAAAGGCTGACAAATAGTTTGATGAAAGCAGCAAATTGACTCTGGCTCAGAGCCATTTATACAGCAGACATAGAACCCAGATGTCAAATGTCAAATATCATTTAAGAACGAAAGAGCACTAAAGCAACAGAACATTTTACCTGGATAGGTGAAACTGCTCTAGTCAGGAGAGAACACAAGAAGGAAATACCAAGGATAAAAACACATGAAAAACATTTAATAGCTCTTGGAACATATGGAAATTAATGATATTCAGATCTTGCAGAATACCGAGATTTTTCAGCTTAAAATAATCTTCCTGCTGATGCACAGTTCCTGGAGGGCTCCCAAAATGCCATGGAAAAAATTAGATGCAGGCAAAAAAAGCAAATCTCTGAGAATCAGAGAACAGGGTAGAAACAAAGTAGAATTATTTGTGACTAATTGAAGAGACAGTGTTATGGAGATGGCACCAGTTGGGACATGGATCCATGCCACAGTTTTCCCCTTAACCATCTTAATTGGTCATGGACAAGATTCGTGTCCTTAATTTCTTTATATGTAAGGTGGAGTTTTGTTTTATTAACTTTCAAGGTACCTTTACATCTTTAAAACTGTATAATCTATGCGAATGACTAAGACTCAGTACCCAGAATGACTTAAATCTGAAGAATCTCTACTGAAGTGGATAGACTCACTCCAGACAACCCAGTATTTGGAAATCTATTAAGAATTTGTAGCAGAAGGAAGGACTGCTCAACTTCCAAGCTCAACTACCACTCTAGCACACTACCAGAACAGAGCATGGGTGGGAGAAGACAGGGAAAGGAAACAGAGCTAATCCATGGGAAGCTGACGTGTAGCCGCATTCCCCATTCATCCCCGCCTGTTTCTGCTTGGAATGGGGATTGCATTGAGTAAAAAGGTTTAGTGGGGCCCTGGGTGGTTGGCTCAGTTGGATAGAGCGTCGGCCCATGGACTAAAGGGTTCCATGTTCGATTTTGGTCAAGGGCATATGCCCAGGTTGCAGGCTCGATCCCCAGGGTGGGGTGTGTAGGAGGCAGCTGATCAATGATTCTCGCTCATCATTGATGTTTCTATCTCTCCCTCTTTCTTCCTCTCTGAAATAAAAAAAATATATTAAAAAAAGGTTTAGTGGGGTTCAGTGCAACCCCTAATCCCAGGAGTGAGATTTCACTGAAGATAGACTTCTCCAGCTAAAATGAAAAAAAGAGAGATGTCCCCAAGGTCTGGGTGAATGCACTCAACAATGACATATCTGATTCTCTTACACTTATTTACTATAATTGAATCAGAGCTTCAAAATCCTTGAACTCTGTCTTCTGTTTAACCCCAAGACCTTATTGGCAAGCAGGATACCTTCTAGAGAGAGGACAAAACCAGAAAGCTTTTAGCTGGCCGTGGATTCAAGAGTGATAGACCTTGTTCAAACAGCTCTGAGACCTGCAAAAATCACAAGAGTGTTGGGAGGTCACCAGTAGATTTTTGAATTATTAACACATGTTTAACAATTAAAGAAAGACATACTGATAGACCATCAAGGCAATTAATTATTTAGTTGTACAAAGTGAAGAATGGAAAAGAGATGAAGTACAGTGAGCATGAATCTTAGGCTGCAAAGGCAGGTATGCATGAGATACCGGTCATGAAATTTACTTATCTGGAATCAAATCACATCTGATTCCAAGCCCTCATTCCACAGGGCTAATCCAAATTTAACCTCAGGGGTTATTAAAACTTTTTCCCCCACCCTCTTCCAGAATCATGCAAAAATCCCTATTGAGAAAGGCTAGGTCTTATATGAAACTGATGTTCGTTCAGTGGCCAAGTCTACAGAAGTGGTCTGACTTCCAGGGGCTCTGCTGATTCTAAGGTATGCTTGGGGACAGGAAAAATCTTGCCTAAGTCTTGGATTTCTTAGGTGTACCCCTCCCCTTCGTTGCCTCTTACAGCTCGCAAGGAAGCCAGATGTGGTTGGCCACCCTGGGGTCCTCCACCACTTTAACAAACTCAGGGCCATCTTATTTCTTCTCTGCTGCCTTTCTTTTCCTGCAAAAGCATTAACTTCTCTCCCAATTCCCTTCAGAATTTTCGAGAGAGATTTCTTCCTTTATTTATTCTGGAAATACTGTATCAGTCTCTTCCCCCAAGCACTTCTGAACTCACCAGAGGCTGACAAAAATTAAACTTCTTGAAGGCAAAAGTTAATTAAGTTTCTCATCCAATGCCAGAAATGTAATTGAAAATTTCAGAGAATGACTTAATTTTTTTTTCTTTTCAGTATCTATAGTCATATACCTTGTTTTTAATTAGATTGTCACATGATGCCAACCACTTCTAATACTTGAATGGGAACACACTGTAGATTTAACACTGTTTAAGATTGTTAGCTATTCTGATATTTACTGAATGGGGTATAATAGAGTAAATGTGTTAAGTTGATACCATCAACCGGAAATATGGAACAACAATTTGTAAAAATCGAATGGTATTATTATGTATAAATTGATCAGGTATTGGAGCAAGGATTTCCAGAAAAGAGCTTTCAAACTAAATGAAAATACAGTGGAGAAAGAAAAGGTCAAGTTCAAGTATAAAGCAATTGCTTACAAAATCCTGAGCCTGAGAAGGGTTAGACTTTTAGTTTCCCACACTATCAAAAATGGAAGTTGGATCGGGAGCAGAGAGGAGCAATGGGACCTTGGTAAACTAGCAAGGTAAGAGACCAGGAGCAGAGATGTGGTATGCATTTTTCAGCTAGCATGTGGACAAGCTGGTGACACACTCTGAAATGCTGGCCGTGCACACTGGGGATTGGTCTCTCCTGTCCATCTGTCCATCTTCTGAGTTCCAACAAGGATGCTAATGCAAGATATCTGTTGGTTTAAACCTGAAGCTTAGCCTTCCTCTGTGTCTTATTATAAAATAGTTATTGTGGACAAAGAAAAGCCCTTAAGTAACTCTTAAAAATTTCATTATTTATTTCATTCCTTCTTTTCTAGATGAAATTTGACACCTAGTGGTCTTTTTCCCAAGGCGCTGTTTGGTATTTATGACGACAAGCGGAGCACTTGGCCGTCTGGGCTCTCACACTGGAGCTGGGGTATATATTGCACTACAGGCAGGAAGAGAAAATATATTTTATGGTGTCAATATGGTGTCCTTTTTGTCTGGCCATTGGGACAAATCAGGGCACATATATGTGGCTTTACCCATGAAAGACATCTTAAGTTAGTTACATGGGTTGAGAACTTGTTATTTAACTTACAACTTGAGATGGCTACTATAAACAGTTATGGCTAGGTGAGATGCTCTGGAGTGACATATGTCTCAAGTCTGGAAAAATGGAAGTCATTAAATGGCAACCTGAAAACTGTAAAGACGTGTCCTCAGCCCAGAGGAGCCTGAATGTGGTATCAGATGCAGCTTTACATAGCTCTCCTCAATGCTCCCGGGGCACAGGAAACTGGCACACACCTTTCACTCAGCATTGTAAAATTGCCACCTTATTATTTCTTTCTTTTATTTTTTAAGAAGGGCACACTGCAAGGCCAACTTCTCAGGTACTGAAAAGTTGGACAGCGTGCCATTTTTCTTTACAACTGAGTGAATATATTAAGATTTGTTCCACTGCCTGAGAGACAAGAGAGTGTAATGGTTATAATACTGGAAATTTGGACTGGAAACATGCAGTGTTTCCCTGGGCAGGATGGTCTCCCGGGTTCTTGTCCCATGGAGTCGAAGAATGAAACCACAGATGAAAGGTGGTATAGCAAAGGTGGAAATTTATTGAGAAACAAGCACAGATTCCCATGTGAGGAGGGGGAAAGTCTCCTGAGTTCTTTTTCCTACTGTTTATAAAGGCTGCAGATCTTTGTGCCTTGATATCCCCTCTGATTGGTCACTATCCCCTTCTGATTTGATTAGTATAGTAACTCCAGAGCTCAAAGGTTGAACCTCACATGGGAAGTGGGAGGCTCTCCTTCCCTCCTCTCCTCCTCTCCTCCTCCCTTCCTCCCCTCCTCCCTCCTCCTCTCCTCCCCTCCTCCACTCCTCCCTTTCTTCCCTCTTCCCCTCCTCTTTCTCCCTCCTCCCTCTTTGTTTCCCTATTCCCTCTGGGCTTTCTTCTTCTCTTTTTGAATGAGGGGCTTCCTTCCCTTTAATCTGTAAATGTACACCCTTCTGCAGCTCCCAGTCCCCTTATTCTATAGAAATGTGCCCTTTGCAGCTCCGTAGCCCTGTGCTTTTTTCCATGGACCCCTTAATATTCTAAAATTTCCTAAACCTGCCTATTTCACCCCTAAAACTTCTATCTTACCCCTAAAAACTCCTTTCAGTTCAGAACATGGATTCTAGGGTCAGCCACCTGAGGTTCAAATTCCAGCTCCACCAGTTAGTCACTAGCTCTGTGACTTTGGGCAAGTTACTGTACTTTCTGTGTTTCAGGTTAAATGAGTTTATAAATGTATTAATTATACATATGTATATGTGTACACATATATTATATATAAAATATTTATATATAAATATATTGTCTATAAATATATATTTAGAACAATATCTGGCACATGGTTAGTAATATATGTTTGCTATATATATATTTGAGAAATGGAAGTAAAGTTTTGCACATTTACCCACAAAATTTTAGGAACTGGTTTTGAGTCATTGTAAATAAGTTTTTGATCAACATCAACCATCTATAATCTATAATAATAAAAGTATAATATGCTAATTAGACTGGATGACCTTCCGGATGAAGCCCAGGCTGGAGGGAAGCCCGGGTCCCGGGTGCCAGAGGGAAGCTGGTGCCGGCAGCTGGGGGAAGGAAGGCCTACTCTTGCATGAATTTCATGCATTGGGCCTCTAGTTATAAATAAAACACAAAAGACTCCTTACCCAGAAGCTAAACAAGCATTTGAGTTAGAATTTCAATGTCCTATTTAAGTTACCAATTCACTTCTGAAACCTGGAAGATATTTGTTCATTTCTGATATGTTTATCTTCAAGAGGAATTCAATCTTGCTAAGTGTAGGTTTGTTGAAGTCAATTATAAAATTATCAAAACTTTGCTATAATAAGTTTATCATCTTCTCTTCCAATTACTACTCCTATTTCTTCCCCCCACTTCAGCAAATTCACAGATATTAACATTTCATCATGTTTCTCTAACTTTGCAAACCAAGAATCACTAAAAACAAAACAAAGCACAATAAAAGCACCACAAAAGAAAAACAAACCAAAGATATTTGTCACAAAACTCTATTGTTTTCTTTCTCCATTCACTTCCTTGGGTGTATTAAATGCCTAGCACATTGCAGCTGTTGACCAAGAAGCCATTGCAGATGTTCCCCGTGAGCCTTCTAATTTAGCTCTCAAGCTATGAGGTTACCTTAGGAAAAGAAATATGGGATTCGATTTCCTCAGGAAGCCACTGTTCCTGGAGCATGTGGTAAGACGCAAAATAAACAACACAACACAAAGCCCCTGGGGAGGCGAAGGAATGTCCAGGAAAGTTAAAAGGTTTTGTTTCATCTTAAAACATAGCACATACAATCCAGTGCTTTTAGTACAATAAGAGTTCGGGATTGACTAGAGTCCTGTAAAAAGGAGGATGAATATATAAAAAATAGAATTTAGTATTATTCTCCAAAATAGGGTTGGACCAGTTTATGGAGTATTGACAGTCTGATGGGATTTCACACAGTACAACCAACAAAGATGGAGATTTGGAATCTTGTCACATGAGAAGGGTTGGAGGGAAGTAAAGATGTTAAGCCTGGTATTGAGGGGGAGGTGGGGTAGAGTCAAAGCTGTCTTCCCATATTGGAAATGATGATTTGGAAAGGGGGAAGTAAATGTGTTCTCTGTTACTTTAAAGAGCATAACTGGCATACAGGTGGAAATAACAGCAAATTAAATTTCAACTCAGTATAAGAAAGAACCAAGAAACAGAAAAATATAGGTTGCTTTGGGACAACAGATAATGCTCTTGTCTAATTAGCTAGTTTGATCAATAACCGTTAATCATCTATCAGCAATTCTTTAGAAGACCACATTGAATGGAAGGTAGGCTTTGCTAATCTCTCAAGCCCCTTAAAACTGTAACATTCTGTGAATTAAAAAAAACATATTAAAAATTCAAGCTTCTATGCCAGGAACAAACAAATTGCACAGAATTAAAAATGTATGTGGCTTTCCAAAAGTAGAATAGAAAGAAACTTAGTGTATTTTCTCAGTCTTCAATGGGTACATGTAGACTTCTTTTATGAGCTTTTATTAGGCACCTATTACACGCATAGAAAAACGTCCTGCAGTGGGCAGGTGTCTTGCTTTTGGGGGAGACCCAGTATCTGAACTCCTTCGCTATGATTTTGGGAATTCTTTTACACGCCTGGGGGAGAGGTTAGTCCTACTTCCTATTCTAGAAACTGGCAAGGGTTGTGAGGATTCTCCTCAAGGAGAGCGAGGGTTTCAGGAAGAGGTCCTGGAGCAGCGAAAGCTCTGGTGTTCAGGGTAATGTGCATGAACCAGATTGGAGGTCTCTGTGGAGCACGATGTAGCACCTAATGCCTGGCGGTCATGGCCAGAGGCCTCCTCACCAGGTCTGCAACGTGATTTCAGACATTGTTCCTGAAAGCGGAACCCTAAACCTCATTCTCCAGCCTCCCCAAGATTTCTATGAGGCATGTGATATCGTTTAATAATTTTTTCTACCTATATCAGAGTTAATACTGTTTCTTGTTTTCATATGACAACAACCTGAATGATACCTAAATGGCACTAGGAATGGTTGCAAGCAACTGATTTTCAAGAAAACAGGGGAGTCTGGTTCTTTTGTGTGAGTGTGTGTGTGTGTGTGTGTGTGTGTGTGTATGTGTGTTTTGGTTGGGGATGAAGATGATGGAAATCCAACTAAGTTGTGGTGTTCTTTTTTTTAAGGTCAAGAATATGTGTGCATATAGAAATGTATACACATATGCACATATATTTTTACTTTGAAATAGGGAATAAATAATCTTTTTTTGTTCTTTTTACCTTTTGACCCTCTTCACCCATTTCTCCCTCACCTACCCAACTGCTGCCTCTGGCAATCACCAATCTGTTATCTAAATATCTGAGCTTGGTTGTTTTTCTTTTTCTTGTTTGTTTTAGATTCCACATATAAGAGAGATAATATGGAATTTGTTTTTCTCTGTCTAACTTATTTTGTTACAGAGAACCGGAATAATCAAACAATGCCGGAGAATTTGGAGTCACACTTTATTCACCGCGGTGGGCTTAGAGAAAATGAATTCAAATTCTAAGCAAGGCTACAAGCAGAACTTCCCTTTTTATTAAAGAGCCAGCCCTATGTGTGCTTAGTGGTTATCTCGCTGCTGGCCTTGAAAACAACACAGTTCTATCCAATTAAAAAATGCACCTGGCATGGCATTGAAATTATGTGCATATCTAGACCCTGGCCTACAAGGTCAGACAGCTAAGTTTATCTTCCTCATTCAAGCAGGCTAAAGCAGGCTAGAAAGCAAAGTTATTTTTTAGAATAAGAGGCCGTCTTAAAAAAGAAAACAAACAGCAGAGAATTCCAAACAGTAGTTTTACAAAATAGGGGTTAGCCTTCTCAATTTCACTTATCATAATGCCCGCGAGTTTCATACAAGTTGTTACAAATGGCAAGATTTCATCCTCTTTTATGGCTCAATAATATTTCATTGTACATATATACCATATTTTATTTATCAGTGTATCCACCAATGGACACTTAAGTTGTTTCCATGTCTTTGCTAGTAAATAGTGCTGCAATTAACATGAGAGTGCAGATATATTTTTGAGTTAGTGTTTTTTTCCCCTCTCTCTCTCCCTTCCTTCCTTCCTTCCTTCCTTCCTTCCTTCCTTCCTTCCTTCCTTCCTTCCTTCCTTCCTTCCTTCCTTCCTTCCTTCCTTTCTTTCTTTCTTTCTTTCTTTCTTTCTTTCTTTCTACTTTTATCAATTTCAAAGAAGAAGGGAGAGGGAGAGAGAAATAGAAACATCAAAGATGAGAGAGAATCATTGATTGGCTGCCTCTTGCATGCCCCAACTGGGGATCGAGCCCGCAACCCCAGGCATGTGCCCTTGACCGGAATTGAACCCGGGACCCTTCAGTCCACAGGCCCTCACTCTATCCACTGAGCCAAACTGGCTCGGGTGTGTTTTTATTTTCTTCAGATTAAATATTCAGAAGTTAAATTGCCAGATCATGTGGGAGTTTCAACTTTAGTTTTTTTTAAGAACCTGCGTACTGTTTTCCATAGTGTCTGCACAATTTACATTTCCACCAACAGTGCACAAGGGCTTCCTTTTCTCCAAATCCTCCCCAACACTTGTTATTTCTTGTCTTTCAGGTAATAGCCATTCTAACATGTGATATCTCTTTGGGGTTTGATTTGCATTTCCCTGATGATTGGTAATGTTGAACATCTTTTCATGCACCTGTTGGCCATCTGTATTGGCCAACAGTTGTGAATTAAGTAACATCTGGGAAGATCACTGAAAGACTTCCAAGTTACAGACCTTCTAAAGTCTAAAGACTGGTGTAGGAGTGGATTCTCATGTAGCTAGATAAAGGTAGAAAGAATATAATGTTAAATATTCTTTACAAGCATTCTGGATTAGATGTGCTAGTCAAGTGGTGGGGAGTGGTTCCAACTGGTTGCTTGTTTCAGTGCTAGATGGAGTTGAGGTGCCAGCCTTCCTTTGGTCTTACATAGAGGAAGAAATTTCAACTCTTTGAAGATGAGAATGGTGCAGTGGATTTACCATGTTTAACATGCATATACTAATTATGTCCCATTGATAAATATACCAGTAAAAGACGCATCATCACTTTTGTAAAGTCCTATAGCATCTATTGTCCATAGGCTGTGGAGTTAGTGCATGATGTTGAAGTTGAAATGTGTTCTCTATCTTGAATGTGGAAACCAGAAGGTGGTTATGCAGGTACCACACTAGACAACAGAGCTGGCATCAGAACCAGAACTTTCTGATCCCCAGGAATCTCTGGTGAAGGTCAATTGATCACGGGACAGTAGAATAGAAATGGATGGGCAGCCCATTAAAATATTATTTTATTTGTATAACCGCAAAACAGTAGATCTGGTGAACAGAGGCCTGATTGGAGCTACCAGAATAGAGGCACAGCCCTGTTTTGTGCTTGGGTCCTAATTATAAATCCAACTGAGTGATGACATAGAGAAGCCGATGCCATTGGAAGGTTTTTATTACTTACATTTCCTGAGAGAAGGAGGCGTGCCATGCAGGGCCACAGGGGAAGCATGGGGATTTGGTCTGGAGGCAGAAGCAGGAGCAAGGGGAGATCTTCAGCTATAGCCTTTATGGGGGTTTCTGTGGGAAAGGCAAGCCAGGGCTGGGTAAACAGTTCTGGGTTGGCCAGTTTGAATAATGTCGGGCCTCTTAATTTACTGGCACGTCAGTTTGACTTGTCAAGTTTTATTTCACCTTTGTCAGGATAGATCTAGTGTAGTCCTGACCCTATTGTAGGCTCTCTGAGACCTTAAACACATTTTGTGGTTATGTCCCCAGTTATGAGAGTGCATCTGTGGTTCACATGTCACATGTCACTTTAATAGCTTTCTTTTCTTGTAATTTTCAATAGGGTAAAGATAGCTCATGTTCATTCTGGTTGAGAGATCTAAAATCTGGTGCTTCCTTGGAGGATATCTTATTAGTAGACCTCGAGAATCAGATTTGAATGGGGATGAAGTTGAACTTTTATTTAGTTATGCATCTATAAATTTCAAACATGAGAGCTTTGCTGTGTAGAAGAATGCCGAGGCTATCACTGCCTTCCTAACAGTGTTTGTCTATTGAAATCTGATCTCTCCCCCGTAGAGACATGCCACGGGTTCTGAATTACTGTGTGACGATCCTATTAGTCACTGTAAAACTGCTAATGTGCCCCATTTAAACAGGCACTTTGGATTTCAGACCAGCGCAGGGATAGAAAGCAGAGCTGACGGCTGCTCCATCAATCATTTTTCTAGACTGTGCCCCGCAGCTGTTTAGCATTATCACTTATTTACTGTTTAAAATAGACACTTTATAACAATAACTCAAAAGCCAACATGGCCACAAAGGGGAGAAAACTGGCCCTTGAGGTCTGGGGAAACTTTGCGGTTGGATATATATTTAAGCTTATGTTGTTGGAAGACATCTCATTACTCACTCTGAGTGACCCTTAGTCAGCCACATTAAAGTGATCAAGCTCACCGCAGAGTGACTAAATGGAAATCTACAGCCCACGTTGCCTTTAAACCCTTCTCATGAAATTGAAGTGCTTAAATACCTAAGAGAGATTACCCTGCTTCCAGAACTCAATGGCTATAGCTTAACGGGCTTAGCTTTCAGACGTGGTTCCTATATACTAATTAAGTTTGCCAAACACTGGCTCCTTCCATAAGAAGAACTGTATCATCCCAGTAAATTTTTCTCTTAAGCCAATTTGTGACAAAATGTAGCAAGTAAATTATGAGAGAGTGAGAGAGCAAGTGAGAGAGAGAGAGAGAGAGAGAGAGAGAGAGAGAGAGAGGGAACGCTGAAGATGACAATGATTTAGGCTTTGTTTTTGTTTATATATAAGCTGGCTTAGGAAATTTGATCATTTCAGTCATTGTCATGATTGCTATAAATCAACACAGGGGGATAGATAGTGAGGAGATCCATTTTGCTCATTAAAAAGGCTATGTCACAGTCCAGCATTTTGTGAATATAAACTGGACCTCAGATCTGAATTTCTTTGGAAGGCAGACTAGTTAACCACCTAAACTGCAACTAAGCTCTAAAACTTCAAGTAAGATATTCTAAAGACAACTCCCTATTCATTGACCAAGGTAGGGCAAAGGGAAAATGTAATGAAAGAAAAATAGAGAGAAGAGTTTCTCTTAATATCTGCTCCAGAGCAAAAACACTTTCCCTGGTTTCTCTCAATGTCAGCACTAGAAATGAAAGTGCACAAAAATTAAGGGAAATTCCACTGGCATTATCAGGCCGTCAACCTCAATCAATCTATGTAAATTATAAAGATAAAATAGGAATTTGGGATTTTAAGTATAAAAATCAGTTCTTTTTTAACTGAAAAATTATTTGTGAATGGATCAGACAAGAATTTATGGTATCTATTATCTGTGAAATATGGTTTCAATTGCCTTCTGTTTATATTTGAATGAGATATCTATTTTGCCCCGCCCTCCCCCCCCCCCGGATTTAGTTGCCATCAAATGGTTTTCTTTGTACTCTGTGAAACTTGAACTGAAAAAAATGTAAAGATGCACAAGAAATCTTGAAAATTAAATATTTTCAAAATTAAATTTATGCTTATTTTCAGAAAGAGGAAATTTATTTTAAAAAAACAAAACCCCAAGTGAAAGTAACATATTTAAATATCCAGGGTTTTAAAACACTCTCAGTGGATGAAAATCTGATATACAATTAGATAAATACACAAGATCTTTTGGGTGGGGGCACTGAAAAGTTGTGGGGGAGGGGATGCCAGGGGGTGGGCGGGGATCCGACTTGCTTCCCCAAGACTTGCCAGTCCTTTTCCTCTCTAATAATGCTTTCTATTATCTCACAAGTAGAACCATCAGTGGATGAAGAGAGTACAATTGGCACCCCTGCACTGAATACCAACCTAAAAGTGTGGAAGGGCGATTAGGATTGTTGAGGGTGGGAGAGAATAGCAAGATAAAAGAGTAGTGGGGCCATGTAAAAAGAACAGTTTCTGCCCCCAAATTCAGCCCTTCTGTGGGTCAGGGTCCTCACACATCAGATGTGCAGCCTTAGTGCTCCAGTCAGGACTGAAATAATCCCTTTGAACATTCAGGACCCAGGGACTCTATGGCCAGGTGATCCCTCATGAGGCCGGTGTCTGCCGCTGCATGGGGAGATTCTTGGTTAGAGCTACAAAAATTAACCCAGGAGCACTTCTCCATCTTTGTACACCTTGGGAAAGTGGCAGGACCATTCACACACAGAAACTTAAGGATAAAAAAAATGGCGTACCCCAAGGGGGATGGAGAGGACTATTTTGGGGGAGCCCGAGTCCTAGCCAGAGATGGATGGCCAGGGGGCAGGACACATGGTGTGGTGTAGGCTGTTTGTTGTCCCTAGATTGCCTAAGACGTGTGGTCTTCATGAATCTCAGTTTCTCTTCTTTGCAAGTGGCTGATGATGCTGGGGGCTTCCCAGGAGCTCGTCATTCCAAGAGGCCCAGGGGAAGTAGTCTCAGAAAAGGCCTTCGTTGAGGATAGGTAAGGCCCAGATCTGGGCTCAAATCACCTGGCATTCTATCTCCAGAACCACCCTCAGATCCCTCCTTCTGAAAATGGTTTTAATTGAAAACGGATTTTCTGAGGTACAAGGAGGTATGCAGTTTCCTGTAGAACATGACTGAGGTTTGGGATCATTCCTAATATTCGTGGGGTTCCAAGCAAGAGTAAAAATGGTAGCCCAGCAACCAAATGCCTATATGTTTTCAATGGAAATACCAAGCTACAAACGCTTAAGCAAAAATGGAAAATAAAATGGATCAGGAGAAGATGTGGCTATGGTCTGTCTGTTTAGCACAGGTGCCACTCCTGGGAAAGACAGATTACTCTTCATATCTGTAGTTTGTATATTATAGCATCTCCATTCTGAATGCAAATAAGAATAACCTTGGGTTACTTACAAAAAAATACAGTTGCCTGGGTCCCAATCTAGAACTCTTAATATTGTGGGTGGAGTTTGCATAAGGCATTTAAAAAAAGACTTAAAAAATTTTTTTAAAGACAGAATACTTAGATATCAAGGGGGAAAAAAAGACTTAGGTAATACTAATGTGCAGCCAGGAGTGATAAACTTCTATCCTTAAAAAAGGGATTTATTCTCTTAGAACTCTTTTGGTTCTTAATATGTCAGATTCCATGATAATTTTATTTGACTGTTCCAGAGTTTGATTTGTTCTTATACTTTTCCCCATATGCTTTCCCCCTTACCTTTGCACTGTAATAGCTCCTGCATTGAGCGTTTGCTCCTGGTGGTCAGTGCGCATCATAGTGACCTGTCGTTCCGCCATTTGGTCGATTTGCATATTAGGTTTTTATTATATAGGACAATACACTTGCTTAATTAGACCTGCTTTCTGATTTAGCTAACTTTTCCCAGCCCAGTGAAGCACCCCAACTTCTCTTTCAGGTGATTGTCAGCAACACAGCAGTAAATATCAACACGAAGCAGATTATTATTGTAGATCATGCAGGGAGAACAAAGGGTAAAATATTTAACTGCAGCAATGTTTGACTATATTCTGCACAGTGAGAAAACCTGAAGTCATTTTCAAGGGCCACCACTTCTTGCTTCTTTTCAGTCAGGTCAAGTTTCTAAGCTTTCTAAATCTCTATTTTCCGGCTAATGAATAGAAAATAGGATTCCATTGAGTCTCCTATCTAGCTACTCCAGGATTTCTGTGAGAATCAAATGAGATGAGGCACAGGAAAATGCTTCACAGACATTTGGTTACAGTGTAAAATGTTTCCACCTGGCTATAAAGCAAGTCATGCTCCTGGGCTGAAGAAATTCCAAGGAGCCTAGTCACTAGGAAAAGGAAGCTGGACGTTGCTACATGACATCATTACCTGGTGCCCACAGCTACCATTTCTGGGCTGGGCTGGGCTGTGGGCCACATTTTGTGCTATGGGGTCTCGGCAGCATCAGCTGTGATTTGGTGGGCTGTCCCTCTGGGGTGGTGGTAGGGCCTGTGTCCTACTTGGGGGAAGCTGAGTGTTACTTTGTGGGCACCAGCTCTGCGGTGCCGTTTCTCCGTAAATGGCCAGTGCGTGTCACGGCAGCTCCTGCATTGAGCATCTGTCCCCTGGTGGTCAGTGCATGTCATAGTGACTGGTCGGACAGACACTTAGCATATTAGCCTTTTATATGTATATATATACTAGCGGCCCGGTGTATGAAAATTCATGCACTGGAGTGGGGCCCCTCAGCTCGGCCTGTCCCCTCTCACAGTTCGGGAGCCCTCAGGGGCGGGAGGCGACCCAGCGATCAGGGGAAAGCGACGCCCCCATCACACCTCTGCTGCTGCTACTGCCATCAGTGCAAGCCTCGCCCAGTCCTGGTTACCTAAGCCTCAGGCGGCCCTGGGTTGCTGGGCAGCCGTCATCTGAGGCTTGCCTGAGCCTTGGGCTGGCCCTGGGTGGCTGGGAGGCTGAGGGCGGGTCTGGCTGCATCATATGCCTGCCACCCACACTGCTGGGCTAAAAGGACTGGGGGACTCTGGGGGGCTGAGGGGACTGGACACTGCCATCTTGTGACTCTGGGCACCGCCACCTTTGTGATGGTGTGATGGTCAATTTGCATATTCCCTTTTTATTAGATAGGATAGATAAGTGGTACGATGCAATATTATTTTTGTCTGGCTTATTTCACTTAGTATAATGCACTCAAGTTTCATTTATGGTATTGCAAATGTCAGGATTCCCCCCCTTCCTTTCTCTTCTAAGGCTGAATAACACTCCATTGTATTTATGTATCACATCTTCTTAATCCATTCATCTATTGTTGTTTCCATACCGTGGCTATAGTGAATAATGCTGTAGAAAACATGGAAGTGCAGATATCTCTTTGAGATAGTGACTTTATTTACTTTGGATATATATCCATAAGTGGGATTACTGGATCATATAGTAGTTCTATTTTTAATTTCTTGAAGAAAAGTTTTCCACAGTGGCTGTACCAGTTTACATTTCCACCAAAGTGTATGAGGATTTTCTGTCCTCCCCATCTTTACCAATATTTATTATCTCTAGTCTTTTTGATAATAGACATCCTGGCAGGAGTGAGATGATATCTCATTGTGGTTTTAATTGGCATTTCCCTAATGATTACTGATGCTGAGCACCTTTTCATGAACCTGTTGGGCAAGGAACTAAAATTTTTTATTCAGTACCTTTGTTCATTTTTAAATTGAGTTATTGTATTTTTGCTATTTTTGAATAGCAAAAATAGTTCTTTGCTATTAAAGAACTCATTTTTTCATGAGTTCTTTACATATTTTAGACATGTACCCCTTGTTGGATTTGTAATTTGCAAAATTTTTCTCCCTTTCCATAAATTGCTTTTTCATTTTGTTGATGGTTTTCTTTGCTGTGTAGAAGCTTTTTAGTTTGATGTACTTCTACATTTTAATTTTTGTTTCTGTTGCCTTTGCTTTTGTTATCAACCCCCTCCCCCGCAAAAAAAAAATCATTGCCAAGAACAATGTCAAGAATCTACTCCCTACATTTTCTTTGAAATGTTTTATTATGATTTCAGACCTTACATTCAAGTCTTTAATATATTTTGAATTGATATTTTATATTGTATTTGTTGTAAGATTTTGCTGAGGGTTTTTCAGAAATCATAAATATGTGTTAAATTTTGCCAAATGTCTTATTTTTTTATATGAATTCATATGATCATATGGTTTTTCTTCTTTAGTTTGTTGATATGGTGGGTTACATTAATTGATTTTCTAATGTTAAGCTAGCCTTGCATACCTGGAATAAATATTGGTCTTGGTTTATAACTTTTACTATACGTTGTTGGTTTCTACTTGATAATATTTTATTGAGGATTTTTCTGTCTGTGTTTATGAGAGATATTGGTCTGTAGTTTTCATTTTGTGTACTGATTGGGCATTAAGATAATGCTGACCATATAGGATAAGTTAGAAAGAGTTTTCTTTGCTTCTGTGGGTGCAGGTACAGTCCAAAAGGATGCGGGAATGCTGGGCACTGAGCGTGGCTGGTTCCTGACATGTTCTGTCTGCTCTGGCATTGTTGGGCTGATTGTGGTTGCTGGCACTGCATCTGTCGCTTTCAGCTTCGGGTCCGCCCCAGGTCTGACTACCAGCTGGATCCTGCAGTCTTTGGATTCTAGAACAGATTAAGGTTTTGTCCACACACCTTTTGAGCGACTCTGAAGCTAGATGCCTCTGGCCCTCTCTGACTAGATAGCTCACACAGCCATTTCCACTCTATGGCTCTCTTAGTTTAAGAAAAAGTATCCACAACTTCAAAAACAAGGAAAATATGGCTGGGTGTTATTTAGGATGAATTGTGAAGCATCATTAAAAAAGTCCTCTTATGAATCATCAGACACTTTAGGACAGGATTTCTCAACTTTTTGTAAACCTCTCCCGGGAGAAAAATTAAATTATATGGCAATTTAATTAATCAATTCAATCATTAACTGGTTTGATTTACCCCTAATGGACGAAAGTAAATGGGAATATGATTATTCAGGTAGGGGTGAGTTTTGGAGGGCCACAATAAGAACACGCTTAGTCCATATTTTATTTATTTTCCCCAAATTGCATTTGAGAAACTATTTGGCATCCCAAGTCCTAATGCAGCAAAGATGTCATGTGATTCGTGTCACTTACCACTTAAAACCTAACCAGTGGGCCAGCTCTTGGCATCAGAGACATAATCTTCCACCACAACTTCTCTCAGGTGGTAAAATACTGTCAGTATTTAAATGCTTAGCATTTTCCTTCCCAAGCTGTTTGAATCCCAGAAAAAGAGCCCTGGGCACTGTGAAGTGCAGCTTTCCTGAATAATTTTGATAAAATGTTATTGCCTAATAAGATATTCAGTTCTGTAGGCTAAGTTGACCAACTCTTCATGGGTGAGAATGCTGTCCTGGGGCCTGTGTCCGCCGCTGCTGCCCTCAGTGTCTTGCCCTGTGAATTTTCATGGGAGCATTTGTAGTCTTACAGTACAATTTCCGGAAAGTTGAAAACCTAGCTCTCAGAGAAATATAGGATGAACTTGTGTCACAGATTTCTTCAGCTCATTAAGGAAGCGGCCAGTAAGATGGTAAAGCTGATTCCAGGAGGATTTGAGGAACTAAGTATTTTATTTAGAAGCATTTTAAAAAATGTTAGAATAAGTTCTAGGTTAGATGCAATCAAACTTGTTAATGCCCTACAGGGCAAATTTTTGTTAGGTGCAAATTATTTTATGTATCAGACAAAAATCATCAGTGTTTCTCCTGGACAGAAAGCCATTAAGTTGTAAAGCTTCACAAGATATAATACCTAGATAGCCAAGTCAACCACACCGGTGTTCTCCCAGAAAACTGAATAATCCTTTTTTAAAAATTTCTTTATTGATTAAGGTATTACATATGTGTCTTCATCCCTCCATTAACCCCCTCTCCTCCCACTCTTGCCCTCACCCCCCGATGTTCGTGCTCATTGGTTAGGCTTATATTCATGCATACAAGTCCTTTGGTTGATAATCTTTTGTCAGGCCTCTTAAGCCACGCCCAGCATAACATTGAAAGGACATGATTCCTCATCTTTTCCTTATCTTCAAGTCTTGGGTAATATCTATTAATTGCAGCTCTTTGAAATACTGGTGACAATGTCTAAAACTTGTCTCTGAGCAAGAAATGCTGCTAACGCAGTGCTGAATTAAAGAAAACACACAGCAAGTTGCAAGAGTGCTCTGGCTTTTGTTCAAACACCACCTCCTTATGGAGGGAGATTATCCCTCATCCCCCTATCTGCAGCAGCACCCCTGCCACTTGGCACCCCCTTCTGTGCTTTATTTTGTTTCAAGGCTCTTTTCTAACTCTCCTTCATTGTTCTTATTGTTTGTCTCTATGGAGTGTTAATTTCTTGAGGGCAAAGGCTTGGTCTTTCCTGCTCATTTAACAGCTCCAGCCCTTAGGTCATTTCTATGAACATATTTGCCAATCAAAGAATGTTTGCTGAATTGACTAAAGTGAATTCTTTTTTTTTTATAATATACTTTATTGATTTTTTACAGAGAGGAAGAGAGAGGGATAGAGAGTTAGAAACATCGATGAGAGAGAAACATCGATCAGCTGCCTCTTGCACACCCCCTACTGGGGATGTGCCCGCAACCAAGGTACATGCTCTTGACCGGAATCGAACCTGGGACCCTTGAGTCCGCAGGCCGACGGTCTATCCACTGAGCCAAACCGGTTTCAGCTAAAGTGAATCCTTACTATCTCCCCATTTGGCAAAGAAAGACTAGAAATGATAGACTTTGGGGATACCCAAGAGGAAAAATCTCACAATGTCCTGAAGGAAAGAGCCTGTGCTTCTACTAGCCTGCACGAAGAGAGAAGAAATGCCGGGGAAGCTACAAAAATGCAGAATAATTTAGGGAAAAAACCTCTGTAATAGTGAAAACACTGGAGCTAAATGCCTTAAAAATAAGCCAACAAAAATCCATTTAAAACAAACTAAAGATGACTGAGGGATAAACCTCTATCATGGTGAAAACACTAGAGCTAAATGCCTTTTAAAAAAGCAAACAAAAACCATTTTAAAAAAGCTAAAGATGTCATTGCCAAGCAAAGACAGACTTTGCAAGAGGCCCCCGGGGATAGAGTTGGGTCTAATGAGGAAGAGGGGTTTGGGGGGAAAATTAAACTTAATTGCAAGGATGAAAAGTTGTGGTGTATTCTTTTAAAAGAAGCCAAGGATGTTACCATTTCTTGAGTTCCTGTAAAGTGCAAATCACTGGGAAGGGTCCTTAGGGAAGAGGTCTGAGGGATAGATACTTGGTGAGAAAAACAGAGGCCCTGAATGACCAGATAGGTCTTTTCCATGTCTGTGTTGATGGTTTTATTGCTGCATCACGGAGAGCTCAGAGCAAACTTGAAAATGGAAGAATTACTTGAGGATGAGATTTACTAGAGCAACAAAATATTTGTCTTCTAAGGAAACCTGGTTGAAAAACAAGGTTTATAAGCTTTTAAACAGAAACATACTTTATTTAAAAAATACAAGAGTCTCATGATTGTTTTAAAATATTTGAGCCTACCCCCAAATTAACCATATTCTCTGTAAATCTTGCCTGTGGAGTAATTTTTGAATTCAGAAGAACTAACCTTTGAAAATGTGTCATTCCATATAAAATGAAACTAAGCTCTCTTTTGTTTAAATTATTTAGAATAGTGAATTTTAGTATTTACTGACACTGTAAATACTGAAGGTTTCCAAGCTCCTCAGTATAACACCAATAAAGAAACATCAGTATCAAATGCAGCCTTAGATGTGGTTCTCAGTTTTTCTTAAATATTCTAAAACTTCCAAACGCAAGCTGTTTATTTCTGTCCACTGCTTGCTCTGTGTTGGTGACTCAGTTTATGTTTTATGAGCCATCTGCTGAATCCAAGGTGCCCATGTGGTGTTTGTCTTTAGAATCTCTCTTGAGATCCAGGATAGAGGCAGGAGAGGATCTCATCAGGTCCTGAACTATCACAGGGAATGAGAATAGAAGGTCATGCAATAGCACAGAAGAACAGCTGTTGCAAAAGAAACACAAATACAAACTTGATTCTGCATTGAATCTTCTCAGTTCTCAGTGCTTTTAATCGGAAAGGGACTTCAGAAATGATTTAACCTCCATTCGACAGGCAATGACCAAGACAGAAATGATGTCAAGTTTTGGAAGAGACCTTTTAAGATGTCCTAATGTTACAGACAAGGACACTAAGGCTCATAGAAGTGAAGGAACTTGTCTAATGAGCCAGAATGAATTAATGGTAGAATTTGGACAAGGATGTGAATAATGTTCAGGTAACACGTAAGAAAATCTTTTGGTGCAGGAAAATAATGGGCAATATTTACACGTCATGACCTTACATGTTTCTGTATGCTTGTCTAACTTTAAATGTTTTATACAAAATACATTTAGGAGCTTTCAAACTATTAACATTTTTTTGACTCTGAGTCCAGATAATAGATATAAAGAACCTCTGTTCATATGGAAACTAGCACACAGATATCTCTCCTAGTTAATTAATGATATATGCACATAGTTTATAACAATAAAAAACTATTCTCGGGTCTACTTGATTATGACCATGCCATTTTTCTTTCTAAAGGAACACTTTTCTTCCATTTCTTCTGGTATTTAAACACATATTTCCATATAATATGCTATTTTATAGAAACAACACTATATCCTAATTATCATTCATTTGGTATTATTTATTAATTTCCCATTATGGTCATTGAGAAATTATCTGTTAATTAAAGGAAGGTGAGTATTGAAGTGGGAGTGTATGCTGATTTTACTGTATTTAAGGAGCAGTTTAATTCTACAACAAAGACCATAAGGACTGTGAAGATCAGGGCTCATGTATCTTGGAAAAGTCACTATCTGCCTCATTTTTCCATTTCACTTGTTTGTGCTTTTAGGATATTGAAGAAACAACTAATGTGAAGGTGCTTTCTGTTATTCAAAGCAGTCAATTAAAATATATGCTTTTGATAACTCTAGGAAAATGGTGGCAACAACAGTAGTTCCTGGAACTCTTCAATTGTTTATAAAAAGAAGTAGAGCAGTGAGATACAAAACCAAACACCCAAGGGGAACATTAACAAAGTTAGGCAACAAGTATCCTCAGGAATCTCAATCTACAGGTGGGAGAGGACCAAACGCCAGCAGTCACAAGAGCTGTGTGTGCTATTGGTTTTCCTGTGAGAAAAAGTGGGGGAAACCAAAGGGGACCTGAGAACAGGAGAACTTGGCCGGCAGGTGTTCACTGGGAAGGAAAGTGAATGCATTTGAGAGCAGTGGCTGAAGCTGGGAGAGTTTGTTCATTCCCATCACAGTTAAGTGCAAGGGAATGATGAAAGGCTTGGAGGCCCAGCTCTCAGGAGCTCTCCGGCCTGAGCAAGCATGCCTTCTTTCCAGGACCAGCCCACACCGAGGAGGGGCTGCTGCGTGGGAGCGAGGTGAGCAGGAGCAGGATAAAAGAAAAGAAGAACAGAAAGGGCCCAAACACAGAGATGGAGTGAGGACATCTCAGAAAGCAAGATACCTTATGCCTTCACACAACGTGGGGACGACTGGAGAGGGAGCTCTGGGAAGTTAGACGAGCTGCCGGTATCATGTGTTCTAAACGTTCAGGAAAATGAAATTCACATGAAAATGAGCAGCAGAGCAATAACTAGTGAAAATTCCATACGTAACTAAAGGATAAAAGGGACTAGGGAACAGAAAAATCCCTTACGGATGACAAAAACATGCCAGAAAGACATACAGTATTGTTGTTGAGCTTCTTCATATGAAAGATGAGGAAAGTGAGAATTGGGGAAGTTGGTAAAGGGCCACATTTTCAGAAAATTAAATAGTGACAAAGCTAGTATGTCTGGGCCATAAACGTTTAGACCTTATGTATTTTAATTGTGATACTTTTAAATAGCATAGATAACTTTGAATCTTTTAAAAAACTACTCCTTGTTATCCCTGTGATATGCTAAGAGTGAAATCAGACAGGTATAAATTCTCCTTTGAGGTGATACAGGGCACAAACAATTGGTCAAGAAAGTTCATGACTTTCCAGCTCACTTTTAGTTCCACTGAGACTAAAAAAATGTACATTTTAAAGCAAAGAACATTATATGAAGGAAAACCATAATGTTATAGAGATAATTTAATGGATATGTATTAGCTATGCATGTTGGTATTTAATCCTGATCTCCTTAAAGGTAGATATAGTTGAGAAGTTAAATGGAATGGAAACAAAATAAGTCAAGAAAAAGTTAAGATTAGACATTCTCAGAATTTTGTGTGAATTTGAATTTGTGTCATGTATGTGTGTGTGAGTGTGTGTGTGTGAGAGAGAGAGAGAGAGAGAAAGAGAGAGAGGAGAGGGGAAAAGAGAGGCAGGAGGGAGAAGACAAAAAGAATAAAGGAAGTTAATGTGCTGTAGCTTTCCACCCAAAAAACTATAATTAGGCAAGTGCCCTCATTTGTGGATTTTTTACTGTTGAAAAGAATGTTTCCTCTTGTTCTTAGCTTGGTCTTAAATTACTTCCTTATGGAGCTGATTTGGTGAGGTCTCCTCCTCATGACATCAACACCCCTATCATCACTATTCTGATAATTGTCCTCATAAAATAGGAGAGAGAAATAGATACCTGGGCAGGGTTTCTTAAGACACAGGCAATCTTCATTTCAAACTGGACCCTCAGTGGGGACAGATTTGTGGCCCTGCATTGATAAGTACCAGAGAGCCAATTCAGGGATGATTATGCTTCCACTTGGCTCCCTACTATGCTCCAGAAGATTATTTCCCTTAAGAATTCAAATGTTTCCACTCCCTTTCCCCCTGTTTTTGATGTTCTGCCCACTCCACTTATCTCCTTTATCCATCTTTGATATGTTTTTAGTCTCCATGAGTGAAAAACTAATTCTAGACTCTTCTTTCATGTTTTTTTTTTTTGCCACCATTGTTTGTGTTTTTGCAATGGATGACTCACATCTGATTAGTTATGGGAAGGAAAGAATCCCTCAGGGTATAATTGAAAAGAAAATTGGTGGGTTTAGAATGGGGTAGAAACACAGACTACCATTTAGAAATATTACCCTCCAACCCTGACATTATACAGAAAGTTTCTTTGCTCCATCACTTCTTTATAAGTGGGCGCCATGTACAATTCTTGATAGTCATCTCTTTAAGAAAAAGTGATGGCATCTCCTTGGCAGAACTGAAAGTGGATCTAGAAAAACAAAGAAAGCCAAAAGATATATACCAAGAAGGCACATCTGGAAAAATTCCTCATATATGTGCAATACATTTGCTGTGTGTGCACAAGAGGTCCAAATTTACAATGTTGACAGAACCCACATCGTGACCTCTGAAGCTAACCTGTTTGGATTACTACGGAGCTTGCAAATCTAAGTCATTCTAAGTTGGTACTCTCTGGCTGTTAGCCAACTAAAGGTCTGAAGTCCAGACCTCCCAGTGACTGAGTACAGAAAACTGTTAGTGCTTTGGAAATGTTTCAAATCTTTCAGGCCATTAGGGGACCATTTGGTATTCTAAGAAAGATAATTCACTAAAACAAACTGTAATAGTATAGAATAGCTAATGCAACTCTCCAAGTCTCCAAATTGTTTATTTTGTATTCCTTAGCAAGCTATGGGCACCCCAGTTGGCATTCATCTCTTTCCACCAATTCTCACATTGCCCTTTGAGTGTTACTCTGTTATAACACGTGCACCAATCTGCTTTGTGTTAAAATTGTTTGGTGCTAAAGTGAAGCAAGACTGTGTCATAAGGGTATCATATGAAGCAGGCTGAGAAGGAGGAGCAGGTGGTCCAAGACCCATGGAGGAGCCAGTGGGACCAAAAGGGCTCCCTGGTCTAGGTGGGAAAAACAATAGAGAGAAGGGAAGCTAGTTGGTTATGGTTAATTCATATTCCAGCTTCATTCTTTTAGTAACATTTGACAGGGTTTGGCACCCTGTGTGCACCAGTTAGCAAATAGACAAGGCCAGCAATGGCTAACACCTGACATTGGGATTTTAGGAAGAAGGGCAATGAGGGAAGGAACAGAGAGGAGAGATGATGGTTTGGCTGGGGTTGAATTATGAAAGAATTCTTAGTCATTTCAAGACTCATGGCACACCGGTGAGTCCCAAGAAGGCTGGGAATATAACTGAAAATATATCTCAGAGTCTCCCATGGCCTTTTTAGGAAACCATGAAGAGGCTTCCCTTGAATAGATATTTACATCTGATGCTTTGGAGAAGTCTCTAAAACTGTTTCTGGATGGATTTATGGCAGGTGCCCAACTTTGTTGCTATGTCCATTTTGGATCTAAAATTTTGTTGTTGTTCTTGTTGTTATGGGCTAATCTGAGCACTGTAGGATGCTTAACTGCACCCCTGCCCCTCCAGACCTCAGTGCTGAGCCACTGCTGCTCCCTCCTCCTAGGAGCCCTTGAGATGTCCAAGTGAGGTGAGGTCTCTGTGACACTAAATGTGGAAGCCACAGTGCTCTGGGAAGGAGAGGAGAGGCTACCTCTCCTTTATTATATTGATCGTCTGGGGGATGAAGCATATTGTGGTACCCACCCCCTCCATTTTTCAGAAGTGTTTAAAAAACACTGCACAGAATCCAGTACCTTCATGTTGCCATCTAGTCCTGGAATAAAATTTGAACCAATTGGGGCTGTCCCACAGGACTACTCACAGTGACAGATGTCATCTTATTTTAATGCCCTTCCCCTCGGAGGATCTTATACTGGACTATGCTCTTTTGGTTGCTCCTCCCTTCTCCATCTCAATAAACCAGACCTTGGTGTTCTCAGATCTCAGGTGGTTGCAGGGCAGGAAGATAAGCATTCTGAGAACATCTTTCTTCTTGGTTTTTGGTTCTCAAAAGTCTCAACTCATGGGAGAGACTATGCTGGGTCCTCTTGAGAGAAAGGAGAAATATAGTAGCACCCCCTTATCCATGGTTTCCCTTTTTGTGGTTAAAAAACATTAAATGGAAAATTCCAGAAAGAAACAATTCATAAGCTTTAAATTGTACACAGTTCTGAGAAGTGTAATGAAATCTCCCTCCATCCAGCTCCATCCGCCCGAGACATGAATTATCCTTGTCCAGTGTGTCCATGCCTTAGACACTCCTGCCTGGTTGTCACTTAGTAGCCCTCTTGGTTATCAGGGTGACTATCCTGGTATCACAGTGCTTGGGTTCAAATAACCCTTATTTCACTTAATGATGGCCCCTCAGTGCAAGGGTAGTGATGCTGGCAATTCAGATATGCCGAAGAGAAACTGTAAAGGGCTTCCTTTTAGAGAGAAGGTGAAGTTCTTGACTTAATAAGGAAAGAAAAAATTGTATGCAGAGGTTTCCAAGATCTGGGGTAAGCACAGATCTTCTATCTGTGAAATCGTGAAGGATAAAGGAATACATGCCAGTTTTGCTATCTCACCTCAAACCACAAAGATTATAGCCACAGTAAGTGATAAAATAGAAAGGCATTACATTTTATCATAGTAACCTATATAATAAAAGGCTAATATGCAAATTGTCCCCTTGACCAGGAGTTCGACCAGGAGTTCAACCGGGAGTTCGACCAAGGGGTGGGGCCGGCCCGCCAACCACCCTCGGCCCCTCCCCCCAGCTGGTCTGGCCTGATCAGCCTGATCGGGGTGGGCAGGCCAGACCCCACCCATGCATGAATTCATGCACCAGGCCTCTAGTGTATATATAGGAAAAAATACAGTATATTTAAGGTTTGGTACTATCACAGGTTTCGGGCATCCACTGGGGGTCTTGGAACATATTCCCACAACTAAGGGGGGACTACTGTATTTTCCAAGTCAGGAGGGCAATAGAGAGCTGTGCCTTCCAGGGGCACCCTTTTCCCTGGCAGTGCCTCCAGGAAGGTGTAGCAGCTGTCCATAAGGATTACTAGATTCTACACATCAGGACTCATGCCTTGGCAGTGATTTTAATGCTCATGCTTGACCCAGGAGTGTAGAGACACCTGCCTCCACAACTCAGGCCACGTGACACTCAGGTGACAATTGTATGTGCAAAGATTGTCACAGTGATGTTCCCCATCTCACCCGTTCTTCTATAACGCAGCCTGTTGCCTCCTATCTAAAGACGTGATCTACTTCCCTTCCCCTTGAGTCCTGGCTGGCCCTAGGACTCTCTTAAAACCAACAGAATCCGGAGTTAGTTCAGAACAGGCTGTGCAGCTTCTACCTGGTTCTCTTGGAACACTAGCTTGGTGGGGAGTCACATGTAGGAAGTCCAGTTACTCTGAGATTCCCATAGTGGAGAAGGCACATGTAGATGTTTCGGTCCACCGCCCAGCTGAGCTCCCAGCCAGCAGTGAGCCGCAGCTGCTGACCATGTGCTGTGGCATCTCGGATGTCTAGCCCAGTGGCGTCTTCAGACGCCTGAAGCCAGAGTCAACATCTGACTGCAAGCCACGTGAGAGAATGAAGCAAGAATGGCCCAGCCCAGCCCTTCCCCAAATTCCTGAACCACAGAACCATGAGCGTAAGAAAATGGTTGTTTTAAGCCATTATGTTTTGGGGTAATTTGTTACATAGCAGTAATACCTAGAATTATTTCCATCTCTCTTCAACAGGCCTACGGCTTCCATATGGCCCTGGGAGGGGAGGGACCTCACTGTAACTCAGTGGAGTCTCCCACCGGCCCTGTAGGACTGAGTCAGATAGATAAGATTTTTACTTTTGATATGATCATCTGACTTTTCCTGTGTATGTGAGCTTGTGAAGGAGAATTCATACGTGCTACATATATCTGCCCAACTGTGTTTTGTTTTTTCTCTTTAGAATGAGCTCTTCCCTTGCACTCCTCATCCTTTCTGTGAATAGCCTCCTGGGAGGCCCATCCTAGGGTCTCATCAGGCCTGGCCGGCGTGTCTGAAATCTGTGGTCAACATCACTGAGACCCAACCTGGAACCTCGACTGCTCTCTCCACTCGTGGGTTAGTCTGAAAGCGTGGGCACAGTGAGTCTAGTCTCCGACACCACCAGAACCCTTTCAGATCTGTGCCTTCAGTGATGTTGGCCATCATCCTCATGTCCACTGCTGCATACTCTGCCTCTGATAGGATGCTGAATGCACAGTAGCTGCTTAGTAAATATTAGTTGAGAAGCATAAGCTGATGTTGAGGAAAAAGGCTGAAAACATGGAATAAGGGATTTAGGTAAAATTTAGGATTTAGAAGTGGGACAGGAGAGTTAACCATGCTGTATTTTTTACTTGCAATTACCTTAATTTTGCACTTAATTAAATACGGTATTGTCTTGTTTATTATTTTAACTTGGTTCATCTCGTTTTTTTGCAACTGGGTTGTAGAAATTTAGACTCCTGTATTCTCAGGATGGCAAGCATGGTGATGAACAGTGTCAGGCCTCAATACATACTTGATGCTTTGTTCTCTCTTCTTCTTTTCCAATCTGTGTTCTTGATATCAAAAGATATTCCAGGATGGACTGATGACGGACTTATTGGGACCCTCCTTTATTTGGGAAAGCCTTGTCTCAGAGCTCTTAGACACATATTAAAGAGCGGGGGGGGGGGGGGGGGCGCATTTTTTCAGTGGAGCCACTGAGGTGCTTCACAAAACAAACAGGACTTTCATTAGGAGGGTGTTTATTAAATGAATGTGTCTCCATGTCTTAAATAAAGCTGGGGAGACATAAGAGCTAACTGTCTTCATTAATAACAGGACCTCTGATCCCTAAAGGGAGGGTCCGTATCATCAGCCAGCCAAGAAGTGCTGAAAGTCAGCTCCGGAGCAGGGAGTGAGAAAGGAAATGTGTGAACAATGCAGCCAAGCCCGTCTCCAGATGAGAAGACTTCTGAGGAGAACATGTGCTGAACTCAGGCACATCCTGGAATAATCAGTTTCAGGAGATGGGCCTTCCACGTGCTGTCTGATGGTGGGACTGGCTGAGGAGGAACAGTCTGGGGGACTCGGTGGAGATGGTGTGCACTGAGGTCGGTGTCCTCCGGCTGCACCTCCACGGGCTCTCTTCCTGGGAGACTTGGGTCTGAAAGCAGGGCAGCAGGTGGTCCCAGGCATGGAGTTTGGAGGAGTGACCACCTGGGCTGGGTATTTTATAACCCTCCTTCCTGCCTGAGTGACTTGAGCACTTTGTTTAATCTCTGTATTAACTGAGTTTTCTCATTGATCCCATGGGGTTGAGACTACCTCAGAAGATTGCTGGGGTGGTTAATTAGGGTAATAAGTATAAAACCTTCCTGGTGGTTCTTAGCAATAAATGATGGTATCAGAATTCCCATGCCTACTTGAGACCTGCTCCCATGGCACACCAGTTTTCTAGCACAGTCTCTAGACCAAAAGGGACCCTGCATAGAAACTGTGAAAGCCACCAGCCTAGATGTGGTGCAGGGATGGCTGTTGTGAGCAAAGAGAAGCATGGCAGGGGGAGACCAGCTGAGACCAAAGGAAAGTTGTTTCTCTGGGGAGCAGAGAGGTTTTTCTCCCTTTGTAGCAAAAAGTGGCTCTCTGGGCCTTACCAAATGAACTAGAGCACAAAGAGGCGTCAGACCAAAGGGTATCATTCAGCTCCCACCCGCCTTGCTTTTCCATAGGGCGTGGCTGATGTCTCATAACAGGTCTGCATATAGATCATGCTTTTATTGCAGCTCTCATTACACAGGACATGGACATGGAAACAAGCAGTTAGTATTTAGTCATTGAAGCATTTGGCCAGTCCCACAGCCTCCATGGAACCACAGACACGGCTCCTTGGAGGAAATCCCATCTCTTCTTCCTTCTAAGACATTTTAGCAGGACAAGATGGTGTCATCCTTTTCTTTGAACTTCAAATAAACTCCCTGTCTTCCCCTTCATTCTGACTACAGCATGTGGGTAGGGGGTGCCGGTGCACTTCCTGGGGAGACCCTGTAGGTCTGGGCACTGGGGGAGTAAAGCTCTGAAAGCCAGGTAGTTTCTGTGTTTTTTTGCAGGGAACTGGGAGAAAAAAAAACAGAGCGTTTCTACCACACAGACTCCCTGTCTCTGGTGGGGGTCCCCTGTAGAGTTTCGGGCAGGGTGATATGTTAGAGACAGCCTTTCTTCTTCTTCTTCTTCTTCTTCTTCTTCTTCTTCTTCTTCTTCTTCTTCTTCTTCTTCTTCTTCTTCAGGACACCATTAAAGCAGGATGACTTCAGAGTGAGGAGATGCAGGGAGAAAAATGGGGTGGACGGAGGCTGTGGGTCATTCTGTGTGTGCCCTGGAGGCCCTCTCATGGCATTCTGGGAAACATTTCATCATGCTCCATGAAAGCATCGCTGGTTATTGATTACTGCTTTCTTTTGGGTGGAGAAAACCCCTCACCCCCCTTCACAAGTCTTGGTTTACATTATTGTTACAGCTTTTGTTCAAGTGCAAAAATCCCTGGATGCCCCTGCTCTTCTATTTCCTTAGTAACTCCACAGCCTGCAAGGCCGCTCACGCTCCTCTGCCCGAGGTAGTCAGGGGTCTGTGAGAGGCACTCATTGGGGCACTGGTCACCTCAGAAAGCATTTGTGGAGGAGGCCAAAGCTCCCCAGGACAAGGCAGGAGGAACTGGGAGCTCCCATGACTAGGGCAGGGATTGTAGAGCATCCTGCCTCCTCTGACCCAGCCCAAGCTGCTCTTCTATCTAAAATATAGGCAGTGGCCTATTGATTGCTGAGATATGTTTTAAAAAGCATCTGGAATCAGGCAATTAGTTTCTGCTTAATGCAGAATGTCAAATCAGGGCCACCAATTCTCTAATTGATCAATTGATTCATTATTTCCCTCACATGGCTAGATGTGGACTCAGGCCAATGGGAGAAATAAAGTAGAAGAAAAAATTAAGAAAGCAGAGCCTAAGATTTATTGGCCCCCCACAAAAGAAATACATTGTTTATCCATTCATTTCCCAGTAATTGCTTGTTTACTAAGGTGGCCACTCAAAGAGAAAGCCAGTAGCAGAGATTGTCGATAATCAAGAGGGGTTATGTGTTTACTGTAAGTAGATGGTGTTGTGTTTCAAATGCTAGAGCTCCCAGATCATAAAGAAGCACAGTGGAGTGAGTGTTTAGGTTGTAAAACTAAATGTGGGCTATCATCCATTGTGAAGGAGAATTTCTCTAAAGCCTATGGGCTTTCAGAGAAAGCTGCTCTGGGTAAGAGGAGTTACTGGATGTGATAAACTCACTCTTTGGAGCTGAGTCCTTGGGAGATAGCATGCTAGCGTGTTGCATTGCAGAGGGTGCTGGCTTTTAGGTCAATTAATCATCGTTTCAAACACAAGATTATCTCATATGACCTGCATTAATAACTGTGTAATCTTGGGCTTGTTTCTTAACATCTCTGATCACCCTTGTCTGAGACGGAAAACAGCATTAAGTGTTAAGAATGTGGACTTTGTAGCTAAGATGATGGTAGGAATCCCAGATCTGCCATTCTCTAGCTATGGGAACTCGAGTAAGTTATTTTATTTCTGTTTCCTCCTCTGGTGAGATGAGGGTGATAATGTGTGAGGGTGAACTGATGCCCAGACCCAGGATGTCCTGGCTGACCTGAATTTACCTGCAGGTGGGCTTCCTGTGCCGATAGTTGTCCATCTCAAGCTCCTGGCTCTCTTCTCTAGAAGGCTGAGGGTTTTCTCTTGGCACCAGGAAGCTGGCTTCACTGAACAGGTAAGGCCTGGCCTCGTTGGAGCTGATGCCCATGGGGCAACCTTTAAACTATGGGAATGGGAGTCCTGAATAAATATCCCAGCTGCCCCACCCTCTGGTGGAACAATTCTAAGAGCATCTTACTAGGTTCCTCAGATGGTCAGCAGTAGGATTGAGCCCATTTGCCCACAGCAGGAACATAACCTTTATTGAGCAGTCTCCCTTTTGTGTCTCACATTCACCATTCCTTCCTTCATTGTTCATTCATTTGTTCACCTCCCTAAATCAACTTCCTGAGCCCAAACCCTTGTCTCAGGGGATGACTTGGGAGAACCCAAATTAAGACACCTAGTATCTATGCTAAGTAAATTAAGGCACGCAGAGCAATGGCCTGCACTTAGTAAACCCAGTACATGTTAACATTTTTATTAGCTTTACTTTGAAGATTTGGAGAATTAAATCAATGTAGAGTAGTTATTATAGTGCATTTTCCACTTTACCTACTATGGCCAACCATGAGTTCAGTACTATTTATCCTCCACAGTTTGCTCTCATATCCTGGTCTTTGAATCTCTCTCTTTATACTGACATTGTCCATTTCTCCCCTTTCTTCCCCAAACTTATCAGCATTCTTGCTCATCCAAATTCCTGATCCATAAAATCAGATATAATAAAATGGTTGCTGTCTTAAGCCATTAATTTTTAAAAGGCTATATTGAGGTATAATTGGTATGATAACTGCATATATTTAAGCTATTTGATTGATACGTTTTGACAAATATATATATATATATATATATATCCATGAAACCATTAACACACTCATGTCATAGTAGATAATGAACATATCCTTCACCCTCGAATTTCCTCATGCTCCCCTTGCTCCCCTTCTGCTTCTCCTTTTCCACCAAGGCAACCCACTGATCTGCTTTCGGTTACTAGAGATTGGTTTGTATTTTCTAAGCTTTGTGTAAATAAACATAAGAGTGTGCTTTTATTACACAGTAGAAATTTGTGCACAGGGGTGTCCATCAGCCCGGCCTGCGCCCTCTTGCAATCTGGGACCCCCTCAGGTAGGGTCCCTAGGCCTGGCTGGCAATCAGGGCCTATCGGGGCTATCCTCCCCCGCCCCCCCCCCCACCCCCCCGGCTGCCAGCAGCTGGCCCTGCCCTGCCCCCTCTGCTGCCACTGCTTGCCATTTGTGTGGCGCTGCCCCCCTCCCCAGCCACCGGTGACCAGTCGCCTCCCTCTGCAGGCGATCACGGTGGGGGAGGGCAGATTGATCACCTGCAGAGGGAGGCCCCACCCAGGCTCCACCCACCCTCTGCAGCCTGGACCTTCCTCTTTGAGTCCGCCATGAAGAGGGAGGCCCTACCCACCCAGGGCTCTGGATCAATTGATTGCAGGGCCTCCCTCTGTGGGGAAATCACAGGAGATGGTGAGGGTGGGGGACAGGGCCCCCCCACCCCCGGCCAATTGCATTGCACCCGACTTGGCTGGCTTGGCGCCAGTGCGCGTCATAGCGTGGTCATCTGGAAGGTTGTCTGGACAGTTATTCTGCTGTTCAGTAGTTAGTCGATTTGCATATTACACTTCTATTATTATAGACTAGAGGCCCCATGCATGAAGGTTCGTACAAGAATGGGCCTTCCTTCCCTCTGCCCGGAGCTGCCATTCTGCTTTCCCATGATGCCCAGAGGCCCGGAGCTGCTGGGGCGGTGTGGAATGCCTGCATTGTCGCCATGGCAACGACGCAAGTGTCCCCCGCCCCCCGCCGCTTAGCGCCTACATACGCAAATTAACCCTGCCATCTTTGTTTGGTTAATTTGCATACTCACTCCTGATTGGCTGGTGGGTATTGTGAAGGTATGGTCAATTTGCATATTTCTCTTTTATTAGTGTAGATGGTTTCTTTCACTCAGTGTAACTATTTGAGCTTCATCCATGTGGTAGTTTGTTGCTTTTTATTGTTAAGTAGTATTCCATTGTATGAGTACATCAGAGTTTATCCATTCACCTGTTGATGGACATTTAGGTTGTGTCCACTTTTGGGTTATTATAAAGAAAGCTGCTATAATCATTTCTATTCAAATCTTTGTGTGGGCATATTTCCCCCATTTCTTGGGTAGATATCTGAGAGTGGAATGGCTGGGTCATATATAGATGTATGTTTAACATTTTAAAGAAACTACAAACTATTTTTTTCCAAGTGAGTGTTGAGTTCCAGTTCCTCTACTTTCTGGCCAACATTTGGAATGTTCAGACTTTTTAATCTTAGCCATTTGGATAGGTGAGTAGTGAAATGCCCTTTCAGTTTTAATTTGCATTTTTCTAATGACTAATGATGCTGAGCAGCATACTTATAGGCCATTATTTGCCATCCACAGATTCTCTTTGATGAAGTATCTGTTCAAATACTTTGTCTCTTTTCAATTCAGGTATTTGTTTTCTTATTATTGAGTTTTGAATATTAGTTACATACTTTACATACAAATCCTTTATAAGATATATAATTTGCAAATAATTCCTCCCAGTATGTAGCTAGTCTTTTAATTCTATTAATTTTGATGAAGGTAAAGTCATCATTTTTCCTTTCATGGATCATGCATTTGGTGTCATATTCAAGAAATTTTTGCCTAGCACAAGTTACAAAGGTATTTTTTAAATATTTTTTTTCATGTGTCATATTTTTAGATTTTGCATCTAAGCCTGTGAACCATTTGAGTTAATTTTTGTATCTGAGGAGAGGTATGGATAGAAGTTTATTTTTTTGCATGTGGGTATCCAATTTTTTAAGCACCATTTGTTCTCCACTGAATTGCCTTTACAACTTTGTCAAAAACCATTTGTCTGTACATGTGTGAGTTTATTTCTGGGCTCTGTATTCTGTTTCACTGATCTCTTTGTCTCTCTTTACATCAATACCACCCTATCCTGATTACTGGAGCTTTATAATAAGTCTGTGGATCAGGTAGTACAAATAATCCAAATTTGTTTTTCTTTTTGAAAATTGTTTTGCTATTCTAGGTCCTTTGCATTTCTATATGCATTTTAGAATTGACTTGTTCATTTCTTTAAAATGTGAACTAAGATTTTGACTGGATTGTGTTAACTCTATAGATCAATTTGAGGATAGTTGACAACAATATTGAGACTTCTGACCTATGAACACTACATATCTCTTTACTTAGGTATTCTTAATTTTCTTCAGCCATGTTTTGTAGGTCTGTGTACAGATCTTTTAAGTATTTTGTCAGATTCAGGTTTATAATTGTGCATTTTATATTTTGTGATGCTATTGTAACTGGTATTTATTTTTCATTTTTATTTTTAGTTGCTCATTGCTGGATACAACTCTAGGATAATGTTCACTAGAGAAGTTGAGAGCAGTCTTTTGCCATTAAGAATGATGTAATTGTAAATTTTTCATAGATGTCCTTTATTAGTTTGAGTAAGTTCCCTTTTATTCCTAGGTTACTGAATCAACAATGCATATTGAATTTTACCAGGTGATTTTTCTGCATCTGCTGAGACAATAGTATGATTTTTCTTTCCTTTTTTTTTTAGTTTGTTAATATGGTGCATCACATTAATTTCTTTTTTTAGCTTTATTGAGGTATAACTGACAAATATTTGCAATATATTTTAAGTGTACTACATGATAATTTGATATATGTGTACATTGTGAAAGGATTCCCACCATCTATTACCATACATATTTACTTTTGCCTCATATATTTATCTTTTTTCCAAAAACATTTGAGTTCTATTTTCGTAGTGAATTTAATTATATAATACAGTATTATTAGCTGTAATCACTCTGTTATACATTAGATCCTTAGACCTTATCATCTTCTACATGAAAGCTTATACCCTTTTATAAACTTTTTCCCCTAGCCCCTGGCAACTACTTTTATGTTCTCTGTTTCTATAAATTTAATTATTTTTTAGATTTTACAATATAAGTGATACCATGCAGCATTTGTCTTTCACTCCATGACTTATCTCAATTAGTATAATATCCTCCAGATTCATATATGTTGTTGCATATAGCAAGATTTCCTTTTTTAAGGCTGAATAATATTCCATTATATACATCAATATCTATTTCAAATTTTCTTTACCCATTTATTCATCGATAAATTCTTAGATTTTTTTGCATACCTTGGCTATTGTGAATAATGTTGCTATGAACATTGGAGTACAGATATATTAAGTTAATTATTTTGTTTCCCTCTGATATATACACAGAAGTAGAATTGCTGAATCATATGGTAGTTCTATTGTTAATTTCTTGAGGCACCTCCATACTGTTTTCCATAGTGACTGTACCAGTTTACATTTCCATGACCTTTACTTAATGAGCTTTAAAGATTTAGTGGGTCCACCAAATAGAACAGGAAAAATATGATTGCTTTGTCGCGTGTTCCCTCTCCTTTCTAAGAAGAACAAACCAATTCAGAAGTATGCTTCAATTTTGTACTCTTGACTAAACATCTCTGCTTTTTGGCTTATACATTCATACAATAAAGATCACATACGTCACTGGGGTTTTATAATAAATGTTACTGCTGCACTTACTAATAGAAAGCATTATCTCTAATAATTAATAGCCAGAGTTCCTACTATTCCAAGAATAAACCTTTAAAAAATAAAAGGGCCATCTTCAGTTAATTATCACAGACCTGTTTGTTCTTTGGCTAAGTAATTGCCCTGTAACTCATGTTTATTTCTGGTTCAAACACATTTCAATAGCAGTAGCTTGTCCCTGACTGGAGACCAAATGGCTATGCTGTTATGCAGGTAGCTAACAGGTGACTCTCAGCGGATAAATATGCAGAGTATGTGTTTGGAGAGAGGCAACAGAGGACAAGAGGAACGGGCTTAAACCTGCCCAAGGCTTTTAATAAGTAAATGGTGGCTCTGTATGGCCTTATATGACCCTTCTGCCTCAGCTCCTTTTCCAGAACAGCCCATGTGAGTTTGAGAAGGAGATTAGGAACAAGAACTGTACATAATCATGCAAATATTTCTGGAGCCCACACCTGCTATATTGCAACGCTCTCCTCACTAATCCTACACAGACGTGGTTTCCTGGATGTTGTCAGAGATGACTAACGTGTGGTTTTAGTAGCCCTCCCCATGGTCATTTGTGTCATGTTCCGTAAAAGGAAGTTATTTAACATATGGAAATACTTCCCCCCTTTGACGTTCTGTAGGGTTATTGAGTTCAGTTATCTTGAAAGCAAATAACTCTAACCATGGGGTAAAAAACCCCATCATACTTCATTAAGTAGCTTGTGAAATACTTAATACTTTAATGGTACAGACTTTTTTTTTGCAGCATGCATGTTTGCAAAAAAAAAATCCAAATTTTTTACTTAACTGTAGATGATTATGGAAATACTCTTCTTAAAGTCGAGTTAGTACAGTAAGTCACAGATTATAGTTTTTAAAGAGAGGAAAGGCTTTTATGTCTGTGTAGCTGATTATATTTCATTGCATTTAGGTTGACATAATCAACTATTCAGACTAAGTTCACATCTTTACAATGGTTTCCATCAAGTGGTAGTCATTTAAATATTTACAGGAAAGGTATCTGCTATAGGGCAGTGTTCCTCAAGTATGGCAATGGTGCGCCATGGAAGTCTGCTGATGGACCATAAAATGAATCAAAATATTATGTCTTGCAAGGGCAAGCATGCAATTCCACGGATGCTTTTTCTTTTCAGTAAAAATTGGGATGGGTAAGAAAAGCAAGCCATTGAGGTTTTTCTTCTTTATTATTTTGTCTCTGTTGACATATGATACAGTCAAAATTGTTTGAGAATCACCAGTCCAGGCATAGCATTTCCAAACTAAAACCACATATAAGGCTGGGAATGCGACTTCTTCTGACTTTATTTGGAGATGCTCAATGCATTTGATCATGGTGCATACTCCAAGTGGTTGAGGCAAGAGTTTAATGTTGTTGAATTAATCCTTTTCTCCCAACTACTTTGCAGCAAAGCCACTTTTGTTTTTTGTTCGTGAAGTATTTCATAATCCGTTAGAGAGTGCCAGGGTTCCAAGGAAGACAATTTGGGAACTGGGGGTTTTGGAGGAAATGAAGAAAACACAGTCCAAATCTGAATGCAATCAATCAGCCAATCACAGACCTACAAACTTGGCTATATTAACTATAAAATGTGACCACTCTCTTTTCAGTTTGTTGTTTGGGCGATTTTAATGTATTATTATTTTAAAAATTTATTTTTATTGAATTAAGAGAGGAAGGGAGAGGGAGAGAGAGATAGAAACATCAATGATGAGAGAGAGAATCATTGATTGGCTGCCTCCTGCACGCTCCCTACTGGGGATCGAGCCCACAACCCAGGCATGTGCCCTTGACCAGAATTGAACCCAGGACCTTTCGGTTCGCAGTCCAACACTCTATCCACTGAGCCAAACCAGCTAAGGCTTGTTTGGCTATTTTAAACTTTGATTACTTGACTGTGGTTATTAAGGAAGGCGTACAAATGGCTGCCATACATGTACATACGGCAATTCACACACACAAAATTTTCCAGGAAAACAAGTCACATTGTATTTTCTGTGACAGGCACCCCCCTAGAATAAGTCATATGTATGCATATATTCAAGTACATACAACACATGGAATTAGGAAATAAAAGTGAATCCAATGTACATGTTTGATCAGAGTAGGGATTGAAACTGAAGTACAGCTTTATTTTACCCCAATAGGTGAGGGCTTAGGGAAAGCGATTTCTCTCTCCCTCCTCCAACTTCACAACGATTTTTCATATGAATAATCTCCTTCTGAAATGTGGTACCGCTTAAAATAATTAAATAGATACTTTCTTTCTCTTTGAGAAATATACCTTAAGATTCGCTCCATTATCAAGGTAAGGAGGAGCTCCTGATGATAATCGAGGATTTAAGATAAACTTAGTAAAAGATAACTTGGAGGGTTTTTGAACTTGGGGT